>NW_020455837.1:0-54016 GCF_003342845.1 Nothoprocta perdicaria | reverse complement strand
TTTTTTTTTTTTTTTTTGAGTATATTTTGAAGGAAGTCTCTATTAGCAGGCTTATGAGGGTTTTCATTTTCCTGTTAAAGATATTCACTACTTTACAGAACTACTACAATTGATTTCCTTTAGAAAGAAAGGCAGAGAACTCTGAATCCCTATTGTCTTGTTTCTGTAAACAGTTCTCTTAAATTTTTATGTCCTGTGATTTCTTCTGCCATTACAGAAACATTAAAAAGCTATTTTACATTAATTAGAATCACTTTCCTTTTCAAACATTATAAGATGCAAACTATTTTAACATGTAAGCAAGAGTCTGAAACCTACTGACTGACTTTCCAGATGTATCTAACAAGGCACTCATAATGATAATCTTCTTAGTGATCTTTTTCTCTTAGAAACAAAGTTCTTCAGGTAGAACTAATTAGATAATAAGCACTGGAGTGCTAAAAAGCATAATATGGTTAACCACATGTATATTATTTTACATTGAAAGAAAAATATTAAGTTATTTTAAGTGTTCATTTTAGGAAATTCTTCAAAATGTATAAGCAATCTTAACATATTTGTTCTGTTTGAGGCTTTTCTGTCTATGTCCCAGACCCAAAAAAACAGGCTTGCTACTTTCCAGCACAGCCTAACTGTGTAAACAAAGTTCACAAAGCAAAATCCTACCTAGATCTGCATGCTAGTTTTCCTGCTGCTTACAAAAGACTGGATTTGTCTTTCATTTAAAGAGAGTGACTTCACCAGCAAGCAATGAGGTATTCAGATTGTCTCATTTGAAGCTGAACTACCATAAACACACATGAACACAATATTTAGATCAAATCAGAGAATAGGGGAGTTTGACTCTAGCCTAGTGTTTTGTTTGTTTGAAATCAAAGCTTGTTGTTTAAAGAAGATGTCCAAATGACTTTTATCTCCTAGTGTGGGTTCCTATTTCTAATAGTGATTAGATTGCCCAAGAAAAAACATTACAAGTGTCTAGGCAGACAGTCAAATTGCTCTATGAAATTTTATCAGGTGTTTCATGGCATTTCTAGACTAAAAGATCAAAATTATATATACATAAGCCTTCAGTGTTTCTTTCCTCGTAAGGAGAAAGAAATCTACACTTCTGTGCTAACAAATGTTTGTGTATTTTAATGCATATTAAATTTGAATGGACAAAACAAACAAACAAAAAAACTAGAAACCTTTTCTTTTTTATAGTTAACAGACTCACTAAGGTATTGGTGGAAAAGTGAAATATTCTCTTTGGCTCTGGTACCATTACATACTACCAAAGTTTAAACAGGCCATCATCTTTGCCTAAGTTCCCAAACCATGGAGAATATTGAATCAGCTCTCTCACGCATTAGAAAAGAATTGTAACTACTTGACATGGAAGCCAAGAAAATATGATGTGGCTCTTGTTTGCAGGAGGCTACCACCTCTGTAAAAACTTGTCACTGAAAGCTTCAGGCTTGTCAGGAGTTTTCTAGATCATTTGTGGGTTCATTTTAGCTGTGTCTGTAAAAATTTATACTGGTTAGGAAAATATCAAGAAGTCTTTTTCCTTTAGCTGAACACCAGTTCTGCAATGTTTTATTCTTCTTTGACTCTGCAAAGGAAGTTCTTAGCATGYGTAGTAATGATCTTATAAGACTAAATAGTGGTTGTGTAGCTAACTTTTGGGTCAATGAGAAAAAGAAGGAGCAAAAAGGCTTCAGAGGAGCATATTAAATAAGTCCYGGTGTACGCAAAGCTGAGGAAATAGAAATCATTGTCCCTCAAACACGTCCTCATGGAGAGTGTCAGGTGCTGACTACCCACTCCAAAGTTCCCTGGAAGCAAAGACTGACCCCATCAGCATTAGAGAGGGTTGTGGAATGGGCAAGCATAACAAGCTTAATAAGAGCTAGGGAAGATCTCTGCCCTTAAGAAAACTTAACTTCTCAGAATAACTTATATGTTGATATTTAAGAATCAAACCACTCTTAAGGCCATCCACCTTAAGAATGATTTCACTGAAAGCCTTCAAATACGCAAAAATGTAACAACAGACATGAGCTGTGCAAAGTGTGAACTAGTAGGCATTCCCAGATGATTAAGAAATGCTTACTTTGTTAATCCTGATGAAATTCATGCACCAAATTTTCACAACTGTCAAAACTACTAGTGTCACAATACTAAAGGAGTCCTACAGCAGAAGCTCTGGTGCAGAAATACACTCATTAAGGTGAAAATCTTCAGGCAAAGGCTATGACTACACATGTATCAAAGATCTCAGGTTTTTATTTAGATATTCATCACTTTTGATAATATTTTATAAATAGTAAATTTACAAAATAGTAAATATTTTATTACTGAAATTTGATAGAAAGTAAATTTGTTGATCTTTCCAGATGCAACAAAATCAAACCTTTCTCTGAGACAATTTCTGCAGCCTCAAAACAGTCTACTGTCACATATTTGTGCCATATAATGATGAGCTATATTTTAAGGGGTCCTTTTCACTTCCTTTTGAAATTCCAGTCTGTCACTGTGGTTTAACTTGAACAATATTGTTGGTAACACCTTTTATTATTATTTTTCATTAATCATTTAATTCTCCTGATGTGCAGCTGATAATTATCCTGATTTGTCATGTCAGATACTTGCCTGTTTATTAGAATGGTGATTAGGTATTCTATTGATTAATCAATTACTGTGATTGATTTCATGCATTAAATGGATTTCCAGAGTAAATTTTATTAATTAAATAAAAAACAGTAAACCTGTTAGAGTATATACATAATCCAATAGATTTTAAGTAATTATAGTGATTCAATGGTTAACTAATTGTGCAACTTTTACAAAAAAAAAAAAAAAAGAAAGAAAGAAAGAAAGAAAGAAAGAAAGAAAAAAGAAAAAAGAAAGCAATTTGTAGTTTTTCCTAAGTGTATGCATCACTTACCTGAAAATATGCATTACAGTGTTTCTATTTTTTTTCCTTAATGTAAATGTCTAGTCATTCAGGAATTAATATATTTCCTCCCATTTTGGGAGGCTTTTAGAAGAACTGTTTTTCTGCAGTCATTCAGAATATATGCCCATTTTGAAAGTGATGCTGTTGGTATACTTACATGCAAATATATACAAGGAACAGACCAGTCCCAACACACAATGTCCCACTGCAAGTATTGTGTAACTCATTAAGATCAACAATGCTATCAAGAAAACACCTGTTAAGTAGCAAAGACGTTTAAAATTCAACTTTTAGCTGCCTAAATCCAGAAAGAATAATATGATATAAGGAATTGTGCAAATACTATGTAGAGGCAACTACATAATTTACATGTTTTCTGTAAGCCATTTATTTTGTTTGTTTTAGGAGGTTGCTATCTGCTTTATTATTATTTTTAACTTTGTTTTGTTTTCTCTGGCAACTGCAGAGACATAAAAGATCAATACAGATATACAGATATTACATAATTACAGAAGATGAATACAGATATTACATATACAGATAGAATAATACTCCAGGGAAGATCATGCACATAAATATTGTTTAGTCTACTTCTACTACTTTCAGCAAAACCAAAATACTCCTCCTTTCTACCTTCAGGAAAATGTGTACTTATATCTGGTAGTTCATATATTTCTGTCAGATAAAACCAGTTTCTATACAAGTGGTGTGGAAACACAAAAAGTTTGTTAAAAAATAAGCTTTTTTTTAAGTGGAGTAATGCTTTTTTTGTGCTTGCATCAGACAAAAATGCAGATATTTTCAGCAATATTTCAGAAAAAATTTCAGCAATATTTTCAGCAAAACAGCAATCAGCTCTTTTCTATGAATGCAAACTGGAATATCTCAAAGATGAAAAGGTATGATTCTAGCATAGCTTTTATTAAGCAGCAGCAACATCACTTTGTTAATTCTGAGCATTATTGAATGGTTTACCATGGACATATGCTTTTATAAACTTTAAAAGCCTGGCATTCTGTGACATTAATAATAAAATAATATTTTATCATAACTAAAAAGGAAAAAATGTGGATTTTCCTTGGAAATCATTCAAAGGAAATTTATTCCTAATGCTATTTACAGTGATCTTAAAAATGTCAGAATGGAGGTCATAGTACTAACATTGATAATAACAGAATCTTTATTAAACCATACCCTGTGAGGTGAGCTTCATCTGCACAGTGCTGCTAAAGGCCTTTAGCCTTTACAAAGGCAAATGAGTAGTGTAAATGCTATGTCTCATTTTCTCATGCCAATTAMTTGTGCCCTCTTGCAGGCAGTACAGAAGGAAAAAAAAATCATAACCCTGTTTATTATTAGGTGAATTGGGGGAAGGAGGTTAAGAATATGACCAGAAACAGCAGAAGTGTAATAACGGCATGTGAAGACGACTTAGTAATACAGAGCTTGGTTTATCAGCAAAATAATCTTTTTCTATTAAATATTTATGAAGATTTAAACAGACAATTTCCTGTAATTGAACTCCATACTGCATACTATCATTACATATTCCTAGATAAAGAGAGCAACATGAATTATGGAGATTCTTGATTTTGTTATCAAGCACCATTGTTTCTTGATAACAGCTGCTTGATGCTTTGCTCTTTGGAAGTAATACGAGACAAATATTCCGCCTCCCCCCCCAAAAAAAAAAGTTTAATGCAAATATATTAATATAAATAAATATATTTAATATATTATTACCCATCATTAATAATTATTAACAGATCAAAATAATAATGCAGAAATTGAAAAGTGAGTGCTTAATACTAGTTCTATCCTCTTTATGTCCAAGCATTCTCTAGTAGCGTGGTCTCTTCATACCTTCTAAAATCTCACAGACTCTCATTTCTCTCAATTTTCTTTCTCTCTCTCTAATTTTTTTTCCTCTCTTGCTGTTTTGTAATTTATTTTCTTAATAAATTACGTATTCAGCATATTTCTTTACCTAATGCAGTATTTGTAATATTTACAATAAAAATGGTGGATTATTAATATTTTAATAATGTAGCTGCCTATCCTACTTAAAGTCAGTCCACCATTTCTTGCCATGGATGCTACTCATTCCTCAAGAAAAAAGAAGTGTTGGTTTCAGGCTAACAAAGTATTCAACAGATAGCTAATAGATTTGTAAGTGATTCATATATGGGCTATTTTGCCCTTTTTCACAGTTTCAAGATGTTCAAGAAAATGTAAACAGTTATTAATTACTCTATAATAAGGATGTGAAAAAAGAGATTTATTTCCTCTTTGTAAGTTGTGTCTTTAAATATTAATTCAGAAGTGTAACTTCCACATATAAAGTAGTATAAAAATGTTTATGTCTGAATCATTTAATTTCTCTGGAAGAAGGTAAAGAGCATATTTATGGAACATTACCCTTTAAATGATGATAAGAATGATGATGAAAATCAGAGGAATTCAATACTCAAGGACAACTCAAGATAGGTCTAATATTTTGTTCTTGATATATTGTGCTTCAAAATTATACCTTCTAACCACTTTAAAAATGTATTAGGACTACCAAAGAAATCAAAGTTTAAAGTATTCATATACACATATATTAGCACTTTTTTATATATAACCATTTCTATTAATACAATAACGCAAATAATGTCATGATGTTAGTATGTTAGCAGTACTTTAAAAAAAAAAAGAGTTTAAGCAGTCTGAGCTTTAATTTTGATTGTAAAAAAAAAATTGTTGTTATCTTAATAGGCTGGAAGCTTTTATTTCACCCTTTTATTTATGTAACTGCTTTTACATTGAAAGCTACATGAGGCACAGCAGGGACAAGTACTTCTGATGACTTCAGACTACATAAGCTTTAAAGATGCTCAACAGGCATTAATTGGAAAAAAAAAAGAAAAGAAAGCTTGTATTTGGTTATAGGTGGTGAAGGAGAGTGTGTGTATGTGTCTATGTATGTGTATATGAATTTTAATGAATTATAAGTAATTTTTAACAGAAGTATAATGAAAAACTATCATGTTAAAAAGTGTATGATAAAACAATGTCAAAAAAATTAATGCTTCTTCATAAAAGAAGCCATTTAAGGACTGTAAGAACTTCGAGGATACTAACAGCCTGCTAAAGTAAACAGAATTAATCCATGAAAAAGCTAAGAAAAGACCTTTGAAATTAATGGTAAAATGCTTAATTTGCATATATTTTAGATATTTCAAAAATCTTCCCAGAAAAGAGCTGAAGCTGCTTCAGAAAGTAAATTGATCTATAAAACTGAGGTCTACTGAAAGGTTCTCAAAACAGAGATGAAGGAATAGACTTACAGCTTCTGTAACGTCCCATAGTACCATTTGTGCCTGATTTGAAATGCATGGGTTGTGCAGTGCTGTCACTACTTTTTTTTCCCTGAAGCTTTAGTAAACTTTTGACTCAATTCTATCATAAGAGATATAAAACATACCAGAATGATGAGAAAACAGTTAATCTAGCTATACTTGCTGAGCACAAGCAGTCTTGTATGTAAAAGTCCTGTTTTCTGTGGTGACTTAAAACAAGGCCATTTCGATTAATGCCTGGGCAAAAATTTTGTATTACAGTTAAAAGCAWACATTTTATAGATTTAACCTAAACATTTTAAGACAAGAAGATACACATCTATGTTAAGACAAGATAAATTACATGTGCCTTCTGCAACATGGTACAGAAACATGACATAAATGAGAGTGATATRTCTGAAATGGGCAGTATCCAAAATGATTTTGAGGGATCACAGCTATTTGTGAAGTGGTTCTTGTCAGCCTGTGGGAAGGGAACATTATGCAACAGACCTAGCACAGAGACAATTCACATCAGGGAACCCACAGAATGTGATTGCTTTCTTTGGGTTTGTGTGCTTATATTTCCCTCCCACCCTGGCCCCCTTCTAGACAGATAAAGAAGTTATTTCAAATGCATTTGCAAAATATAAGCTTGCATTTGTCTTTGTCTGTAGTGGCAGCCTGGAAAGTTTGATCTTCTTAGTCATTTAGTTTTTGTCTCTGCAGGCTACTTTCAYAAATAATTTTCACCAGATTCCTCTCCTACGGGGAGAATAGATGGTAGACTCTATATTTAGGCATCTCAAAGAAAAAATATTTCAATATTCCACATTTCAAAGGGTCTCATTACAGCTCAAACAAAACTCATCAGGTAGGCTGGTAGACAAATGTTTCATATACATCAAGGTGGCCAGTTTTAGATCGATTCCGAGCAAAGATGAATTAAAAAACTGAAAATCTGAGGAAACTGGATTCAAATCGATCAGAAAATAAAGATAGGAAGAACTGAGGTCACAATATTGTAAGCATGAACTATCACCGCATTGCCTGACTTGAAAAAAAAAAAAAAAAAAAAAAAAAAGTAAATGATATTGAATCAAGGACATCAAATGCCTGTGATATTTTAATAACTTAGTTGTCAGCTCTCGGAATTATTAAGTTCTCTATGCATATACATTAGTAAATAACGGGGAAAACAGAAAGTCAGTGAAAAGAACTCTTTCTTTATTATCTACTTTTAGGTACTTTTTAAAAGTTTTTTTTATCTATTTTGCCAGTAAAATTAAAAATAATAGTTTAATTGAAATTTTTACTGCTCATCCTGTATTATTCTGAACAAATTTCATCTGTAGTGAATTTTTTAGTGTCTGACATCTCTGACAAATGAAATARTCAAAAGGAAAAAAAAAATCAAGAACATTCACTTACTTTCTTTTGGGATCCTTTCCACCAATTTTGCACTACTGTCCCTGAAATACCAATACTCTCTTTGACAACATGATAAAATCACACAAATTAAGATGCACAACTTCAGGTAAAATATTGACTGAAACACACCATGCAATTATCTATTACTTGAAATATTGTAACATTTCTAAATTTTATTTTGTAGACATTTGTAGCAGAGACATTTATTGACTGTCATGAAAAAAATATGAATGGAAATGTGAGTGTGTGTGATAAAGTACCAGAAAGAACAGCATAACATAGGTTAAAAATATAGATAAAAAATGTTGATAACAGGGGACACCATTTCCAGTATTAAAAGTTTATGTGAAAAGCAGAGGGCCTGCACTCTTATAATGCATTGGGTGACTGAGATTTCTATAAACAGGAACAACAAAGCTACGGAATACCATATACGCCTTTCTTTTCTGGATAGTTCATCAGGAAAACAGACATATTCCAAACAATGACAAAACAGAAAATACAACTTTGCTCAAGATATATGAGGACAGAAACAAGAAAGATACTGAAGCAAAGACTGCCCCATGACAACTGATGACTCCTGACAGATATGAAGAAATCTGTCCAAAACCCAATTTATCTCTGTCACTCAAAAATAATGCCATAGGTGTGATGATGACCTAATAGCTGGTGTCCCTTGCCTTCAGTGTCTCATATGCATAAGCCTTTCCAGACCATATGGACATATATATATTGATTCTTACAAGTATGAACTTATAAGAGCATGATTGAATTACGTTCATGAGAACAAAACAAATAGGCAAAATCAACTTAGAGATTTCTTAAACAAATTCCAGTTTCCTATCCCAGATCTTGTAGAAATTTATTATATATTACCCTTACAATATTGTCCTGCTTAAATTACGTAGGAAATCACTAAGCTGAATGATGCTGTGTTGACAATGTGCATAATGAGAGATAAAGTAAACCTGAGACTTGTTAAAATTATTAATTTAAAATTCAAGACAAGTGTCCAAATGTCAAATGGTGAGAAAATAATTTTTATCCTAAAGTGCAGTTGGAAGGCAGGTGGGTACTAGCCTTGAGGAAGGTGCTAAGAAGTTTTTCAAGTCTCAGCAGGGAACTAGCCTATACACCTGCAGAGGAAAAGTACATCTGCAACTTAGAAAAGAAATATAGACAATAATTGCTTCTCGGGTTCCCGGACCAAGTATTTGCTAGACCTGTGGCCGTTCCTCCAATCATTGTCTTCCACACTGCTTAGGGAAAGTAGAATTTAGTAACATCAGCAATTTATTTCCCCTTAAACTAGAAAGTAGGAAAGATAAATGAAGAACTTGGTTTGGGGTGAAGTCTGGCTAGCGAAATGTGGTCTATTGTCTGTTAAAATAAACTAAGCTAAACAGTGATATACATAATCACACCTGGTAGAGCTGAATATTTAATAGAGAGTCTTACCACAATTGTATTCAAGTTTTTTATTTTTGAAGATTGCAACACAAAATGAGAAAAACATTAACTTACACACTTCTGAAAGTTTTCATTTAAATTTTCCACAGGGGTGAACTCATAGGGAAAACTTTAAATGGCTTAATGGAACAAAATATCTTTAAAAATAATGTTTTACTCCATGGATTTTTTTTTTTTTTTTTTTTTAATGAGGGTTGTCTATACTGCCTCTGTTCCTGCTTGCAATAAGCTTCTGTTAGATAGTTCAATAGTTCATCTCAAATTTCTTCAAAGAAGATGATGTGGAGAGTGTATTCATTTGCATTTTCTGGCATCATAAATGGATTCGAGTTCTCATACCAAGTGGATAAGCCTGAATTGTCTGAATTAAGATGAAAATAAAAATACTTTGTGTGGGAGTGACTCAGCAGTAAATACAAATTGACATGATCATCTTACAGCTCACATACTGCCTCATCTGGGTTAGATGAAAAAATATCAACTGGAGAATTCTGCTCATTCAAAAATTGCAGTCTTTCAGGAGATCTTTTTTTGTTCTATCAACATTTMTTTATATTGAGAAAAAGAACAATTTTTGGCCATCTAGTGCAACAGGCTGACATTTTTGGAAGGAAACGTTTTTGTATTTTCATTTGAATTATTTGAATTTATACTTTCAAAGAAAGATATCAGTCTTAATCTCCTTCAAAAAATGAATTTTCATCTTCTATATTGCCTTTTTTTTTTTTTTTTTTCAGTCTAAACAGGTTAGTTCTTAAACATCCAAACCTGGAAAATCCAGACCTGTAAGGACCTATAAGGAAAACACAAAATGTTTAATTTTTCTTTTCTTCTTTTCTTCATTTTAAGAATTTAATATCTACTGAACTAGTTTTCAGAAACTGTGTTAAACAAAACTATGCAGAACTGGATATTATAGTGTTCAAAAATGTGTGCCTGAAAAGTGTGCACCTGAAATCGTGTATAGAAAATCTTCTTCCTGGGGTCACTACATTTAACAAGATCTTACTGAAGACAAAAAAAAAAAAAGAATATCTTTTTATCTAACGAAGAGAAAGGAAAGCAAAATAAAAGAAGTAGCACCAAAAGCTGATTTGATGACTTCACTAAAAAAAGGACATACGCATTCTAGACTTCTTTCTCTTTGAAAGCTGCCTCATGTTATTCTCATAATTTGTGTTATTCTCATATCCCAATTTTCCCCTGGTACTGGTCTATGTGGTTCATCTCAGGATGTGATCCAGTGGGACAATAACACTGTAAAGCCTGGACGTGGTTCACAGAGTAAATCAGCTTCTGGCACATAATTAMTTGCTTTTCATTCCATGACTGTTTGTGTGTATTGCAGCGTACAACTTCCAATGGTTAAATCTACTACTAATTATAAATATAAAAAGTAGACATGTCCCACACAGACTTCCATTTCTATTATTAGTTTTAACTATCTTTTCTATAGCCTTGTTTCACCTGCATCTTTTCTTACATAACTGAACTAGTATTTGTTCTCTCCATGTATCCCAGACTGTCAGCTGTTAAATTCAACTGAACTCAGGTTTACATTTGTCATAGGGATAAACAGTAAGACGGAAATAGGCCATACGTATTTGTCTTCATGTCTCTCACATCCTTCATGTCCTTCCTGAGATTCAGTGGAAAAATTTGCAATTTCTTCTACAGCTTGGTTTACTGAGGCCCAGGACAAGTTTATCCGTTTACTGATGACATGGACCAAAGTGGTGCCTAAGGCAATTTTAATAGCATAACACCATGGGCAACGGGATTTCAGAGCCAACTCATGTTGTGTAGCACTACCTAATTTATAAGTACAAACATGGACAAAAAAGTTGTACAAAATAGTTGGACTAATAAATATTCATGTGGCAAAGCAYCTTGTTAATTTTTGAAAACTCTGAAATTATCAGATGAGCCAATATTGATTCATTCTGTAAATAATGCAGAATTCAGCAGAGAAAAGATCCACTGTTGTGTCACCTGATATGAGAGATTATCCAAGGTAGTTTTTTACCTTGTTAACAGTCAGCTTATAAGTGAAATCTTATTGTTAAAAGGTGATGTTTTATAAAGAAGACTATGGAGTCATTGTATATTGTCTAGTAAAAATATAGTACTCTTAAATCCAGGTTTCTGAAGCTTGCATTCAATGGCAAAAGCACAATGAAATTATGGCACAGCAGTTCTACAGGGATTTTATTATTATTTTGCTTATAAAATATTGCAGAAATGACTCTACTAATCACTAACAAAATAAAGTCACAAATTAAAAAGAAGTACTTATACTGTATTTGTAAATAAGATCTCTAAAATGGTAAATCAATTTGTTTCTAAATTCTTAGACAGTATATGGCAGTTATTCTGCATCATAACTCTACTTTTTCCTTTCATTTTGTTCTTTCAGAATAACTCTGACTTCCTAGCCATTGAGATTGGTCTGGGAATTGAGGATCTTCAGTGGAAGGAGCATTGCAGTAACAGAATATAAGAATAGAGCGATGACTGAGCCTCACAGAGCAAATGATGAGGGAGGGGGAGTGAGTGAACTTTATTATTATGAAAGAAAATGCAATGTGTTTTATTGGCATGGACAGTGATTTGACAAGATTCTATGGCAAGGTCACTGTTATTTGCTACATAGAGGACAAGTTTATCAGGAAGTCATTACCATGACTCCCATTGAGCCATGAGGTCCAGATTGGACCGKCTTGTCTTGCAAGCTCCTTCTCAGAGGAGCTTGGGTGCAGCTAAATCCAATCTTAATCATAAGACTGGGACAAAATTTGGTCAGSTATTTATGTCTAAGCAATCTTGTGCACAATCAATCCTGGATACAATTTAGTAGAATTTACAAAATATTAAAAAGTTTATCACATTATGTTCACTTACTACATCTCTGTAGCTGGTAAGGGATCTCTCACTCTCAAGGAGTAACCTTGAGAGATGCCCCTGCTTAAGGGGAGATCCTGCTGGATATCCCACTGCTTTGCAATGAAAGCTCACCAGGTTCTGGGGCTGTCCCCCTATTTATGGGATAGGATGATAGCTAGTTTATAGTCATTTTGCATGTTGGTCATTTTTTTTTTGCTGATACCAGCTTAGTTAGTCCTCAGCTACCGTGCTGTTGTTATGTCTCTCCCCAAAGTCCATCAGAACATCTCCCAGCAAGATGCAGCCATATGGCTAATGTTCAGTGGATAGAGCAGGGAGAGATTTAGGGAGGCAGATCCCATGATCAGATAACACACTGATGATTAACACCTGAATAGGGCTCTGCATGGTAGGTCAGGTCAGGTCAGGTCAGGGAAGAAYCAAGCTGTCACATTGAGCTACTTTTATATAAAATTACTTTCTTCTAGTGGATGCTATATTCTTAAGTGAATTCTTCTCATATTGAGGTTTTGAATATCATATGATGTGCTTAGCAATTTTTTTCTCTGTTTTCTGACTGCAAAAGATTGTTTTGAGGGGTAATTCAACTCTGAATCACTCGTAAGGAATCTCATGAGGAAATGTGATTTCTTTTTAGATGATAAGTCACTGTCAGTTACATTCTACTTACATTTCTTTGTCATGAAATAGGGCAAGTTAAACTGCACAGGCAGCTTAAATCAAATAAGGAAGGGTATGTAACATACACAGTAGATCATCAAAGGACTAGTATTTTTAAGCAGTACAATTGAGGTTGGGAACCAAGAATTCTTGCTTTAAATAGGAACTTCACGTAAATGTATTTTGCACAATGATTAAAAAAAAAAAAAGAGTAATAAATAGTCTTTGTTAGTCTTTGTTTTCTGTGGACAAAGTACAGCAATTACTTTGGAGGATGATCAGTCATATCATTGCTTAGGATAATAATTTTCTATACATTGTTAGGAACTAAAGTATGCCATAATTAAGTATTCCTTGGGAGGAGTAGAAGTTTAGGCTAGCACAAGCATTGCAGTTTTTCAAGACGCACACAATTTAATTGTGGGTCTAAGAACACATCTAAGAATACATGATGTCTAAGAACACATCTAAGAATATATAATCACCAGATTATTTATGTGAGCAAACCAGTATGGTAATTTTAAATAACCACCACAGTAATGAATAAAAAGGTGAAACAGTAGGAAATAGTAGTATGTTTGTCAGTGCTGATATATGATCCTTCAAAGTACATGTGAATATATTCTGAATATATTCTTTACTCAACAGCATCAGTCTCATTTCAGCTATTTTTTGAAACATTCTTTCAGTTTTGAGAAAATTTCTTTTTAGAATCTCAGATTAAAGAAACAAGTAATTGAGCCACTCATAACAGGAAAATTATTCAAGGAGCTACCTTCACTTAAAATGCCTATCTTTAGCATTGTTGCTTAGAAATGTAAGACACATATTTTTTCTCCAGCTAGCAACTTCATTAAAAATATTATGCAGCAGCTTAACGGGGTGATATTGAGCTGTAATTTTATGACAAAGCATCTGAACAGGTTGTGTGAAACAATCTCCTAGAATCACTGATTAGTTTAAATTCAAACTACAAAACAGAATAGATTTCATCTTAATTTTAGGTTTCTCAAAGTTAGATGTCTGCATTATAATTAGTGGAAATCTAATCAATGAAATTTAGATAAAAAGCTAATAAGTATAAACTTGAAAAAAAGTTGAGGTATTGGAAGTCTAAGATACTAAAACATCTTCAGGTGCCACTTGAGAACGACACAGTTATCCCATATTAACTATGAAGATTTCAAAGTAGGAAAGTTCATTTGATTTGCAAAAGAATCATTAAAGTCATAAGGAAAGATTACTTAGCTGCTCCTTAGCATTTTTTAATACTAATATTTCTTAAAAGTAGTTGAATGTAAGGAGGCAGAAAACAGAGTTTTTGTTTGTTTTGATTTCTCAAAAACATTCTATTGGATTCTTCTTAAAAGATTTTCAGTTCACTATACTAATATTCATAAATAATTAAATTCACATTTTTATGTATTCTATTCAACATGCATTTTATAGTGAAATTCTTACTTCTGGTATTCATAACCAGAAACTGAAGTTTTCTAGACATATTTGTAATTGTTACTTATATTCGCTGGATAATCAAGCATTTTTTTTCCTAACACAAGATGTCTTCTCTTTTTGGGTCAGTAGGTGTTTTACTATTAGAAGTAAATATTGTTCTCAAGTACAGTTTTCACACTTGTCACTGGAACTCTCCTCTGAAAGACTGAGAAGTAGAGACTGATCCTTTGTGTTTGTTGATCTTGCTACTGATGAAATAGAGAATATGCTTATTAAAATTTCAGATGATACATATATCAGAAAAATTGTGACTACACTTGAAACACAGGACTTGAATTCAAACAATGAAAAATTTTAAAAAAACAGCTGTTGAAAATGGGCAGAAATACAACACAAACAAATGAAAAGCTAAATCAGCATATATAGATAGATAACAACTATTTAAGTAAGGATTTTTCAGAACAAGATATGTAAATTGCATTATGTGACAAGCTGTGTTTCAGCAACATTGTTGATGAAAAATAGAATGGCAGAAGAACCAGAAAGGGGATGTTTTTCTCTGTATATAATACAGAGAGAGAATCCAGAAAGGAGCAATCTGAATGTCTGTTACCCTGTGATCTATAACAAAAGTTTGAAAGAAATGTTATCTCATTTCTTCTCATTTCTTCTTAGTTATCTCAGGGGAGAAAAGTCTGACTGCATGTGGACAGAAGAGTTTCAAGTAAATAGAAAGTATGCTTTGTTCTATACCTACAATGAAGTTAGAATAGTAACCTATTCTAATGAGATTATATTACAGAAAAAAAATCTGTTTAGAAGTTAGGAATGTCTCTTTTTATAATGGGGAAAAAGAAGTAAAATCTCTGGAATCTGAAATAGAATCTCCTCCACACGAGATCTTTAAAGAACAAATTAATAAGCTGCCACAATGAATAGCATAGATATAACTCCTCTTGTATTTGAAATCAACTTTATATCAACTTTTGTATTTGAAATTAACTTTTGATTGCTTTGTCCATGAAAATGTCATTTGTGAAGTCACAGAACTAATACTATACCCAAGAAAAGGTGCTTACAGATTTCAGAAATGATGATTATTTAATCTTCATTTTGAAAATCTAAATACATATAACTTATGACATCTCTTGCCATAAACATTTCTGTACCCTAGTATTTCTTAAGCATCAAAATATGTGCTTTCATTCATCATTAGTTACTCCAAAACAACAGAGAGCTAAAAAGTAAACATCTGCATCTTTCATTCTGTTCTGTTAATTCTTCACATTTCTGTTGAATGTTTATTAGTCCTTTCTATCCAAATTCACAGCAGAATCTCAGTTATTTATATGCTTTGAACACCTAGTATTTTTCAAGGCTATGGCTCCTTTTACATGACCACTTCCTACTTGCCTTGTTCTAAGACATATAACTGCAAAATGTAGTTCAGATCACTACAGATCACTCTATAGACTTCTTTGTCCTTGTTACAGATTGCTTCACCTATCTTTCTACATTCTTTGAATCAATAGTAAGTTAATATTTATTTCTAGATTGTTCGTTGATGAAAAGTGGGATATTGTTTGACTTAAAAGTCATTTTTAAGCAACTCTGCCAAAACATGCATCTCCAATCATGATCCTACCACTAGCTTTTGAGAAGCTAATTATCCATCTAACGCATATTTTGTTCATATTGTGCTATGGCAATTTTGTGTGTGTGCAGGTGTTTTTAATCAGAGGTTTTGCATTACAAATTCAAACACCGTACAAAAGCCTTACATCTAGCAGCTGAATTTATAATCAAGAAGGAGAAAATCAAGTTTTTGATATAACTTTTTTTTCTATTAAATATATTTGACCAACATTAAGCRTATTACTCTCTTTTAATTATTAAGTAGAAGATTCTTTCCTGGTCTTTGCATCACCTTCTCTAGGATTGATGTCAGATTAACTAGCCCAGTTATATCATCTTATTGGCCCTTTTGAATCACGGCACACATTAACCCTATTCTACTGGCAGTATAACTTGAGAGAAGCAAGAAACTCATGGAAGAGTTAGAGGGTTTTCCAGCAAACATTTTCAATCCTACTGAACTCAAACTGCTCACCCTAAAATGACTGGGGACTTGGAAGCTTTTAACCCAGGCCTCTTTCCTCGGTGACTGAAACAGATTTTCAGAAGACCATATATATATGTTTACTCCTCTGAGAAAATATTTGACTAATAATGCAAACTATTCTTTAACACATGATTAAGTACTGTTAGTTTGGACAAAAAATACTGCCCCAATTCAGGGTGCCATGTGCTCATTATCTATCAGCCCAGTTGAATAAGAGCCAGTGAGTCAAGCTAATTGGCATTTTCTCTTATTTCTCAATGCATTGTATGCTAGATTGCTATTTAAAATATAATAACTAAAGGTTGTTCAGCATGTAGGAACATAGAAATGTCTGCATGTTACTGCTATGCTTTTAATTCATTAGAACATCTTGTTTGTTTAAATATTCCATAACTGTTTTAACCATGCTCTAGGTGATCCTCTGTGTGCAGGGTGGTTGGACTAGATGACCTCTGGGGGTCCCTTCCAACCTTAACCATTCTGTGATTCTATGATCAGTAATTTGTGAAATTTGGAGATGCAGATATAGCATCTAGAAGTTCTTTCAGTGTAAATAAACTGGATTATTTGAGGCATTGTCTCAAGTGAGGATTCACATCTATTATGAAGATGATTTTTAAATAATGTTCTTGATGCTGGCATAAAACAAAATCTATACAGAAACTCAAGTAATCCACACTTCCCATTGGTGATTTTAGGATACCAGTTATTCAGAATGATTTTCCTGATATCTGCAAAGTAAACTCAAATTTAACTCTAAAAATAAATACATCTCATGGGTCCACCTTCCAGGGCAAATAAGAATGCATCAAGATTGAATGGTGGGGTGAATTTGTTTGTTTATTAGCTTTTTCAGATAGAGACTGTAAGCCTTTTCAAACACAAAACTCAGTGGACTTGCATATTATGAGTCTGTTTCAATACAGAATAATGAAATCAAAACATATGCAAAATTATTTGTGGAGACTAGAGAAGAACAAACAAATCTCAGGTGAGTTTTTTATATTACAAAACGTATTTCAGAATTCCTCCAGTAATAACTATCTTGTATTAAGAATTCAATAGTATTTAATCACAAAGTATGTTTGGTCATTGCCTTATATTTTCATAAATTTGTAATTTGTAGTTGCAGTTTCTGGATTAATAGAAAATTTGACAGAATACTCAAGGTTGACATTTTGAAATTATGGATTGATATAGAATGTTTGAGATTCAATTTTTCAAAAACTGAGTTTTCTACCGGGCACTGAGTATATGGCTCATTAGCACCCATACACAGACAAGGGAATTTCTTGTCAGAGACATTCTTGACATTATAGATAAGGTCCTTTCTAATGGACTACAAACACCTATACCAAATACAAAATTCATAGAATCATAGAATTGTTAAAGTTGGAAAGAACCTTTAGAGATCATCTAGTCCAACTCCTCTGCACATGCAAGGTCACCTAGAGCACGTGTATTTTATTCCACTCACAGAGTGAGTTCAGTTACCACTTTCAGTTACCACTTTCCATTTATCAAGTAGTAAATTTTTTTTCTTTTTGCATAAATCAGAAGACTATACCTTGTCTAATAAATATGCATCTGATTTTCATCTGAATTCTTAAATATAACTGTGTCCTCCATACCCAGCTCCTGCCCACATGTATTTTCATGCACCACAGTCAAATTTTATAATAGCTGTGTCTTCATTCACTTGGAACGGATGGAAAATCCTTTTCAATTAATGGGTTTCAATGTGTTGGATACTGCAGGATTACAGACCTTGCTTCTTTATACTTTATCAAACTGTAAAGGCGAATTTATATATAAGAACTCCACAGAAGTTGTCATATAGGTTTGAACAGAGTGACTTTCTGATTTGCATAACTTCTGTGAAGCTTACCTTTGTAAATTCTTTCTTAAACTTTGTCAGAATGATAGGAACCAAGGCTTCAAATTTCACAACCTCTAACAGTGTATCAGTTAATCCRAAAAAACTGTTCCAATTTCAAGTGAAAGAGGAGGTCATTCTTTTAGTATGATGACAGACCATGAAAATCTGCACTAATTATAGCCACTATGAGAAATTCTTCATTTATATAGACGTATTTAAAGACTTTGGATAAAACTCTGTTTATTACCTCAGGTTCTCAATTCCATCCTATGAAATTACAAATTTTCTACTAGTTGACATAAAGAAATTTTATGGGTTTTGGATTTCTTCTGTGCTCCATCCTCCCAAATTGATGATTAATTAGGTTTCTCTAGTCTGTAAATTTCTCTCTCTTTTCACATGCTTTTTGGCAAGTCAGTGTTTCATGTAACCTATCAGAAACTTTGTTCTTGAGGAAATAACACCTCTATATTTGTCTCTAATATCTTTATGTCCCTGTGCTTATGCATATAATTAAAAAAATGTTTATATAAACCAATATCCAGCCATTACAATAAACAGACATCAATATTGATACTAAAATTTTCAGTCAAAGTTAGGAAAATGAATATCCCAAAAAATCACTTACAGAAAGATATATATATTTTCCTTTCATCATCTTCCTTTTGGAAGTTCAAAATCTGTAAATCGGCACTACCTAAGAGTTAGGAAGTTAAATTATATGTATTTATTTAGCCAGTTGTCCTTAGCAGTCATTAACAGAGATTAATTAAGCTTGACCTTTTTTCCATCATGTCAACTATTGTTGCACTGACTGATGGAGAAAATACTGGGACATCTTGGCAGAAGCCATAAGAGATGATGTCATCAAATTTTCTCTTAAATCAAGGTAGAAAGCCACCTCTTGATTATTATACATATGTGACAAGAAAAAAATGTGTGTACATTTCAGTACTGCAAATGTTATATCTATAGAAGGACAACTGAATGTTCACAGGTTTCTGTGCACTTGCAAAGTTCATGCTGTTAGTTTTGATAAGGGAATATACTGCACATGTGAATGTGCACATGAAGAGATTATAAAACATACTCAGGGAAGAGATTATAAAACATACTCAGTTTATTAAAGAACGATAGATGAAGTCTAGAAAACATTTTAAATCAATATTTAGAACAACAATTATAACCTCTGATTCTCCTTTCTCTCCTTCTTCGGAATATATATGCTGTATGTATGCCTATGTATAGCTATGCCATTTTTAAACATTTTTTTAAGATTATCAGCTACAAAAGAGAAAACATTTCTGTTGTGCTTAGTAGTAATAGATATATCATAATAAAATAAACCTAGGGGAGCCTCAGAAGTCGGTTGAATTATTCAGGATAAATAAAACAATGCACAAATGCACCTTTTGCAAGAACATATATTATGCATGAATTCTGATTATATGGACTTGTTTTATATTTGGTATTATTTCAGAATTAATGTTATTAACATAGGGGAAGTGTAGCATGTTTACACAGAGGACATATAGATTACAAATCCAGGACTGGACAAAAATCATCATAAATATCAACACAGAATAATGATGGATATGTCCTAGGAGGACATCTGCATGGCACTGACATATACAGTATGGAACTTAAAAGCAACCTATGTCTTCTGGAACCTCAGCTGGAGCTCAGTCTCTGTGTTAGATGCTGTCTTGAATGGTCTTAATGTTAAGTGACTAAACTGTGCTCTGTTGGTTGCAAGGTTCTTGATTACAGACACCTGCATTTAAATGTGTCTGTGACTGTGATTCAGTTGCTTTCTGCACAAGTTTAAGCACTTACGGGTATTCTATCTAGCCTCACTCTCATTCAGGAAGGGTATACATCCTTTATAGGAATCTATATAGATATGTATAGCTCCTCTACACAATTTCTATAGGTTCTATGTCATATCTGTCAGCCATATGCTGATACGCTATATATGCTTGAACACTGAGACTGCAGAAGAAAGTACTAATAACAGGAGATGCCTGTGTTGAATCCCAAACTGTCTATGCTTTCAAGTCAATAGACATCAGGTCAGTACAATCAAAGAAGTCTTTGTAAAATATTTATATTTAGTCAGCTAAGCCACTCTTTTGACATATCATAGAATCATAGAATCATAGAATCATAGAATGCTTAAGGTTGGAAGGGAAAACTCCAGTGACTGCTTTATTTTACTCACAAATAGTCAGTACCTTTAGACACCTAAATTTGGCTATCTAAATCTCAAACTGCTTCTCATCCCAAATAGCACTTTTTGCAAAATATTTTGATTACCAGATAAGATAATCATGACCTAGATTATGAGAGAATTAGTAAAATCACAGTATATTGCTCATTATCGTTGGTTAAATTACCTTAACAAATAACTTGTCATCCAGAATAAATTGTCCTTTATTAGCCATATCTCCAGGCTTTAAATAGCTACTAGGCCGTACAAATGAAACCATTTTCTTAACTGGATGCAAACCATATCTTCTGAATAAGATAATTTGGCTAGTATTCTGAAATTATTTTTTAATAAATATTTGTATAAAAGCATATTTTCTGCTTTTTTTTTTGTACATTATAATTCAGTGTATGCATAGTGACAGTGTGCTTAATTCTTCAGACAGCTTTTTATCAGTCCTTCTCAGAATGGATAGATTTTAGTAGAATCCTATTGATTCTCAAGAATGCTGTGAAGCATTGCAGGATTTATATACTTGAAGGCCTGAAGGTTCCTTTGCTACATGGTTGTCTCTCTGAGTTTGTTTTTGGACAAACTTTCAGAGAGCAACCTTGAGCAATATTCTTGTCTGAACATTCACTTTTTTAAGAATTTTATAAATTATTTTAAGAATTTATAAAAAGAATTAAGAGTTTTATAAAAATCTTTTAAGAATTTTATAAAAATAAACAGTATATTTTTATAAAAGATATACTTCATAATAGGTAATATTGTTTCTGTTCCTAACGATAGAACCATTGAACTATTAAGTGATAACTATTTGTCTTCTCTGTCATTGTCAGAGATTGTAAAAACTCTGGAATTTCCATCTCCAAACTCATTTTTGCCATGTGGAAAAAAAAACTTTAAGCAAAAAGGTGGAAGTAGAATCAAACCTTCCTGAAGAACCATGGTGGAAAAATCAAGACAGAGTTCTGTCTGTCCAGTACTGCTTGCTCTCTACCAAACTTCAATAGCAGCAGATAATCTACTATGGACCTGGGCAGTTTCCTCTCAGAAAGCTTGTGCTTCCAGAATGGACAGTTGCTTTTCCAATTTCCCTTGAGCAGCAGCATGACTCATTTCTGCAGTYCTACAACCTCCCCTCCTGAATAGGGTCTTTCATAGTAGGATTTAGTTACGATCTTTTTGAGGGCCACCTCTTTTAGGCCTCATTGTTGCAACACCCTGCCAAATTGTGAAGATTTCAGGACCTTAAGTGGATAAAAGAAATGTTGCAGAAGAGGTGGGCAATACATTTTTACTTTCAAGATATATATGTCCCACTGGAAATGGAGATAGTTAAATGTTTGATCTATAATCTGCACAGCTGTTCAGTGTCCTATTTAGCACCCTGCCAGCAGTGTTAAAGACTGAACTGCCATTTCTGAAGCCTCTTTGTTAAATCCTCTACAACTTTTGCTTTAACAACCATGTAGTTGGCTTCCTTACTTTCCTATAGTGATAACAGAAGAAAAATTATTCAATAATGCTGTCTTTAGTATGTCCAAACGGTGTTTTGATCGAATTTCTCTAACAGCTTCTCAAACAAATAAAAGTTTCCTTTACACTGGAGACTGAAATTGATTTGATTTTTTTCTCCTCCTTCAGAACATACTCGTTAGAAGAAAAAAAATTTATGACATTAATGTGGTATGTGAAGACTGAGCAGTCTTAAAATGAACAAGAGATACAATCAGAACAAATCATGAGAATCATTTCATCCGCTGAAATATGATTGAGCAATAAAAAAATAGCCAAGATCATGCTGATCTAGGTACCACTGAATTGGACTGATATTCCTGGCCTTGCATCAGTGAAATGGCCTGAAATTCCAAAGTATTTGGATATTAAAAGTGCACATAGAGTTTCAAATCCAAGAATTATCCTTCATTTAACACTGCTCCTGTCTATGCCTACACATATATTTTAACTAATGTAGTTTCTTTACCATCCTTCTCCAGTTCATCTATTAATTTAGATCTACTATTAAGACAATAAGAAGTAATTCTCTGATGATTAACTAAGTTTAGGATATCATAAGGCATTGAGTAGGCATAGAACATATTCAAAAGAGTTTTCCTCTCCCTTTTAATCTAATTTAATCATCTTTTGGGATATTTTATTCAAATAATGCTCTGGAAGTTTTTGTATTCTTTGTTTTGTACTCTTCGTACTCTTTGATGTTTTTTGTACTCTTTGTTGTAAAAAATAAGTGTTCCAAAAATTTGCACATACTAAAAAAAAAAAAAAAAAGGCTCACAATATTTTGACTGCCTTGACAAAAAAAAAGAAATTTCATATTTTTTAAAGGCTATCTTTGCTTCTAACTAGCATTACAGCACTTACTACTGAATTAATTTCCCTAATTATTCTCCTGTAAATCAACAATTTTTTTTAATATAATTTTATAATAAAGGCTGAATTGCATTATAGAATCTTCTAAACATCAGATTACCTTCAAGTGAATACAGGAGTATTTCCATGATGTTTTAAATATTTTCTTTTTTCAGTTTAACACGCATAAGACCATACTTTCTTCACCCTTATTTTCCATTCTAAGAATGGAAATATAATGCTTAGAGAAGCTATTTCAGTTGCATAATCATAGAATCATCGAATCCTTAAGGTTGGAAGGAACCTCAGAGGTCATCTAGTCCAATCCCCCTGCACGCGCAGGGTCACCTACAGCACGTGCCACAGGGCTGCATCCAAGCAGGTTTTAAAGATCTCCAAAGGAGACTCCACAACCTCCCTGGGCAGCCTGTTTCAGTGCTCTGTCACCCTCACTGTCAAGAAGTGTTTCYTTAAGTTCCTGTGGAACTTTCGGTGACTCAGTTTGCGACTGTTCCTCTGTCCACCTCCAAAGAGCAGCCAGCCTCCTCCTCCTCACTCCCTCCCTTGAGGTATTTATACACATTGATCAGGTCCCCCCTCAGCCTTCTCTTCTTCAGGCTGAACAGGCTCAGCTCTCTCAGCCGTTCCTCATAAGGCAGATGTTCCAGGCCCCTGATTACCTTCGTAGCACAAAGCTTAATAAGATAACAATAATAGACTATTAAAAAGGTGAACTTACTTTAGTTAAGAATATGGCTAATGACTAGATGCTGCTTCATCTTTAAGGAGCTTTCTGGAAATTCACATATTTCTCTGACCAGATTTCCTCTCTACTAAATCATTTTAAAACAATTTATAAATAATATTACCATAATACAGATACAATATAAAACAGATAGCAACAGATCTTTGTATACAGATACAACACAAACAATAAAATGAAGTTAATTTTGTCATTATAAAAATGCTATATCTTAGAAAGTATTTTTATATTATCTCTCATTATGATTGAATTTATTTTTTATATTTGCCAGGTTTTTATCAGTTCTTTCTTTACTCCTTGTACTATCTAGTCTCCTGAAATATGAATGTCTTAAATGTCAGGTTTGCCTTTTTTTTTTTTTTTTCTTCTGTTTTCAGAACAAAGAAATATATATAAGATCAGCATTAAGGTACGGATCAGTATATTTGTGATTCTATGAAACTCTGCTATGTAAGAGCCTTTACATGTAATGACATAAAATGACAGGTTTTAATGTTTATTTACTGAAGTTGCAGTCGTTCAGCACATGGATTATTTATTTTCCTCCTGGATAATAGAGATTACAGAATCACAGAATCTTCAAGGTGGGAAGGGACCTCTAGAGATCATCTAGTTCAACCTTCACGCTCAAGCAGGCACACCTAGAGCATGTGGCACAGGGTGGCATCCAGGTGGGTTTTGAAGACCTCTAGAGAAGTAGACCCCACAACCTCCTTGGGCAGCCTGTTCCACTGCTCTGTCACCCGCACAGGAAAGAAGTTCCTCCTCACCTGGAGATGGAACTTCCTGTGTTTCAGCTTATGCCCATAAATTAATGTGTAAGATTAATGTGTAAGGATAATCATTTTAAATGATATAATTCTAGTTAAATAGCTAAAGGATTTTTTTTTTTAATATAGTMAACCAATTCAATCAATTCATTTTTCAGTAACAGACTGCAGAATAACATTTTCATTCCACACCTTTCACCTTCACAATTTGTATCTTATCAATTCAAAAAAGGAAAATGTAAATTTAAAAATGTTGCAAACYGTACAGTAAAATAACTGAGAGGATATGGACTAGAGAAGTGGTGTAGAATAACTCAATTCAGTAAGACAAAGCGTGAGTATTCTGTAGGACAATACTATTTTACTAAGAAAACCGAGCTTTATAATGTCTGAAAATGAAATATATGCAAATGAAAAACTAATTTAAACAGAAAATATATAGAGTGTGTAAATTCACTATGTCTCTGGAAATGTAGCTTTGTAATATAACAGAGTGAAATTGGGATATTAGTATTTTCTCTCTCCTGTTCCGTTTTCCCCATTTTTCGAATCAGCTAAAACTGATTCATTTCATTTTTATTAACAGTAAGTTTATGAAATTCTGGACAGTATAATAAACTAAAATTGTGACTAAGCTAGATTCTCAGGTCGAATGACAGCCGAATTTTAGCCATGCAGACTACATTTACTTCTTTTTTTTTTTTTTTTTTTTTTTTTTCCTAATATAAGTATGTTGCCAGTAGAGTCAGCCAAAAAGAGGAAACAGTATTCTACCCAGGTATAAGGAAATAGCTTACTAACATCCTCTGTTCCCACCCCATATGAATATTTAGGATTGAGATTTAAGATTAATATTAAGTATCTCAAAATAAGGATTGATATTTAGGATTAATATTTAGCACCTCAAAATAAGGATAGGAAATCTTTAAACATGCACTGGAAAATGCACCTGCAGGTTCTGCACAGATGTCATAAAATCTTTAGACTCCATAACAATCATGGTAATTTTTGCAAATGCTTGACAGCTGTCTTCTTACTATTTTATGGGGCTTATCTAAAAATTTGATTCCATCACTAGTTAGAAGCCCTTGGCAGAAGCAAATAAGAGGCACTTTATGTAAGAGGACTTTTAACAGAAAATCATTGATTATCCTGATCAAATAAAGAGTAAATTCTCTTTGATAAAACAACAAACATACTTTTGAATGAAAACAACACACATTTTAAAAGCCTCAAATAGATATAATGGTACTGAAAACATACACTTATTACTTACCATGGTTTCATATGTTATGTTCATTGCCACGGAGAAGTTGAAGTAATATTTTGTTAGAACCTTAAGAGTTAAAACTAAAACTTTGAAAACTCATGTCTATGCTTTAGATTTTTTTCTTTTTTAGTTTTTCAAGAACATTTCTTGA
Organism: Nothoprocta perdicaria; assembly: GCF_003342845.1. NCBI lineage: Eukaryota > Metazoa > Chordata > Aves > Tinamiformes > Tinamidae > Nothoprocta > Nothoprocta perdicaria. Next base: position 28,292 of record NW_020455837.1, on the reverse strand, counting down.
AATAAAGGTTTGTTCTCAAGAGATTCTCTGAAAGGGAAAACATTGCAGATGCTCTACTGAATATGCATTTGCATTGCAAGCACCCTCACATGCACGTGGAAGAGAAATATGGTAAAAAACTTCTGCCTTCACGTGAAAAAAAAAAAGTTTTTAATAAAGCAAAAGTCTACCAAGTTCCATGCTCTGTCTGCCTCTCCATCCTGCATACACTCACACTCTTTTCCTAATACTCTGTTTTCAGGAACTTTTATCTTTAGTCAGTTATCTCTTCTGTAAGTTCAGATTCTAGGAGACTCTTTTGCCACAGGAATTCCTGAAGATATAACCCTTATTTGATGACATTGAAAGTTACTAAATGAACAAAGGATTAATTAAAGATATTATTCTTTGTTGGTAGTAGAAAACCTATTTTACCAACAGATACTTTTTTAAAAAAAGAAATATATATATGTATATGCTTCCATGTTCAGTATCATGTGCTTTATTTTATCAATAAGACTCGGAATTTATGAATATTGTGAGCTGTGTGTTTGTCTCACTGGGAATTTTGACCTTAACCTACACACTTACTAACTTTGCCATAAAAATCCCAAATGTGTAAGCACCATTTGAACTAATTTCTTCCAAATCAGTTTAATTTTTGCATTCTCTCTGAGTGTACAGGTGGCTCTTAATCACAGGCAAAATCCCTACACATAAAAAGGGAATTACCTTAAATAAAATTAAGCCTGGTCAAATGGACTAAGTGCTCATTAGTGGCTGAAATTCATATTATTTTTTCTTCTTTTTCTTCTTTTTTTTTTTTTTTCCCTGAAAAGTATCTAATTCCTACAATCCAAAAGATCTTCATGATGTGAATCAAAAACTGTAAGTGAGGTCAATTAGGTAATTCATTAATATACATAAAAAAAAACTGTTTTAAACTAAAATATTAAGGGAGATGCCCTCACCACCTTTATATATGAACTTTTTAGTCAGTATAAGCTAACAGTACTAATTAAAGATAAAATTCTTTCCTTCTTTTTGGAACTTCACTTTTTTTGAACATGTGTGTTCAGACATATCAATCAGATAGGAAACTATAGAGAACTAGCTAAACATTATCAATACTACAGTTTACATTGTGCAAAATTGGAGACTGAGTTCTTTGTTACAAACAAAATTGTTGAACTGATGTGTACATTATTCACACCAACAGATTTAAAGAGCAAATATTACCCTCCTCTAAAAGAAATACCAAACTGACTGGAAATGAATTGGAATCTGCTGCCTATCCAACCAATTTTAGTATATTGTGGTGTCTTCATATAGCTTCTGATATGGTATACTGTGCAAGTTTACTTGATGCTTTAATTTGAATCTCTGTACAAATTCAGGAAAAACTCAAGAACATAATTAATTTCTTTATAAAGCCTTAAGAAATTAGAATATAGACAATTATTTCAGAGATGTCCCTATAAAGTACTATGAGACAGCTTTTTCAGGCTAATCTGTAACAAAAGGACTTCCAAGCATTAGGTTGCTTTCTGATGGTCTGAAGATCTGTTTTTTACTTAGTTCTGGTCTATGAGATGTTACTGGCTGAACACTGATTTACTGATTCTAAACAGCTTTAGTCTTTTCTTTGATGGTACTTGACATRGTCCCATATACCAAGGGCAACAATGGCACTTCTATAGTCATCTTATTTAAAGGGTCATCACTTTCTAAATTTAGTGTAGACCAACTAGTCTTAAGTAGCTCATTTAACATAAGGGACAACCCTTTGCATGAGTACAGACTGCGGGCCAGTGGACTTGAGCTTCTCAAGGAAGGACATTGTAGTCCTGGTGGAAAAAAAATTGAACATGGGCAATATGCCCTTGTTATGAAGAAGGCAAATAGTATCCTGGGCTGCATTAGGAAGAGCTTTGCTAGCCAGTTGAAGAAGGTGATTTTTCATTATTCTTTATTATGGTGAGGTTGCATCTGGAGTGCTGCACTCAGTGCAAGAGAGACATGAATTTATTTGACTGAGTCTAGCATAGTGCAACTAAGATTATGAGGAACTAGAGCATCTCAAGCAGAGAGGAGGCTTGAGAGGARCTAGGGCTTCTCAGCCTGGAGAAAAGATGGCTCGGAGGATCTTATCAATGTGAATAAACAGTTAGTGTTAATAGTTTTTAAGTGGATGTTTGGTGTTTCACAACACCTGAAATGTAAGAGTTGCCACAGTAAGTACTGTCTCAAAATTCAAACTAAAAAAAAAAGCCTGTTTTAGAAGTTAGCAATAGTCATCATATTTTATCTGCAGTTGTCCTTTAGAAAGCCAAGCACTGTATGAAATTTTGAAAGTGTTAAGAGTGCTGTCAGAAGAGATAAACTATTTTTAAATAAGAAAATATTTTCTTTTCTTTTTATCTTACGAAACAGCATCACACAGTTTGACGAAAATGCATGCTGGTTTCTATACTACACAGGTGAGGTGGGGAAACGCTGTCATAGACATAGCTACTTTTCTTGAGAAGACAGAGTAGAAGTAATAGATCAAATCCTAGTTTAGAACAAAAATAATGAAATTGAAAACAAAGCCTTTCAGTTTGGACAGAGAGGAAGTTTTAATATAGTGAGTTTAGGTAAGTTTATCCATTAAAGGCATATTGACCATTTGATAAAAATGTTAAAATGTGAATAATTCTAATTTAATATGAAAATGAAAATGACTGAAATAAGTTTTGTTTTCACTAGTGGCTCACTTCAGATCACCTGTACAGATTTGGAGTGAATCTTCTGTTTGTCCCCATTTGTCAGGGTTTGGTTCTCATTGTGGAAAAGTCTTTGATCACACGAAATGGAATCTCTGCTGATGTCATATAATGCAGAACATATAAGAAATGAAATGTACCTAATGCATTTCAAACACTGATGGATGAATGTCTACAGGAGCAGGTTAGAAGCTGGTCTAATGTACCTCTACCAGATGTGAGGCTACTAGGAGCACAGAGCCAATGTTTCACCCTACAAAAAACATATCTGTTGAACAGTACTATAACTTATAAAATTAAATTCTAATATATAAGAATTCCTTTAAGAAACAGAGGCCTGTAAATCTTTTATTTAAAAGGTCTCATGTGACAGAATATATATATATATATTTCCAAGGGATATGATCTAAAACACCAAAACTCTGATTGCTGACAAACTGCATCTGTTATTTTACTTACTACTTCTGTTTTGGAAAACTCCAAGCAGGCCTACAGAGATAGGTCTTGTCAGAAGGGAAACCAGATTTAAGCAGTGTGCCCATGAGCCAATTGCTGCCAGATGCACGGCCTCAGAGCCAATACTCGTCTCCTGGTTGTTTATTATCTAGCAGAACATGAAGAGCTATAGAGATCCTAGGTAAGGAGCAAGTTTTTCTTTTGCACAGGCTTTTGCTTCTGGCTTTTGCACAGAAAATTCTGGATTTCAGCTTTTCCTCACATGTTGCTTATTGAAACAGAAAATTGCTGATGTTAGGCCATTATTTTATAGATGCAGGTCAGGCAAACACCACTAAGAAAAGCTTCACTGTCTGCAGCTCTTAAAATGAGCTTTTACATTTACAAATTTTCTTCCATTCAAGTTTTCTCTTGTCTACAAAACACACCCAAACTTTCCCCCAAAGAAAGCCACAGTTCACTTTGAGATCTTCTAGTTCCCTCCTCACGTCCTGTTTATACAGGCACTAAACAATCTCTTTTGAAACCTCTTCTTACTGTRCAGAAACTTCTCTAGATGGCTATATTTTCTAAAACAAACAAACAACAAAAAAAAAGGAAATGGGACAATAGTCTCAAATTGCAGAAAAATAAATTCTGTCTAGGCATAAGGAAAACAAAAATTGAAATAACAGTGATAAACCACTGGAAATAGTTACCCAGAGATGCTGCGGAATTTCTAGTCCTTGAGATTTTCAAAATTGAATTGTGAAAATCCTGGAGAATCTTCATCTGACTTTAAAGGAGGAGAACAGAACCAGATGGCCTCCAGAGGTATATTCCAACCCAAATTTTCTGACTCTTTAATCCTGACCTGGTCTTTTACAAAATCTAAGAAATACATTAGAAATGAGGATATGATGCCAGCAAATCTACAGCAGATATTAGTGGACTTTCTGGGGCAGAGTATTTCAGTAGGAACTAYTGCAATCTTTTACCTACAGTCACATATATTGTTTAATAGTAATAATAATTTAAAAAATCTACTCTTAGGGATTTTTTGAACATTGAGCTTTCTTGGTCTAGTACACTGGCTGAGAGATAGCTGCCAGTTCTGTAAGACCTGTGAGAATGACCTCTGTTGCATAACTGTGGAAGGGAGGAAGAGGTCAAACAGACATTATCTGCGCACAAGCTATCAGGTGTATATATATATGTATCCTGTACATACATACATATATATATATATATATATATATATATATAATTATCCTGTGCATAATTGTGTGCTGTGACTGGCTACACATACAAAGAGATCTTTAGTTGCTGAGCAACCTGCTTTTAGAGTACATCTAGGGGCAGGCAACAACAACTTTTGTTTTTAATCAGTCAGGAACTGAGCAGGTAGGAGCTCTAAACCTCTCATCCACCTACACGGCTCTTTGGTTATGATGGTAACCAGGAGACCAGCTCTAACAGCCTGCAGTCTTTTTGTAGTGAGTGTGCTTCATGAGATGTCTCTTAAATATTAATTATTTACCTGGAGACACACTGATACTGCCATGTAGCAGCAAAGGATGTGGGATAGCAATATATGTTAAGTTGAGGTTGAAGTACTTAATGCTTTCTTTACCTCAGTCTTTAACACTCAGATTAATTATCCTCATGTTACGTGCCCCCCAGAGCTGAAATGCACCTGTTGAGTGCAGAAGAACCCCACCATAATCCAGAAGGAAACGGTCAGTGACCTGGTACTCCACTTGGACACCCACAAGTCTATGGGACCAGATAGGATCTACCCGAGGGTTCTGAATCAGCTGGCAGAAGTGCTTGTCAAGCTGCTTTCCATTGCATATCAGCAGTCCTGGTCAACAAGGAAGGTCCCAGATGACTGGAGACTGGTCAATGTGACGTCCATCTACAGGAAGAGTGGGATGGAGGACTTGGAGAACTACAGGCCTGTCAGCCTGACCTTTTTGGTATCAGGAAAAGTTATGGAGCAGATCATCTTGAGAACGATCACACAACACATGTGTAACAATCAGAGCATCAGGCCCAGGCAACATGTGTTCATGAAAGGCAAGTTTTGCCTCACCAACTTGATTTCCTTCTATGACCAGGTCACCTGCCTAGAGGATGAGGAAAAGGCTGTGGATGGAGTCCAGTTAAACTGCAGTAAGGCCTTTGATGATGCCTCCCACTTCTCCTGGAGAAATTGGCAGCTCATCACTTAGACAGATGGATGGCCATGCCTAGGGAATGGTTGTGAATGAAATTAAATCCATCCGGTGACCAGTCATGAGTGGTGTTCCCCAAGGATTAGTGTTGAGGACAGTCTTCTTTAATATCTTTATCAATGATRTAGATAAGGGGATCACAGAATTCACAGAGTTACAGAATGGTTAAGGTTGGAAAGGACCTCTAGAGATCATCTAGTCCAACCTCACCACTCAAGCGAGGACATCTAGAGCATGTGAAGAGTGGCTGAGGGAGCTGGCGTTATTTAGTCTGGAGAAAATGAGGCTCAGAGGAGTCCTGATTGTTCTCTACAACTACATGAAAGGAGGTTGTAGCGAGGTAGGGGTCAATTTCTTTTCTAGAATAACTACAGATAGAACAAGAGTAAATGGCCTCAAATTTTTCCAGGTTAGRCATTAGGAAGAATTTCTACACAGGGAGAGTGGTGAAGCATTAGAAGAGGCTGCATAGGGAAGTGGTGGAGTCACCATCCCTAGTAGTGTTCAAGAAACATGCAGATGAGGTGCGTAGGTAATGATGTCAAAGAGTTTATGATCTTGATGATCTGGAAGATCTTGGTCTTTTCCAAACATTATGATTCTTTGATTCTCTGCAACCTGTTGAAAGAGGTGAGCTTGTAATGTGGCTACTAGTTATATTCAATTGCTTATGCAGACACACAAGAGAGCACTATAAGGACTGATAAATTCAGTCTCCCTCCCTCCATGGTGGGAGGTGTGTGGGAAGCTGAGGAACTCTCCAAAGTATGATTATTTATTTTTACTGCTTAAATAGGATGTCTTGTCTGTTTAAAAGTTGACCCAGGGGCCATTTCTTTGTTGAAGAAAATTGCTTATTACAGGTTACTAAAAATCAAGGAATTTTCTTTTGTACACTTTTTTTTTTTTCCTCACTGGAAATTAATTCCTTTTGTTTGTCTTTAAGCAAGCAGGGTAGAACTGTCTTATTTCACATTTATTTTCACACATAAAGCTCATGAAGAGTTGAAAAAAATATATATCAACAGAGTGTCTGCAGGCATCCTACAGAGCAAAACAAAAACCTGTGAGAGATAATTCCTATTTCCTAATCCCTGCTGGAGCTGGTCCTCAACTGCTCCAAGAAAATGCAGAAGCAAAGAGAATAGCAACTAATACATCACTCCCTCTGGCTTTGAGCCACACTGTTGCAACAGGGACAATGTGAAGACAATAGTTAACTTAAAATAGTAATTTGGTGTAATATACAACACATAAAAATGAGTCCACTCTCTTATTACATCATTAACATTTAAATTCATTGTAGACTATGAAGAATCTTTGATATTTAGACTTACTGCAAATACGACTCCCTGCCTGTAAAACCCTATAAACATTAAAATATTTGCAACCACTATAAATGGTACCAGATGTAAATTATAAATTTATGTTCATCTTTATTGAGATAGATTTTTAAAGTAATTGCCAGAATGCTAATTCAGAATGCTAATTAACAATACCTTTTGTTACTTTTACATATTTTAGAAGGGGAATTGAAACATCTAGCCTACTTTTGGAAAAAAAAATAGAACACTAATAAAGCCTACATTTCTTTGTGTAAAGTCATGACAATACATAGAGAAAAATGAAAAATTAATTCAAAATCCAGTGTTGTTGGAGTGATTTTTTTCCCGAAACTAATACAAGATATATAAAACACTCACATGGTTCAAGAACTGGGGATTGAAATTCTGGGAAAGTGTGGGATCATTTTCTGCAGTTTCTGTGATGCCTAGCAATATAAGAAGTGTGCTCTGACATTTCAGGGAACTCTCATTTAGGAATTTTCACTAGGTTGGAGATAAAGTTTAGTTTCCTTTATATAAAGCAATAGAGCATTCCCAGTATACTCAAGATATTTTGTCTATGTAGAGCTGCTTCAAGGAAAAGATAGGTAACCAAACACTTCTAATTACAAAAGGTGAACTGAGAGTTATATCTGCATATTTTATAAGAGCCCTTAGGGACTTGTTTGTCAAAGTTCAAATTGTGGGTTAACAGCTTGCATTAGCTATATTGCACATTCATGCACATATTTAACCTACTCACACATGGGTCATTGAGTTTTGTTTTAAGAAACTTTTTTTTTTTTTTTTTTCCCAGGAATAGTCTTCCTCTAATTACAGTTCAAAAAAACATCATTATTAACTGTAATGGTATAGATAGATGATATGGAATAACTGATGAATATAAGTTAAAACCATAGAAATAAAGCATCATAACAGACTTCATTAAAAGAAAGTAATCTGTTTTGCTTCAATCCTCTCAAACAGCTTAATCTGCTCATAATATAAAATTCAGATATGGGGAAAAGAGTTCCCCATAATAGTTGCAGARCAATATCTAATTTATTAGTTATTCAGATTAAGATAATAATATAAATACTGAAGAGCCTTAAGGACTTGCAAAGGTAATGAAAGATCCCCACCACCTCTTTGTAGTCTATATGTTTCTTGGCCTACATTGCTTCCTATATGCAATTTTGCTCTGATAGGAAAAAAAAACACACTTTTACTTTGGATTCAGATTTTATTCTTATCAGTAATGACTGGTGAAGAAGATAATTTGATTGAAAAGTAAAAAAGAAATTTGACCTTCTAACTCTGTATAGGAAAGAGTTCACACTGTATTCACAATGGTTCCATCTATATGTGAGGAAGAACTTCTTTACTGTGAGGGTGACAGAACCCTGGAACAGGGAGTCCAGAAAGGTTGTGCAGTCTCCTCCTCTGGAAGGAGTCTTCAAAATCCGTCTGGATGCCACCCTGTGCCATGTGCTCTAGGTGTCCCTGCTGGAGCAGGGGGATTGGACTAGATGATCTCTAGAGGTCCCTTCCAACCCTTTAGGATTCTGTGATTCTGTGAATCCTTCCCTTACTTACACACATTGCTTGGGTTATGCGGCAGTTCTGCTACACAATATGTGCCAGATGGTTCATTCTATGGGTATATTAAGAAATATACCCATATTTCTTATATAAATATATAAAATATATTTATAATATATATAATAATGTTATTATATATAAGATATAATGGGTATGAAATTGTAGGACAAGATCTAGAATTAGAAAGAATTCTTTGAAAGTTACTGAAAAACATATCATTACTCTTCCAACACTGCATTCCCTTTGGGCATTTAGTACACTAACATTTTAGAGAAGTGAGAGAAATGGTCTTGATGAGGAAATTCCTGTCATTTATTTTCTTGGTTAGAAAATACAATGGTTCAGCATATACTGGAAAGAAACTTTCAGCTATTCTGGCCCCCTTTTCAGATGCTTTTCAAAATATTGAAGAAATATCTCCCTAGAAAGTGATCATCTCCTCTGCATCACAGCTTTTATTGTTTTATTATTATTCTGCCTCTTCTTCAGAGTTAATTACTAAATCTTACTTTAATGAATAACGTGAGTAAAGAAAAATACCTGCAAGTAACTGGGATACTGACATTTATTTCCATCCTTTAAGGAACTGCTATTTTTGATAGTGCTTCTATCGTATTCCCCAGGATTGTCCAGATTTTCTCAGAAAAACTGTTCACAGAGGAGAAAAATGATACCGTCTAAAACTGATTTTAACAACTTTTTTGAATACTGCTAGTGTAAATGAATTACAACTTTGATTCTCCTGCATGCATACACTTAGGAAACTGATTTTAATGGTTTTGTTGATTAGACAACAAATGGAAAGAAATGCACAAAAAAAAAAAAAGAGATTTAATTTAAAAAATAAAGCTACTGAAAGATTAGTAGAATATGAAAACATGAAATACAGTGGATTCCCAAATCCTTYGGGAATTTCCATCTGAAAATCTCCAACAGAAAGAAACTTCATGGCAGCAAAGTATCTTCTTTCTTTTTTGCCAAATAATTGTATAGCATTACAGGCAGTTCCATAGGAGCACTTAGATGAGAATCAACTGGCAGAATAGTAGTGTCAACAAGCACTAAACTTTCATAATTTAATTGTCTCACAGGTGCATATCAAGTGGGTATCATTAAAAGGGAATTAACATAAACACTGTGTGAATGTTAATCACAACTGTCAGACTGATTTTTATGACTGATACCAACTAGCAAATATAAAAAGACTGGTTATATGGTGAAAATTCTAGTTAAATATTGAATCTTAACTGAGCTTGCTTAGAAGCATCCAAGAGAAAAATCAGCTGATTCTTATGGCTGCTCCTTCAGCAGTTACATGTTTCTCAATAAATATATTGGGAAATTTGCTCATGAATATCAAGTAAATAGGCATTTATTCTTTTCTTTAATACCTTAATTTCAAATCCTGTCTATTGGTATAGTCATGAGAGATTGAGGACTGTTGAGAAACATTTTAATTAAATATTTATGGTCACATCTTTTTGTTTCAGTGAGTAGCAGTGAAGTAGCACATTATATAGCAGTTAAGTAAATAATCAATGTAGCAACATAGAACGTTAGCATACAGGTTATTAGCATACATAGTGCAATTAGGCACAATTTCTTGCTTTTTTCAGTACAAGATCATTTAATTAAAACATATTTCTTTTGCATAAGGCTCCTGTCCTGCAATGAGCAACATAAATACTGGTGTTAGCTAGAATCTAAAGTGAGGAAAACAAACATGGCTCTACCTGTGTGTAGGGTACTGAACCATAAAATCATTTAAGCTGTATTAAAACTGGAAATATACACAGAAAAAATAGACACTTCATGTGCCTTACTGTAGGTGACTGTAGTTAGATCTCTTAGTMTCATTTTCCCTTATAGTCAATAGAAAGAAAAATTATTTATAGTGGCTATTCCTTTCACTCTCCCAAATCATGTAAGCTTAGATGAACAGACCTTAGAGATACTATTTGTTTTCCTCTTTCTGTTGAATATGGACCTCGGAATTTACTGCTAATTAAAAAAATAACTCTTAAAATTGAATCAGCTCCTTATAGATTTGTTTCTCTGTTTTACATAAAAAGAGGAAGTATGAAGGGCTTGACATCATATACAATTAATTAACATTTCTGAATTGAATGACTATATTAAATGAAGAACTTGGAGTTTTCCTTATAATAATCAGGCAGAGGTAAACACCTCTAAAGAGCAATTCAAAGCTTAATTAGTTAATCATCTTATTTCTCACTGGCTACAGAGGAAGTCTACAATGATTAGACTTTCCAGTTGAGTACATAGAGATAGGTGGAATAACACTCCACTACTCATTTATATAAGCATATTATATGTGACCAGCACTGTATCTCACAGATGGAAAGAAAGGGTCAAGAAGGCAAATATACTGAGATTGGATTCTCTTTGTTCTTCACCAAGCCTACTGGATAATGCAAGTCTCACAGCGTATCATGGAGTGTATGTTATGACATCTGCCTTTGCAAATATAAACTTATCATGGCAGCTATGAGATATGATGGAATTTAAGTATTGATTTCCATTTCCTGAGTGCCTCTCATTCTACCAGGAAAACATTAGAGTTTTTAACAAAGCATTAGAGTTTTTAACAAAAAGAAGAAATGACTAAACTAAAGCAAAAGAATGCAAAGAATTTTACAGCTCCATTTAGACTGTTAGGTTATGTAGAAGTTATATAAATGTTCAAGGTACTTCAGGGTATTATTTACAATATTGATTATATTTCAWTTAAAGAAAAGCAACCTTTGAAGCAGGGTTACTTTCTGTAAATAGAAAATAAAAATCACAGATTTTTTTCCCCACACAGTTTTTGTCACCTTCTGTTGTAGTAAATTTTTATGTGGTACAGGAAAGTTATACAAATGTAAGTACRGGGCAACCTGTTTCTGCTAGGACAATACTAATTAATCATTGCATATTTTGTTTTTCCCAGGGCACTCATGAAGTCTTCTCTTTAGTACTGAGCCTTAGAGACACTGAATACAAATGAAGTAAAAGCTTTCAGATTAGATAATATAAAATAATAAAAATAAATCAAAAATGTATGCTGAATAAACAGCAGAAATTTAGATCCATCCTGTAAGGATTTAAGATTCTAGTATGGCAAATCAACACTGCATAAAGATTTACWTATAATATTTAATAATTATTCTGACATTATGAGTAATTATAATTTCTGCACTTGGAGAACTTCTGTGAGTTAAGTAAAATGACTATCTCCAATCTGTGCACCAAAAGTGAAATTTTCAGAAAAATTTTAAGTCTAGTTTCAAAATAAGGAGTCACAAGTCTGTCGGAACATGGATTTACTCCTATACTTACTGTTTTTATTCCCCTTGCAGTATATTTTGCCTGCAAGGCCTGAATTTTCCTTAGCATTTAGATTTATGTCTTGCAGTCCTCTATCTTTTTCAAAGAAACTGAAGAAATTACCTTAGTCTCTATCAAAGAACAAATCATGGCTATGTATGACAGGTGTATTAATTAGCATACTTTTGGCTTTGTTTCCAGAGAAACTGAGAAACCTAGACACTGAGAATCTTTTCCTGAAAGAAAATACCACTTTGCAGAGCTTACCAGACTAGAAAAGTAAGAAGTTCCTCATCCTATAAGCTAAAAGTTAGCAAGTGTGAACACTCCTACCTATTAGTAGATCTGCTTGCATTCCCAGGTGGAAGGTGGATTTAATAGAAAGGAATGACTTGCTAAGAGACACTCAGCACCACTCAGTATGGGTAACTGTTATATTTTAGACCTAAAATTTGAACTAAATGTATTCTAGAAATTAACTTATYGTAGATCTGTATTTATTTAAACACATAGTCATCACCCTGGACTCATTGCTTGTGCAATTTTATCCAGTTAAAAGGAGTGCCTACCTGAAAGGAAGTTCTGCATTATAAAAATAGCATTACTAAGAAAAATGATTGTTGGAGCTATGTGAACTTTCATGGAAAGGAAGCATTGGAAGCATGTCAAAAGTATAAACAGAATATATAACAAAAATCCTTACTATAACTTTTATCACTCACATGGCAATGTCCAGCTGCTACATACTTAAATCAGCCTTAAAATTATTTATATTGTGCAATGAAGTGAGAATGAAATGCATATACTACTGAATTAATCAATACATTTGAATAATATCAGTAGTAAATATTTTTCTTTTCCCTTGACAGAAAAATATTATTTTTAAAAACAAGCTTATTTTCATCTGCTCTTGGTCTTATGTGAAATCACAGATATCTTGAATTTTTATAATCAGAATTTGCACTCAGAAGCTCTAAAAAGAAGTCTGAAGATAGATTCTCATGAGAGTATGTACTATATCCCTTTTACTACCTCCATATATTTTTAATAAAAGTACTGTTCACGTTTTACCAAAATCTGTTACAGTTTATTCCCACTGAGACATCTAGATTCTTTTTCTAAAAGTATCTTCTTTGCTTATCTTGTTTGTGTTTTTGATTTACTCGTGCAGAAACTGTGGGGAAAAAAAAAAAAAGAGTCAGGAAGAAGCCAGAGAACACTTTATTTRTTCACATGTAGCAGAACTTTTAAAACTGACTTCAGATCACTTTTTACCTCTTATTTCAGTAGTCCATGATGTTCATCAACTTACTTAATGGGAAATTTGTCTGAAATGTTTAAAAATCAATTGAACTTTTAACYTTTTTTCCCTGAAAGTGTATTAAATACTAAAGACCACAATAGTCACAATAATAAAATAATAACTGTTTCATCCACAATGAAAATCATCTGCCCTGTATAGTAATTCAGGAGGATAGTCCTTGKTTTTTTTTTTCAAAAGTATAGGTTCTATCACTATCTTGCCTCTAAAAGAATRTTAGAGAACACTACCACATTCACATCAAGTTAATTTCAGGATAATATTAAATTACTAATGTAATTTCGAAAAATCTATGGCAGATTTAGTCACTGGCATAAGAAATTTGGGCACTGCAAATTGCTGAGGATCTTTAAATTTAAAATATAATATAGAAAATGGCATTTTGCATAATTTTTGATAAACAGGYCAGTAACTTGTATGCAAAATAGATGCTTTGTCAGGATTGCTGAGTCCTACAGAAAAGAAAAAGGAGATAGTACACCACATATCTGTAGATATTTTTCTGTTATTGACAGAAGCTTCCTGAATGCTTTATTGAAATCAAGCTGTTTCAGTATTACTAACTGGACTATTCTGCTTTTTTTTGTTGTTGTTGTTTGTTTGTTTGTTTGTTTGTTTGTTTCTCCCAGATATGACAAAAGACTTCAGAGTAGTTTTTGGTGTTATTTTCCCCTTGCTAATGAGGAAGTAAAGACATGTCTTTTTCTAAAAATCATATGCTAACAGAAGGGAGGTTTCAATTATTTAAATCGAGCACTATTCACATGCCTACTTAAGCCACAATGCCTTGCTCAGAAAAGTGAATGTGAGTCTGAACTCCTACAAGAGTAAAAGTACACTCACACTTGCCTTTCTGATTTGCACGTACAGTCAGGTATTTGCAAGTGCTCAGGCTTGTCTTTTCTCTATGCTGACAAATACTCACTTTAAGTGTCTAGCTGCTGACTGTATTCATTAGAAGAGCAGTTATATATTAGGGCTTTGGAAGGCAGTTTGCACAGTTAACGTGAATTAGCCAAGAATGGATATCAAGTAATGATCAGCAGCAAAAAGTGGAGTCTAATATATACATTTTGTCTAAAACAGGGATAAGGATTTTACTAAAATTAGTTCTTCTAATCTAAATGAAACCAGACACAGTGCATTAGTTTCCAGCAGAGTTTAATCAAAAGAGTAAACATTACTAAAGAGTAATACAATTATACAGCATTTGTGACAATCTCCATTTACATGTAGAAATATGTAGATATATTTAGACCATTTCCTGTCATTCTCCAGTTTAGGTCTTATGTAGCTCTTAATACCGTCATTAAAGGCAATTGATAAAATTGAAGCAGACAACAGAAATATTTCATGGAAATACCAGCTCTTAGTTTTTAAATTTTATTTTARCATAATCTGTGAGAAACTTCCGAAGAAAAGAAGTCAATCAGTGCACACAAGCTAGCAACTCTGAAACCCATAATTTACCAGGAAGAAAAGAAGAAACAATGGATCTAGTGTCAGTGTGTGGCTGCACTCTGGTGGATGGCAGGAGTTTAATTTAAGTGGAAGATAGATAGATCATTTATCAAGATGGTGTGTCGATGTAATTCATTGCTGTTTCCTAACTTTCAGTGCAGCAATCCTAACATACAGACCTATTTTTGAATGATACAACACTGTTAACTGGCTTCTGGACTATTCCTTCAGTGATATATACCTGCTGGTTGTTAATCTAGACCTGATTTTTCTCCAGAATAGATCCAGATTTAAATAAATATTTTTATTATAATTCTCAAATCATCAACATAAGAATATAAGAAATGTAAATTTAAATCTAAGTTGGTCTCAGAATAGAAAAAAAAAAACCTTGCATATATATTTATTTATTTTTAAACAGGAAATCTGTTGCTACATTACATGGTTTAGCAAGAGCTCTTTTCTATTATAATGGGGATATTAAATAGATGAGTCTGCAAGTAACAGTAACAGATGCTCAAGTAATAAAGTAGAAAAAAAGAACATGAAAATTATGCCCTCCACACAAAGTGTTAGTCACTTAGATACAATGAGAAGTGAAATAAAAATGGGAGAAGATGCAAAGAATAGTCTGTATATAACAAATAGAATTTCTGAATAAAATATTTATAGGTGAGAAAAAAGTTAGTGATGTCAACAAACAATAACAGTTGTAAGTGTTCTTGTTCTTAGCAGAACTATAATTTTCTTTCTTTTTTTGAGTTTTTTTTTTTCTTTCTTTGAAATATAACCAAACAGTGTTTCAAATGAAACAATGCATTCTGGTCCTCTTGCTCTTTTAATTGCTAGCCTTTGAGGAAAAATAATAGAATATAAGGGAGATAAGATCTTCAAAGACATTGAAATTCAAATTTTGGAGTCTTTAAACAGTGAAAAAAATGTTATTTAATGTTAAAAATGGATTTGGAAATAAAATGGTTCTGACTCATAGAAAATGATTTTTTTTTTAAAGCAAGATCTTCTGTCTTTAAAATATTTCACTAACAGCTGCCTCCTTTGTTGTAGGTTTATTTTTGCTCTTCTGAGCCAAATTCTTAGGCATTTTCCCAATTCTGAATAGGAATTTCTTGTTATATTAAACATGGAATCTTTTATAAAATATACACTTATCTCTGCTCCACACACTGTAATTCTGTAATTAAGTATGGAACCAATCTCATACTTCCTTCTTGGGAGAAAGACGGTTACATCAAACCAAAAAAAATAAGAGAATAAATAGCCCAAATGAGAATAGTTACACTGCATTTCTCTAACGTGTCATGTAGTGATGACTGAAATAAAATAAAAAGTATTTTTTTTTCCATTTTCATTGGAAAGTATTAGTTTGTGTAGAGTTCCAAAAAAGAAACTAGGAAATGGAAAGATTAGGCATGTTAAAATCAAAAGATACATACAAGTGTAGATGATGTAACTATATCTACATGTATTAAAAGACCTTTACTATTATTATTACTACTACTGTTACTAACTTTCTCTTGCAGAAACTGAAATCTTACAYGAAATCTTAATACTTCTGTTCGTAAAAAAATCTTGCAGGCAAAAAATGAGAAAGTGGCATTTTAAATGCAGAGGTATTCTGAAGCTTTATGAGGCTAATTCATTTTCTTATGAATCAAAACTCTTTAAGTATTTATATTTCATTAACTAAAGTTAATTTAAAATGTAATGCTTTAAGGATAAATACTGCGAGTAGCTTATGAGATGCTTAGAAATAAAATAAGTTTCAAGACATTTTTCTTCTTAAACTACTCCACTGTTCTAGATAGAGCAGAACCGTTTGTGCAGATTTGAGCAGAATATTGGTCAGCCAGATGCACAAACTAGATACACATAACAATAATGCCTTTACTACTGAAATGTTCTAAGATAAAATACCTAAATGATTAATAACATGCAGCAATTCTAACTTAGGTATTTAGAGTGCAATTACTTAAATTGGAATTTGGCCAGGATGCAGACATAGAATCCCAATCTACTTCTGTGGATTTATTAACTTTTTAATTGCTACAAGCACACAGAACCTTAGGTTTGCAATTCTTCAAGAATCAAAAAATATTTTAATGTAATCCATGAATCCAGTAATTATTCCAATGTAATTCAAAAACTTAACCAAATCGTTGATTTCAAAAATAATGTGTCTAAAAAAAATCTCAACAGACCAATGAATAGGTTCTTATTAGTATTGAAGAAATAAAAAAGATAAAATATAAAGACATGCTAATACACAGGAAAAGAAAGGTCTCAGTAACAGCATTTATACGCTGTAATACCTATGTCCTCTCTGTCATTAGACTCAGAGTTAGACTTCTACTTCTCTGGGTATTAATGTTTGTGATATCAATGTCCCTCATGAATTAATAACAGGGGACGTATGGCAAGGAGTCAGCATCTTGAGTTCTTCACTTGGAGGAAGAGGGCTGTTAATATTGCCAGTGGTAATTTCTTCTAGTTTGGTCCTTGCTGCTGCTTGTATGATTTTGCAGACTTCATCTCACAGATATTTTTCCAGTGTTCCTTAGTTCTATGTTACACGCACTGTTTTCCATAATCTTCCATAATTTCAAAGACCAATATATGACCACTATTGAGCCACTTATAAGCCTACCTTCTGAGCAGGTACTTACTTCTGCAGTCCTCTACATTGCATTTTGATTTACAACAAATACTTTTGATTACTATCTACTGGTTATAAAAGTATATTAATACTACTAGAACAACAGCAGTTGAACTACACAATTAAAAGCAAGTTCCAGGCAGACCAAAACAAGTCCAAAGCAACCCAGACAAATCTTGAGGCTTGAACTGATGATTTAGTGCAAAGCCTGTAAACTGTGACTGGAAATGACAGCACAATATTTTCATGGCTACATTCCTCCTTTATTATAACCCATGATTTGTAGACTATCACTTGTACAAGCATCAAGGACACAAAAAATATTCCTATGGTGCATGGTCCTTGATGAAGGCTGAGCAATGTATTTTCTTGGAGGAGGTTATTCCTTTCTACTAGACCCCACTTTGTTATAAACTGTTTAAGTCTGAAGGCTACTGATAGTCATTCATTTTGGTGTATAGCTCCTGCTCAGTTTCTAAGTGTTTGGTTTCCTAGCCCATACAGTTTTTAAAATTAACAAAATAGCTATAGCTATAGCTAGAAATTACAGCTATAGGATGAATGAAAAGCCAAGCTCACCCTAGGAGTGAGATCACCCTAGGAGAGAATCCTATCAAGATAGATTAGGGTGCTTTTCTGTTACTCCACAGGAAATATCTACATGGAGGAACAAAGGAAGGAGAAGAAAAAAGTAAAGTATTCTGGCCAATTAGTAAGAACCATGGACTACACTGCTAAGAAGAGAGTGAAGCAAAGGCCCACATCTCCGTTTCCTCAGAATTCATTGATCTTTCATCACCTAAGCTACTGCCAGCAGAACTAAGTCAGGCTGCAAGAATGAAGTAAGGCTATTATTTCCTTTCAAATTTTGTGTGATCTTTGAGGACCTTTCCAAAAAGGAACTGTAAAACCTAGTAAAGTAAACATAGGAAGTTCCATCTAAACATAAAAAAGAACTTTTTTATTCTGAAGATAACAAGCACTGGAACAAGTGGCCAGGTGGGCGGTATCTCCATGCTTAGAGATGTTTGAAAGAAATCTGGACAAAGTTTTGTGCAACCTGTTGTGAATAGTCTTGCTTATAGGTGTGAGTTTAGACTAGAAGATCTCCAAAGGTCTCTTCCAACCTCAACCTTCTGTGATTCTGACATACTTGCCTAGATCATAGGAGCATACTGAATATATCAAATAAACGCTTGTTATATTAAAACTATAGTATAATAGGTTAAGTACAAGGTTTTAGGAGATGAGCAAAACACAAAAGGTCATTTTGCATGTTAAGTATTCACTTATTTCCAAATGGTCATAAAGTATGAAAATGTATAATGAGTCTTCAAAAGTTTGCATCTTATTTCTTCTTTTCAAGTCGTTCTATGATAGAAGCCAAAGATCCCTAAAAAATCACAAAAAGATTGTGAAATAACAGTAATCAATAACAACTGTATGAAAACTGTATGAAAGTATAATGAAAGGCTTCCTTTTGACTCATAAAAATGCTTAACACCTCAAATACAATAAAAAATGCAGACATATGTAAAGATTGCTAAATCCATGTGAGAGATTGGGTGGGAAAATAWTATTTATTAATTTAATATAGAAAATCCTATCTTATCTATCCTATATGTCTTATCTTTATTAAATTAAGACAACTCTAGGTTTCTTTGAGGTATTTTACTAGACCTTCTTTCTTATCCCAATATGCTGGATTGCCATCACATCCAGTTTCATCTGGCAGCTGATGAGTTAAGTATATTAACTCTATTTGCTCTTTAGAAATTAGAATGAAGTATGAATTTCTCTTCTTGTATCAAAGGACATATATTTTCTCATAATCTTTTTTTAAATGGGTATTCTACAGCATTAAAAGAGTGTAATTGAGTTACATGAAATTTACATTTACGTGATGAGTTACAAGAAAAAATGTTGATTTACATACTCATGACTGTAACTTCCATTCTCCCCTGGGACACTGGAAAACTTCTGAAAGGAAGATGAGATTGACAGAGATTGCTGAGATTTCAGGAGAGCAGCTGCATGGAGAGATATGAGATATATGAGTGGAGCAGGAGACACTGGAGAAGATYAAGGAAAAATCCATAGCTACATGTCAAAGACTGGCAGTGAAAAGAGGATAATAATACTAAAATCCAAAGAGATATTTTGAGGATTTTGTTGACAACAAATAATCAGGACCAAGTCATACCAGCATCATGATTATTCAAGTGGAAGTACTGCTTTAGACTAACCTGTGCCTAAACTTATTACTCAAATCTCCAGAATGCCTAAATGAGCAAAATGTTCACTTAAAATGCACTTAAGCCAGTCTGCATTTTTTTCTGTTTGCTTGTTTCTAAAGCCTTTGTCAGTTAAATAGACTGCTTGCTATCAGCAGAGCAGAAAATTCTAAATGAAGGTGATTTTGAGGAAATATGGAGGGTGTATGTCTACAGTAGTATGTTTTAAAGTAGTTAAAATAAGCTACACATTAGAAATTGATCATGCAGACAGGATGAGCCGTCATGTGTGCCTATGTTTATGCAAGGTTATGCAATCATTCTTTAAAAAATTATTTATTAGTCTAGGGTTTTTTATTAGGGAGGGAAGGGAGATTTATAGAAAACTGCAAGGATATACAATGATTCTAAGTATGCATCTCTATGATGTGAAAATTCTAATTGTCTTTCTGACACACTTAAATTGTCATAATGAAGTAGATGGTGTTACAAGTTTGTTGTAGTTGTTTTTTTTTAAAAAAAAAAAAAAAAAAAAAGCTAAAATATACTTAAGAGCAGAGTAATAGTGATTTCATTCCTTCTTTTTCATCAGCTAAAGACGATTGCAATTGTCTCTACCTTTATGAAAGCCATTCCAGTAGTCTTCCAGCAGGAAGCAAGGAATGTAAGTTCAGTGAGTGTAAGTTCAGCAGTGGACTGCTGAAGACTATTATTTCAGGGACACACAGAATTCAGGGTAGAAAGTTGGTTTATTGCTTTAATTGGCATCGGCCTGTGAAGTTTTTTGTTGTTGTTGTTGAAACTAGAAAGCACACTGCATCCAGTCACTTTAAACGTAATTGCCAGATTCTGATCTCATTTACACAGACACAAAGTTTAATTAATACTACGATTCCTGTCAAGCTCATAAATTCCTTATTAATTATATGTTTATTGCAGTATTTTTTTTCCTTCTCAAGAATTCAGTTTATCTCTGACTACTACTATAGAGCAACCAATGTCTGTCAATCTATCTTATGAGTTTCCCACTAATTTCACAGGTTTTCCCCTAGGTATGTTCTTTCGTTGCAGCTACTTTCCCATGTCTTAATGTGATACAGAGAGTCCTTTCAACATCAACCATTCTGTGATCCTGTGAACTATAAGTATATAGCTTGGTTGCACAAGCTTTTTCTCTCCCTTTGATGCTAAACAGTAGGCAAATATCTCTGTTTCTTCAAATGAAACTCAGTGACTGAAGCATTGCTTCTATTGTGAAGGTGCAAGCTCCATTTAACAGAATGTGTGCCTCCTTGGATTGCTGAAGGCTGAAGAAACATCAGTGAATCATAAAGGCTGCTGGTGAAGAGAAATATTACATTATTGTGGTCATACAACAAAGGTGCTAGTGCAGTTTCTCCAATATCTTTCTTCACTACTCTCTCTCCATAGATTTTGAGTGCATATTCACCTGAGTTCCACCTTAGCAGAAAGCAATGGGCATGAAAAGCTTTCATTCTTATTCAAATAGTTATGTCTGAGGAAATCAAAAATATCTACATATTATCTATAGTAGAGGTTGTAGTAGAGGCTGCTGTGCTATCAGCATATAATGATACAAGGAATTCACAGCCTTTTTAACAAACTGGGGAGCCAATTTAGACAGACATTAGGAAGTTCTCTCTGTTGTAGCCGTACTGTTATGCAGAAAAGAACATGGTATTTATTGGGTAGGAGAGAAACTAAGTAAAAGGAAGCCTCATTTTGTAATCTAGTGCTAAAAAAATTGTCTTGAGAGTGCAAAGTGCTTGTGTCTGATGTGTTCTTACAATCTTCCTTGTGAAATGAATTCAGATATTTTTAAATGCAACTGCAGAAAAGTCTCTGAGGATAGTAGGATTTCCTTAACTGAGAATTTAGTATGTACAGTATTGAAGATTTGTTAAAAGGCATGTACAATGCTAAAGATGTCAGAAATGTTCCACTGAAAGTAGACATGGACTAATAAGTAAGTTATGTGCTATTTATGCTAAGCAGCAAGTGTGTAGGAAGCATTATATCCAAGCAGACCAGTTTTATATAGAAAAAGAGACAGGAAATCAGTACATTGTGAAAATGCCAAGTCATAGAGACACAAAATACAATAAAATACAATGCAATAGCAAAATATCAAATTACTTCCATGTCTAATTCATTATTAAATTTATTTTCAGAAATTTGAGTTGTTAGGGAGCTTTTACAAGCTTTACTTGTTCATAGTTCTGTGTATTCTGCTTTCTATAGTAGATCAAAAATCACAGAATCACAGAATGTTTAACGTTGGAAGGGATCTCTAGAGATTATCTAGTCCAACCCCCTGCACATGCAGGGTCACCTAGAGCACGTGGCACATGGCTGCATCCAAGTGGATTTTGAAGGTCTCCAGAGAAGGAGACTCCACAACATAATGGTTGACTTTAGCATCACTTTCAAGCAACTCAGTATAGACCAGGCCACTACTACCTATTTGAGCAATATTTTAACACATTTACATACTGATGCCTAGTTACTCTTTTTCAAAGCAAGGAAAGCTGAATGTTCAGGACAGTAGAAAGCAGCAATACACTCCAGAAATCTGATAATATGAATGAAAAAAGACATAAAGACACCAAAGCAGGCTCTGGCCAGTCATCTGAGACACAACTGAAGGACCACAACTGAAGTTTATCATCTTGGTTATGAAGAACATTGGCTGTGGAGCAGCTCTGCAGGAAAGTAGCACATGAGTCAGCCATGTGCCCTCACAAAGATCAAGACTAATTGCTTGCTGGTCTATATTGGCAAAATATCTGCTGGGGGAAGGAAGTGATTTTTTTTTTTTTCTTATGCATTTTCAAGTTTGCTCTTCATATGTTCCATCACATCTTCCCTCTTCCCAATAAGAGTCAGCCTGACAAGTTCCCAAATGGCTACAGACTGTTCAGGCATCTGATGTAGGATGAGCAGTTGAGGAAGTCAGATTTGTTCAGCCTGAAGAGAATCTGGGAGGCAGATCCAATTACCGTCATCATCTCAATAGTGGATGAATTGATAGATGCCTCACAGGCATGCTTGCTACTCAGGGTGGTGCAGCCCATAAAAGGGAATTAGTAAAACACTGCAAATGTTTTTTGAACTGATTAAAAATAAGAAAAAAAAAAGTTTATTACATAAGTCCATGAATTCTAATCATGAAAAAAAAATCCAAATCCTACAGTTAAACTTCTTGAAGTACTATGGTCATTAATATATAAAATCTTCTTAAACTTACAATGTAACAGTGTATGAATTATTATTGATGCATCAAAAATTGAATCATGTCTATAAAATAGATTTGCAAAGATATGATTGACAGAGATACATACGTAGAAGGGTTAGTGGTGTATATATATTTATATATATATACACACTGTAATTATCATATTACACATATATATAATTACAACATAGTTATAGTTTATGTTTTATATACATATATATAACTCCTATAAACTTATGCATTGTATTATCACTGTACTGATAGCTAAAGTTTTCAGAAATTAGATTTAAGTCTTGTTTTGTGTGTAGATTTTACATTCTCAAGTTTAACTTTTCTTAAAACAAATAATAGTTCCTAAATTCAGCAATTTTGGTAATATGCCAAACACTATCCTCTTTCAAACTGTCAACAGATTCATCCAATGTTTTGGGTATTTCAACCTGTGAACTGATGGTGGGTACTGAAATCTGCAACATCTGCCCTATGATCAAAGGCTGAGGGAGCTGGTCCTGTTCAGCCTGAAGAAGAGAAGGCTGAGGGAGGATCTATCAGTGTCTATAAGTACCTTAAGAGAGAAAGTGAGGAGGATGGGGACGGCCTCTTTTCAGTGGTGGCCAGCAACAGGACAAAAGGAAACGGCCACAAATAGAAGCACCAAAAGTTCCACAGGAATTTAAGAAAAAAGTTCTTAACGGTGAGGGTGACAGAGCCCTGGAACAGGCTGCCCAGAGAGATTGTGGAATCTCCTTCCTTGGAGATCTTTAAAACCCGCTTGGGTGCAGCCCTATGTCACATGCTCTAGGTAACCCTGTGTGTGCAGGGGGGTTGGACTAGATGACCTCTGAGGTCCCTTCCAACCTTAAGCATTCTGTGATTCTATGATTCTATGAAATTGTGATAGTATGGATTGATTTAAGACCTATTTTGTGAAAAGCTTTACAGTGATCCATAGAGAATTAATTGTTTTGTATCCTTTGTTGATGACAAATAATTTTGTGCAATGACAGGACGCTTTGAGGGATACGATAGATTCTTGGGGTAGATTTGCCTTGGTAACTAGCATAGTTTACTCTCCAGTTCTGATCACCCAATGGAGTATATTTTAAAAATGATAATTGGCTCTCTCAAGATTTCTTTTGGAGCAAATATTAGAAGAAGACTCAGGTGTAGTTCTACTACAAGGAAAGTGAAAGGATTTCTTCCAGCACTTGGTGTGTCTCCAATAGTTTATGCCTGGGCAGTCATTCAGTATTATCCCATCAGTCTTCAAACATACTCACTTGCCCTTATGCCACACCATGAGTTAAGCAGCATATACTTTCAAATTTATAGTATAAAAACACTCCAATGGCTTTCAGTCCAATCTGTACAACATTTCAGACATTTTCAATCAGAAATAAGCACCAAGAAAATAAAAGCCAGACTATCAGTCAGATAATATGGATATAGTGGTTTAGGTAGTGGCTGCAAATACCTAGATCTTGGGTACCAGAATCATGAACCAGACATATTTATTTGTGTAGATTCAACTTCTTGTGTGCCATCAATTCACTGCCAGAGGATGGGAGTTTCTGTCACATCCATAAGATTATTTTCTTTTCTACAATCAGAAATAAGAGACTCCAAAACTCTCTCGCTTTGTAATAGGAAAAAAAAAAAAAAAAAAAAAAAAAGTGGGGTGTCCCAATCCACTGTCGGGGAAGGTTTCGATACGATCCCAAGAGCGAGATTAAGATGCAAATGAGGTCAAATGCCATACAACCTTATAAGCTCTGTTTTCATAATAGCAATAGGACAGAGAGAAGAAGAAAAAGAAAACAAAAAGGGAAAGAAGAAAGATAAGCAAGCAAGCAGGAGAGATGCAGCAAGATTAGTTACCACCACCACCAGTCGAGTTACGTTTCGTCGTCTCTGCCTTGGTGCAGGTGATGATTTTCTTGGAAGAGAGTTGAGAAGAAGGGAAAGAAGCCTCTCTCTTAGCGTACATCTCCCCCCTTGGGGGAGGGGGAAAACATAGTCCTTTTATTGTCCCAGTTCTTGAAGAGTTCGCCCACTTTCTTGAAGTTTTTTGCTTTGGTGCTCCTCTTCTCCCCCCACTCAACTGCCAGCGCCGCTCGTCAGGCTCCGCTGAGCATTGTTGRGGTCTTGGGCTAATCCATGAAGTTGTAAATTGAAGTTGTAAATTKTGTAGAGATAGCAAACCTTGAGCTGGTATCTCAGTCTTCCCACAGACAGGATGTCAAGGCCAAGAAGTTGTTAATTGGATGAAGATAAGACACCTGGCATATCTCAGTCTTCCCAGAGACAGAAGGAAACTATATGGCAACAATGTCGAGACAGAACACAATCCACAATAGTCTCTCACATAAACACAATCCACAATTGTCTCTTACATGGGGGTTGGAGAGAGAGTGTTCCATCAATTTTAAAAAATTATTATAGGCTCTGGTTGTCTGCAGTAGCAATAGCAAAGGTTTTTCCCAAAAGACTATAAGATCTTTTGCAACTTATCTGGAATAGTATCTTGTGCATTTTAAATATTTAACAAGAAAGAAAATGTACAGAGTTGCATGAGCTACAGAATAAATTTGCAAGAGAAACTAGGAACATCATTATGAAATATATTAAACTGCAAGTGATACATGACAGACAAAATCACAAGTGAAAAGTGAAGGCTGTGAGTTGTTATCATAAAAAATAGTTGCAACCATATATGTAAAAGAAATTATGCAGAACTATATCAAATTAGGAAAAACAAGTAGAGTCACACTTTCATAAGGAATCCCAAGCGAGGGATTTTATATGACTAAAATGGAGGTACACTACTATTAGCTACTATGGTAGTACTACTAGTACTACTATTTAGCTTTTCTTGTAGCTTGGTTTACAACTTAATTGACAATTATCCTGTTGCAAATATATATCTCAAACTCATCTTCAGTGACTAAGAGGCAGGCTCGGCTTATTTGATGAAATGTGTACTGAAATGTAGTGGCTACATGTGCTGGACTTCTGAGCTTCTCTAACACAATGCTTTTGTTTTCATATGGGCAAGCTGTCTGATTGTATGCATAAACACAAACTGGCTAAATTATGACTTACAAGTAGGCATATCAGCCTCCATTTATTTTAGTGTAATATTTTCCTCAATTTATTCCTCAGCATGTATTTTCTCTGTTAAAGATATTGATCCTGCCACAACTGACTGGCAAATATCCTGCTGATGCTTCTAACAACAGGAAGCATCTAGCCAAAGCACACAACATTCCACCATTATTTTTGACAAGCTTTCTTTCATTTACCCAGGTAAGTGTCAATTACCAATTCAATCTGATTTCCATAGCAGTAAGAGTATGAGTAAACTCTCATATAAGAGACAATTACAAAACAGCATTTTGTTCAGAAGAAGAATTTTATTTTTTTTTTTACAAATATGAATATTTGGTATTTTTATAATTGAATGTCAGATAACTCTCAATATTAAAGACATGTTTAAAGGTTAATTAGGGACAAGTCTCCACTTTATCCAGCCTTACAGTGGAGCCACTCAAGCAGAGAATCATTATCTTGGAGAAATTCTAGCCTGATTAATTGCAATCCATGAATGTATTTTGTGGTTGATTATTTCAAAAAGTGAGATGAAACCTTAATTTGTGCTTGTAAATTGTAGTATAAGCTGGATATAACTGGAGTTTGAGATTCCAAAGAAAATCCTGTAAAATAGAAAGCTTTCTCAGCAAATCCTTAACAGGCAGAACTTCTTTCTTGCAAGTATCTGACAAATTTGTACAGGTAAAAAAAGAAAACTTTTAGGTGTCCCTGCTTGAGCAGGAGTTTTTATTAGATGATCTCTAGAGGTCCCTTCTAACCGCAACCACCCTGTGATTCTGTGTTTCTGTGATTTGGTAGCACTCTAATGGCAGAAATAAAAAATTACTTTATTTGCAGGCAAAGTGATTTCTTGTGACATGCTAAATTAAAGACCATGTTATTTTATCAAAATAAGTTTTTTGACGTGGCAGAGGGTCATATCAAGGGTTTGGAAGATCTCCAAATCACTCTTTATCCTCACCCACCCCCTGCTCAGTCGATATTCAGGGGAATACATGGCAAGGTCACTTACAGTTTGACTTTGTATGCCTTCGACATATCAAAATATTGCTTAAAACAGATATTACAAATACCTAAAACAATTCAAACATTCAAATATTAAAACATTAAAACAAGAAAAATTTAACAGTAGTGCTTTGGAATGGGCCTACATGCTTTGCTTCCTTTCTGAGATATGAAATTGCATAAACTGGTGGAATGAGAGAATTGAATCGAGAAAAATATACTGAAAAGCAGTGGGAGGAGAAAAAGAGGGAAGAAAGAGGAAGGTGAAGGCACCAGAGTGGGGACTTGCTCACGGAAAACCGTGTTTAGACAGACCCTGAGGACAGACATCTGGATGGCAGTAGACATCTGATAGAAACGACCTTGCTAGCAGGTAGGGACAGTCACAGCTCTCAAATACTGCAGGATATGTCTTAAAAAAAGACCATATTTTCCTTCTGATGACATAACTAACAATACTTCTATATCTTTTCAACAATATTTCACAAAAATATTGAAAGAGATTTGGGAAATGTAAAGCAAATTTAGGACATTTCTCTGTAACCTTTAAGATATTCAAAAATCTATGAGATTATGATAATTTTATCACTCCTAACTTGCCTTTTTAAATACTGTTTACACTCTGGCCAACTCTCCCTGTTTACTCTCAGCCCTACTTGCCCAGTTTAAACTTAGGCATACATATGCTGTTTACCCTCAGGCCTACTCCCCCTGTTTACTTTAGGCCTACTTGCCCTTTTTACCCTCAGGTCTAATCAAGATGTTTAAATGTTACATCAAGATGTTTAAATGTTACCCTGTTAACTCTCCGGCCTACATGCCATGTTTACACTCTGGCTTATTCCTTCTGTTTACCCTCAGGCCTACTCGTCCTGTTTACCCTCAGGCATATTTGACTCATTTACCCTTAGGCCTACCTGCCCATTTTACCCTCAGGTATACTCCTCTCATTTAAGCTCAGGCCTACTTGCTCTGTTTACCCTCAGAACAAATCCCTTTGTCTACCCTCAGGCCTACTCTACCTATTTCCTCTTAGGGCTACTTGCCCTTTATACACTCAGGCCCACTCCCCCTGTTTAACCTGGGACCTACTTGCCCTTTTTACCCTTAGACTTACCCAACCTGTTTACCTTCAAGTGTACTTGTCCTGTTTACTCTCAGGCCTATTCCCACTGTTTACCCTCAGGCCCAGTATCGTGTATTACACGATAAAATATCAAGCAAGAAAAGGTAGATATTAGATYATCACCTTGTCATAGATGAGGCCAGCCAATTTCTCATCTACGTTTTATTAAAGTAAGCTGGATACAAAGGGTGACAGCRCTGGGGCGGCCTGGAGGCAGTCRTTCTCAGGCCCCAACCAAGTCCCCAAAGTCTTGGTATTTATATTGAATCCAGGTTCCGCCTTTGGTGTTTTTTCCGAAGGTTCCGTTGAGTCTGCGCTGTGTGTTGTTGACGTTGCTCAGTCGGAATGTGCTTGCGTCGGCTGTTTCTAGGTGGTCGTTATCTGCCTTCTGATGGTCGTTTTGGAGGAAGGCAGATAAGCCTTCCTCAGTG
>NW_020455836.1:0-73648 GCF_003342845.1 Nothoprocta perdicaria | reverse complement strand
ATACCTTGGGAGGACTGCAGAACACAGCTCCACCAGTCTATTTCTCTCTCACAATCCCTGATAGCCCTGAGCCTTTCTACTTCCTCCTTCAGCTCTACCACCAGGCTGAGGAGGGACTCCACCTGCTCACACCTGAGGCAGGCAGTGTTTTCCCCACTCCCTGGCACCAAAGAAAAGCTCAGKCATTCCTCGCAGGTAGTGACCTGCACCTCTGCATGCTTCTGTGGCAGTTCAGTCTGGGTTGCGACAGTCCTCCTGGCGCGAGTTTTCTGGCGAGCAGACACCATGGTTTCCCCTGCCTTTCTGCTGACGGAAGAGACTGTGGGCAGGATTCTTTTGCTCGCCGGGGAGGGACCTCCCTGCTCGCCCTGCCTGCGCGAACTGCCGCGCCACGCTCTGTTCGCCGCGCTCCTGGTCGCTCGCGCTCCCTGGGGGCGGCCTTTGAGCTCCCGCCTGTGCTGCCGGCTCCGCCCCCGCTGAGTCAGAGCCGCCTCGGGCACGGGGCTCCGCGCTGCCCGCTCAGGGGTCGGCGCCGGGGCTGCCTCGCGCTGCTCGCTGCCTGCGTTCTCTCGCTCGGCGGCTTTGGGCCGCAGTGGCTCGTCTCTAGACAAGGAGCTCCGGCRCGAGCGTCCGCTCCAGAGCCCTTCCCTTCGAGATCATGCCCTCCATGAACTGAGAACAGTATTCCTAATTTCTTTCACCCAAAATCAGAGTGAAAAATGAAAGGTAACTGCCATGAGCCATGAGCTGAAGACTCTTAAGTGGTTAACATAATTTCAAATTTTTATGCAATCTCCTCCTGAATTCCAAGTAAAACTAACGGCAGGTTTAGCCAAGAGCAGATATAGCCAAGGTCTGGCAGAGGGGCAATGCTATTTATTATTTATGAAGTTAGCTGACTCACCTGAGGCCCAAGGTATCCATTGTAAAGGGATCTTCACAGGGGGCTGCTGCTGATCAGCAGGGCAGCTATCCTGCCTGGCTGTGGTGCCTACCGGTTGGAACTTGGAGCCCTCATGGTGGGGATGTGATGCTAGCTTTTGCAATTAATCCAGTTATAAATGGAAACCTGCTTGTCTGGCCTAAGGAAGCAAAGATCACTCCCTTGGGAACTGTGAGGTATAGAAATTGAGCTCTTGCTACAGCAGCTTGAGCAAAGTTTTGACCTTGGTAGACTGCTGCAGAGACTGTACCCTTGAATCTCTTCTCCCTTAGCTGAATTTTGAAAAAAGCCTGAGTTGGCTGAGATATTGCCTGGTAATTTATTTTCTTTCTTTTTTCTTTTTTTTTTTTTTTTCCACCGCTCATAAGAAATATTTGTTCTATAGAGCAGACATGTCAGTGCTTTGTTCTTCATCATTATTCTACTCTCAGGTACAAAAGAGTGAAAAGAAAAAAACAGAACAGTGAGACATTTAAGGACATGACACCCACACAGAATACGGATATGTTTTGAAAAGTCCTCTTTGGGTAGCAGTGCTCTTACTGCTGGCTTGAGGGGGTGGTATTTGGACAGATATGCAAAGGAAACCTCCACTAAAGAGAGTTACACGTGCTTCCTTTCTGACAAGGGACCCTTGCGTGGATGGTAACTGGCCATTTTGGATATTGAAATTATGTAATAGATATTCCTGACTATGGATATTAATTGCTTTGTGGCCCCCTACCATGGGTCTGAAGAGCTCCAACCATGAGAAATGGGTGAGAACAAGAACTATATGGCTACACTGGGGATTGTTCTGAAGCGTATTGGCAAGTGTGGTCACTTCTGCCCACAGAATGTCCAGAACATCTACCACTGACATAAATCAGCAAATTTATTCTTGTCTTAATCAGGGAGAGGATCAGCATGAAAAGTTGCCATCTTGTAGCATAGCTTTAAAATGTGTGGGGTGGCAAAATGTGAAAGAGGCAGCCAAGTCAACCGTATGCTACATGAGCCATTAGACAGTCACTAGTCCGTGAGGAAGGAGCTGGCTTGAGTAAAACCAGTGTGCTGCTGAAGCTTGGGCCTAGATGTGCGTGTGGGAGCTCTTGCATTCCTCTCCAGTTCTCTGCCAGACAGGAAAGTGCTTGTGCTACTGTAATACAGTGAAGAATGCCACTTCATTTTCCTCTTTTGGTTTTTGCTTTGTTTCTCTTGTTGTTGTTGTACAGGTTGGAGAAATAAAAGCCCATGCTGCTGAGTGGAAAGCGAACGTAACAGCTGAGTTCAGAGAGACGCGGAGGCGGCTCAGCGTGGAGATCCACGACAAACTTCAGCGGGCAGCTACCATCCGCAGCATGGAGCGCAGGCGCCTGGGCCTGGACCAGAGGGCCCACTCCCTAGACATGCTCTCCCCAGAGAAGCGCTCTGTCTTTACTGCCTTGGAAACGGGGCGCTTCAAGGCCTCGTCTCAGGAAAGCATCAACAACAGGCCTAACAACCTGCGCCTTAAAGGGTCGGATCAACTCAACAAGCATGGGCAGGGGGCATCTGAGGACAACATCATTAACAAGTTTGGATCATCTGCCAAGATGACCAAAAGGAAAAACAAAGATCTCAAAAAGACCATCCCTGAGGATGTGCGTAAAATCTATGAGACCTTCCGAAACTACTCCTTGGATGAAGAAAAAAAGGAAGAAGAAACAGAGAAGATGTGTAATTCTGAGAACTCTTCCAGCACTGCAGTCCTAACCAACTGCATCCAGCAGCACTCGGACCTGGAAAATGGAATGATCCCCACAGAAACCAAAGAAAGGGAACATGAAAACAAAGCATTACTTGAAGACAGAAATTAAATTTAAGAGATGCTTGACTTGAATAAACAATGCTAGTGTTTTTATATACATATATATATTGAGACACGTGCCTTATACAGACTCCTTATTCAGTCTGAATTACATAGCATCGAAGAATATTTCACTGTGCCATAAAGACTCAAGCTTGCTCTGCCAAAACAAATCAGGAACACAGCACTGCAGAATGGCAAAAGAAAGCTACGCACATGGAAATTTCAGCCTGTATAAAATTACCAGGGTAAGACACAAAGGAAAAGCCTGAACCACGGCAGTACCACCAGAATGCTGCCACCATCGCATGACATTAGACAAAGGGCAGCTATGTAAGAAGAACCTTTCAAAAGAATGGAAATGATCATATCTTTTAAATGGAGTATGTACATTAAGCCTTTCCCTGGTGATTATAAAGAGGAGAAATGTTTGGAATTAACTAGAAACTTTCAGTAAGGTTTAGTTTACGTTTTTGGCACGTGATCCAGGCTAGATTTTTTCTTTTCATTTTTAAATCTGATGCATTATCTTTCTAAACTCCATAAGAATGTCTGCGGACACAGCCACCAGCTAAATGCTGGTTTGAAAAACCAACACAGATGTATTTAAGGGTTGGATTGCTCTTTCCATTAAAAACAAAAGAAACTCTGTGGGTATTTATCATAATCAGTAAAGAATAAAATAAAAGAACATGGATTTTTTTCTCTTGTAGGAAATATTCAGTGTAAACTCAATGCAAGAAAGTACATATGAAGAAAAGGCAACATTTCATGACGTGTTGTTTAAAAGAAGAAAAATATTAATTTAATAATATTTGGCTAAGTGTATTAAACAGTGGGCCAACTGTTTTTTTTTTAAATGAATTTCTGATTCATAATTTCTACCACTGAAAGAACTTCAATTTTAATGTTGTAAGACCATGAAAACAGAAGAAAAGCTATAGCTTTTGCATGTCAGCAAACTGCTGTTCTCTGCAGCTCAATCAAATTTTTTTAAAAAGAGTCATAAGAGCATATATATATATCCAAATGAGGGTTAGGGCAACCATATGATCTCAGGGCTCTATGCCCCTATTGCTGGATTTGGTTAAACATGAGCTGCAGTCATTATCTCCAAACGGAAATTTAGGAAAAAGAAGTTGAGAAAAATATGGTAGTAATCTTTTAAGTGCTTATAGCTTTAAGTGCCATTAATGCTGTCATATTTTGTAACTTTTTAAACAGGTATTTTTAATTGTTTTATTTTACTTCAGGTACTACCTTTGTTTTTGGCATTTGCTATCTCTTTCCTTGGTAAAATCTAAACATGAGCTTTGTGCATTTCAAGACTAATGTGAAATATAGCCAAAATGTGGGCTTTTTTTAAAAAAAAATCTTTGATGGTGTATGGACATCGGGATATAAGAAACATTTATGTCCCTAGACTTCACAGAAAATATTCAAAGAAAAGGCTGTGAAATAATGAATACTGCAAGCAACATTAAGTTTTGGTGCCCTCAGTCTGTAAGCTACTGCATTTGCTGTTGCAGATAGAAGATCTTGCATGCTGGAAACATGATTGCACCAGTGATACTTCCCCTGCACCCTCAGAAAATTCTAAATAGTCTTGCAATTTGAGCTGTAGCCTTGCAGATAAAGTAAACATATACATAGATGGCAGAGATATTCTGAGACTGACAAGAGAGTCAAACATCCACACACTCACAGGTGATACAGCCACAGACTTTTGAGATTGCATGCCCATACTTGCATACACAGAAATGCACGTTTCATTGATTTCTTATGCAATGAGCCAGCTCAAAATCTGTCTGGTCACTGGAATACCTGATTTCCATGGCCATGAATACATGTGTGGTGGTGCACAAAAAAAGTGTGTATATGCATATATGCATAACTACTTGCCTCTGCACAGTTTGTAGGAGTGGGTAAGGACAAGAGCAGCTCTTAGTATGTTCTGTCTGTGGATTCACTTCACTTGAAATTTCCCATCATCCTTCTAATTTCATTGTCCAAATACACTATCTGAAAACTAAGGAGGAAAAAAAAACAATGCTTCAAAAATTTCAGGTCATTTGGGATTACTTTAACTCAATAAGGTCCAACAGAAATTGAATTCTGCTTTGTTTGGCAATGCATCTCCTAAGACAGAGGGCTACATTCTGGCTTTAGTTAACCGGGGCAGGACAGCGAGCCTAGTGCCCAGGAAACATTCCAGCTGCCTCTGCTGCTGGAGGCCTCCATGCCGTGCAGATCTGTGTCTGCTTGTGGTCTGCTCAGACCTTGTTCTCTTCAACCTGCACGGAGGTGGCAGCAGGGGGCAAGTCTGCTCAAGCTCGGGAAGAGCTGTAGCCCTCCCGGTGTTCCTGTCCTGTTTTGGTGTAGCTCTGGGATGAAGTATGGCCTGCTGAGCCACATGTGAGCCAATCTCTTGAAGTCTCACCCACAAATACGCTGAATCATACCGAGCTAACTGTAGGCCCAGGAAGGGGAAAGCACACTTGGATTTAGTAAGGAGTTATGTTGTTCAGATCTGTGGCCTGTTAGAAAGGAGATACTGCTACAGTTCAGACTTGCACTTGATTTCTAGACTAGGTTCAGAAATACTCAGACTTGAGATTTGGGTTTTGGAAAATAAAGTACTGTCCAGTTACACTGTATTGTACCTTTGGTTGTATGAAAGATTAGGGTACAAAAAAGCAACTTAGTTGAATCTGAAAGCAGGCAGTACATATAGATTGTGATAGTAGTTTTTCTTGGTTACTAAGCATCCAAAACAAGTCATGTATATCTATTTCCTCTTTGTGTGAGCACTTCTCACAAGAAACGCTTGTCTGCAATGGAAAAGTCCCGCACAGACATACACAGTTGTAAGGATATATAAGGTGAATTTCCTTTATGTGAAAAGTAAGGATTAGTTTTAGTCAGTGCATTCCTGCTGATTAGGGTCAGGGAAAGCACAAGTCATTGTCCTGTGGGACTGTGCTCTTGTCTGCACGAGGGGAGTTGGGTGGTCTTGGGCAAATCATGGAAAGTCCATCAATGTGGTGCTGACTGAGAAGGCAATGCTTGCTGGCCAGACTCAGAACTGATCTCTCTAGTGGGACAGAGGAACAATGTAATCTCAGTGTACTTTGCATCTCAAATTTTCTAGCTGATGGTGTCTGGGTGTCACTTTGCCACCAGGTCGCACCATGTGGTCAAAATTCCTTGGCTGGCCTTTTATCAGGCAGGATCTTCAGCAGCTGCTGTTTCAGAGCATGATGGTTTCAGGGGCAAGGGTGATGCAGAACAAACTCCCAGGGGATGCTGAATGGAACATTCGATGACCTTTACCATGAAAGCAAAATGTGCTCTTTCATTCCCCCCACCATTTCTGTGTCTGTGAAACCTGCTGAGAAAGCTGCCATCTGAGTACAGGCTTTTTTCCCTTATGATTGCCTATTAAATACCTCAATATACATTCTTTTTTAAGTATTATTATTTTTATTATTTTATTATAATATGGAAAGTGCAAATGATGCATTGCACAGGAGGCCAGCCAGAAATGTCTGAAAACTAACCCTACATTTTAATGTCCTAAACTGCCTTTTCCCTTGTAAATGCTGCCCCTTGGTTTTAGTCATATGTAGCAACCCAGGAGAGAATCACAGTTCAAGCTTCAAGTGTGGCTAAAGTTCACATCCTTTGGCATTTAGGATTACTTGTAAAATACTTGTGACGTTATTTCCAGTGAGGCTGTTCCACTATTATTGTAAGGTTTAGAAAAAGCTGGTCTGAATTGTATCCAAAACTGCTCACTCTAAATTACACCCTTTCACAGCAACCTGAAAATAAAGTCAAAGAAAAGGGTGACTTATTGACTTTAATGCTCAGAGCTTGCACTGAGCACAACACGACCTGACGTGGGAATTGGGACCTGGAGGAAGAAAGGAAAATTGCCTTTTCTGTAGCTGCAGCCCTCACTTCTAAGGGATAGCTCAGCTGCTTGTTTTCCTACAGATTTCAGCACCATGGTCCCAGTAGCCCCTGTGTCCTGTACAGGAGAGCATGCTGGCATATCCGCCACTGAGCTTGTGCTGATGTCGCATGAGTGTTTTTGGAAAGGTCTGTGGCTTCATCCATGTGAGAGTCTGTGAATTTCATTTATCCTTTAGCAGGGAGCATTATTTCTAATAAATGTGTTATTAGAAATAATAGTAAATAAAAAGCAATGATTTATATTCATGAAAAATCCCATTTTGGTTGTTGTTGTGAAATGATAAATCACCTGAGCTTTTTCAGTCTGCCTTTATGATGTCTCTAGTACTTCTGCAAGTCTGCTTCTTCCCAAGGCCTTTGGTGGGCTGTGCCACAGATTTTCTGAAAAAAAAAAATCTCTGTAACCCAAGATACATGAAACTGGAAGTATGTCTGTGAGTTCAGGGTGTTAAAAATTCTGTCTTCGAGAAACCTGCATTTTTCTGAACAATTTGTGTTTATGCTGTATTTGTTTGCCAGCTTTGGTTTTCTCAGGGGTTTATTTGTATTGTCAGGTAGCATGATGTCTGATAGTCTCACTTCTCCCATCATCCACTTAAAATAAAGAAGAGTCAAAGACGAGGATTTATGTTATGTTGTATATTAATCTAAAAGAAGGAGTCTACTAATAAGCAGGTAGGAGTTTAAAAGGTGATGGAGAACTGTTTCAGTCCTTCCTATACATCTGCTTATTCTGAGTTGTGCTATGTCTAATGTAAGGCCCAGTCTACCTCCAACAAAGTTAGTGCAGTAAAGTGGAGCCAGATTGATATTTCTGTGTTTCTTTTTTTTTTTTTTGGAGAAAAGACCTGCTACTTTGACTCATTTCTAAGTGAATAGCGCATTCACACTTATAGATGTGGCATTATATCAATACTGAATACAAATAATTCCAGCTTCAAACCCAGCTCCCTAGGCAATAAAATATCAATGTAGACACAAATGCAAATCAACACAAATCTGTGAAACTTAAGTATAGCCTTGTAGATTAATGTATGAAACTTGTTGCCTGAAATATATCACCACATAAATACAGATTTGAACATTTATTTAGATACCTAATTCTTCCTGAGGTCCCCATGTCCTTTGCTATCAGTAGCAGTTAGCCTCCTTAACGCCATTCCTGATCTGGACAATACTATCTGTTTTTTAATTTCCAATGCAATTGGAGTGCATAACCATGTTAGACTATAGACTCATGCGGTTAGAATCAAACATGCACAAGAAGCAGCTGCAAAAGCTAGTTTGGAAGTAGCCTAATGCAGTCAAAGCTTTTAATGTGAGCTGGACAACGCTGGGTTGAGCAGGTCACCCTAAAGGTGCCCAGCGCTGATGAGTCCTCACAAACTGGCTGTAAAAAAGGCCCCGTGTGAGCAGGTGCCTGCGCCTGCCCTCCACACTGCGCACAGCATCGGTTCTTGCACACACATCTAATGGCAACATCCCTCGCTCTCAATTTCTATATTCCTTCCCGTCTGCATCCAAGTCACACCTCAGCCTGCTTTTATCCCTGGCAAATACCAATGCTGCTTATTTCGTGGAAAATGGACGTCTCCTTAGCAGGTGCTCCTTTAAGGCAAAGAGATTTTTTTTTTTGGCTGATCTCCTTGGGAGTAAATTACAAGCAGGTGATAATTTGGCATGTAAGAGAGAATATTTTTGTCTCTCAGATATATTCCACCCACACACCCTTTTTCCTTGTGAGAGCTGTATGCTTAAAGAGGAAAGCTTATGGTACTTATTGTGAAATGTTAACCAAACATGCCAGCCTCCAGCCTGCCATTTAGCAGTTTCCCAGATCCCAGAGTCATGTAGTTTCTATAATAAGAAACAGGCGGATTTGTCTCTGGATCACAACTTCCCCACAATCTGAATTTATTGAGGCCACTGTTCCAGTTTGAATCCTTGGAGAAATATGGACCCAACTTGAGATTTAGATGTAATTTTAGACTTTTTCTAAGTTCTAACAGAATTGGGTTTGGATGTCTAGACCTGGGCTGATAAATCTAGAAAAAAAAAGAAAAAAAGACTTTGGAAAAACAAAATTTTTTTAGTTTGGAAAAATATTTTGATGGGTTGTTGATCTATTTATTTTTTCCTAGCCAACTCCAAGTTAAAGTATAAGCAATCACTAAATCCACTTGCAAAGATGTTCTATCTACTCTCTTTGTGTCTGTGTGCCTCCCTCATTCCCATCCATGATCTTATGGTGCTCTAGAAAGAAAAGGGACAATTTCATAAATTCATTACCAGGGTACAGAGTAGGCTTTGCTTGTACCATCTAAATAAGTTTTGCTGCTATTGTCTTGTTTATGATGTAATGTTTTACAAAGATGGAAAAAAATGCAACAAAGACCTTCTGGAGAATGAAAACACCTTTGCTGTTGTTTCTTCTTTTTCCTACCTCCTGTCCTGTTATCTGGCAAGATCCAAGGAGCTGCAATCGATCTTCCCTTTGGAGTATCTGCAAGGAAAGTGGTGTGTTGCTGGTATGCTCAGTGTTGTCCAGGCTGGGTGCTTACATCTGTCCCTGTTATCCCTTCTTTTCAGAGTGGATTCCCACCATCCAGGCTGTTATATTTTCTGGGTCACTCATTTGAGAAGTGTTAGTACTGGGCTGGTATAAAAAGAGAGACACAAACTTTCCCCCTTACCTCCACCCACGTGGGGACATGTTTGTGCCTGGCACTAGTCTGCATGGGAAGCAAGAAGCAAAGCTTTTCCTTTTCTCTCTCCCTAGAAATTATTTGCCAGGATGTCTGTAGGAATTTATTAAAACAGAGAGGAGGGAGGAGAAAGGTTTTTTTTCAACTTTGGGAAGCACAAACAATGTTGGGATTGATTTTTAACATGAATTCTCAGCTTTTTTGTGTGTCTTTGTATTGACTACATTCTGTCTGCGGCTGCAGTTTTCCTTGCTGCCTTGTTCCTTTTTCATGATCTCGGGAAATTGTAAGCAAGGCCAGTAAGAACACACACACACAGGGTGGCAACTGTTGAATAAAGGTTCCTTCCTTGGCAAATGTGGATGGAAACACAAAATTTCTTTAAGCCTCATAGTGCTGTACAGTACATACAGAGACCACTCAGGGCTGAGCCTTCCCCTGACTTAACTCTGCTGTTTTTTTGCTACTCATTATACACCTAGTGTGCTACACAGTCAATACTGATTCTTGCTACTAGATAAATATGTATTATGCAAGTCAAGATCTATTTTGCCAAAACCCAATTTTTCTGTCTTTTATCTATGAGTGTCTCTTTACAGTCAGACCTATTTTATCTCCTCTACATTACTCTTGTTCTTTTCTTACAAAAACTGGTTATTTGCATTTTCTGAGTTCTGCACATTCCCATTCAGCTTGCTGGCTGGATTTCCATTTCCAGGGCATGTCCTTATCTAGCAATGGCTTTTGCTCTGAGTTGGAGACCTGGGATATATAGAAGATTATTTTGCTTTTGAAGTAGTCCAGAAAGCTGATCTATCTAGGCAACTGGCACTACTGGTACCTACTAGTACTGACCAGGAAAGATGACCAAAAAAAAATGCCTTTGCTCTCTTTTGGGAAAATGTGATTACTGAACCAAATTTAAACAGGATGGATGGACACCTTAGGTTTGACTTAAACAGTTAGCTGAAAGGATTGTGCCACAATTTCCTTTTAACTGTGGTTATATGGCTAGAAAGAATAAAGCAATAAAATAGGGCGATATTATGTTCCAGAGCACCTTGGGACTATGAGTTGCAGGTGCACATGTAGATCTTATTTATGATAACTGCTGTATTAAACTGAAGAGTAGTGTGCAAGACAGGTTAATAGCTAGGGGTCTGGCCCTTCTCCCCATTGAGAAGCAAAAGATCCACTTTAAACAGAGAACAGGGTAAAATGAACAACTATTCCACCTTTTAAGCAGAAATCTGATTATTTCTTCATGTGGACTGTTGACTTTCATGCTCAGCTCAAAGCATAAAAACCAGGAACATGTTAATGCCTAAAACACAACTCTGTTTCCCCTCCCTCCCCTCAAAAAATCCAGAAAACCCACCCCAATCCTTTCCCAAAGATACCATTTCACTCAATATGTTGTAACTTCTTTGTGTTTCATACTCTATCAGGTGGCCTCAGTGAAAATAAAGATATACACACTGCGTTTTGCTGCTTTTAATCTCTTAGAGCTAATCTAGCTAGAAGAAAGCCAGCCAGCTATCACTCCCTTGTGTGTACTACCTACAGATTTAGTGATTTCAGGTTAATTGGTTCCCCTTGATGAAGATCTTCACAACAGAAGAGATGAAGGAGAGCCCATTGAGGGCAGAATCTGGACCTGCAAATCCCTTTTTCCTATGAGGTTTTGTGGGAAGGTTGCTACCCAGCGTGTTCTAGCACACCGGCTGGGTGATGTGGGAACAAGATCACAACGTGAGCTTGTTTTGCACAGTTATTACAGATCAACAGGGTCCTTGCTAGGTCGGTTTTTACAATCCTGCATTGCAGATGTGGGGATGATTCTAAGATGTTATGGGAAAAACAAGAACTCCAGAGTTGTTGTCACATTCGTTAAAGGGTGCTGAGAGGTGTTGGATGGGCTAAGCGATGCTCCTGCGCCGCGTCAACGCTGCAGCGGGATACTGAGGGATTAAGTACGAGCAAATGATGGCTCTGTCCTCTATTCCAAGTGAAAGAAGCACCGACAATGAGAGCTACGTCGGGAGCAGCCAGTGCAGAAAGATGCAGGTTGTGCCATCATATTTCTATCAAAGTGTTTAATACTGCAGCTGCAGGGGTCTTAAAGACAACAGGCTACTTAACTGCAGAGCCCGGGCATTTCTAAAGCAGGTCTGTCTTGAGGGGAGGGCATGGGGTGCTGTGAAGCCAATTATGGTATTTTATCACCATTTCTTTTTCCGATGTAGCTAAATTTGCTAAAGTAAATGTAGCTTGTCAAGCTGGAAAAAAAAAAAAGAAACCTCAGAAACAGCATCACCTTGGTGTTTAAAGAAAAACAAAGAATTCTCCTTTTCTTGAAATAAACTGGAAAATAAACTTTTATTGTCTGACCTTGTGACCCTAGTTCCATTGTAGTACGTTATTTCATCTCTCACAGTTTAATGAGGAATTTAAGGCAGAAAAGAAAATGTCATTCCTGCTATTCACAGCTCAAGTTTCCCACTTTCCTAAGCCTGTTTCACCCTGCTAAAACAGGTATTTTTCCCTGTGCAGAATGGAACACGCTCCCTCAGGCCGAGCACTGGTACCAGCTGTACCCACTTTCAGGGTACACATGAGGTGATCTCATCTCATTAGCTCTTATTTGGCATTCCCAAAGAAGCCAATTTACTGCAATGGGAAAATAGTTTGGGAAATTTCCACTGTGCTTGGCAATTTCCCTTGCCTGTCATCAGTTAGACATCACTCCTGGCTGGCCTATTCCTGTTCATCTGCTCCTCCTCACCACCCCTCTGAAGGGGCATATCTAAGGCAAATGTAATCTGAGTTCTCTTCAAGGGGTTTGGTGGTTGTGAGGGAACACAGAAAGGCCAATGGGAATTGGAGACTTACTTTAAACATGGTAGTGACCAGCCTTGTTGCTTGCTGAGTCTGTTCCTTTCAAGCAGTGTCCTCCTCAATGCCTGCATAGATCATCCCTTATTGGTCTGTTATTGATATATTGTTATATCGATAGATACGGCAAACTCACAGTAAGAATCAAAACTCTTGGGAAATAAGTATACTTGGGATGTCCATAAAAGTTATTTTAAGGAAACATTATGCTACATGTGTCATATATGATATTGTTCAGTGAGAGGAGATAGATAAATCTTTTTGTATTTCCTCATGCCTCACTTTCTTAATTCTTTGGTCAGTTTACTGCTCAGTTAATAAGAAGAAATAAAAGCTTTACAGGTGCTCATGGAACCATAAAAATAAGGTTTTTTTCACCCCTCATAACCCTGCTAATTTTGGAGAGGAAAACAGGCATGTGGATAGAAGCTGCATATGCTTTGGAGGGGGGTTTTCGTGTCCATTAATGTGATCTTTAATAGCTTATGTCACAATCAATATGCATCTTGAGTGCACAGGTTGGAAAATATTGGTTGAAATGTCAGCCCTTTAAATAGTCTACCCAGATACATCAACGAGTCTTAGACAAAGGCAAAGGTTTGAATAAGTTATCATCTATCAAATAGGTGTATATTAGAATACTGCGGTGCTAACCATTAAATGAGGAGTGCAGCTGGGATAGACACAGGGTTTCTTTTTCTGCCTTGTTGGCAGGCCCTCTTATTTGGCAATACTCATCCATTTTGGGGATATAAATACTCACTTTGTTTCAGAGTATTTTATGACCAAAGTCTTACCAGTTCATTTTCGTTAGAGCAATACTTCATTATGTCTTGACAGGTTATAAAAAATAATTTTCCAGAGAGAAAAACTCTGCTTAAAAATAAGTTGATTTTTTTTTTCTCTTTCAGGAAATAAAAATGGGAGTGAACTGAATTCAGGAGTAACCTGCTTGAGTCAGGCTTTATTTATTTATTTATTTTAATGAAACATTAGGTGCAAAATTTTAAAAAGCTAACTAAGTTCCGTGGAAAACCTCAGATAATGGGCTATCATTCAAAAGAAGAGATGAAACCTTGGAAGAACTAGAGCTCAGAATTACTGTTTTTTTCAGTTCAAACTTAAACTCTGGAAATAAAGAGAAACAATCTGGGCATCAAACTAAAATCCTTTTCTTCTCATTGGAATTAAAAACCAACCAAAGTCAGCTTGCATGGAATCTCCTTCTCTGGAGATCTTCCAAACCTGCCTGGATGCTGCCCTGTGCCCTGTGCTCTGGGTGTCCCTACTGGAGCAGGGAGTTGGACTAGATGATCTCTAGAGGTCCCTTCCAACCCCAACCATTCTGTGATTTTCTCAACCTGAAGCAAAGCATCACATTTCAATTTAGAGTAATCCTCCCACTGAAAATTAAATGAAGCATCTAATGTTGCTAATGAAAATTCTGGCTTACAAAGGAGACCTCTTCACAACAGCCTCTCTTTCTTTTCAAATGAAATAAATCAGCACATTAATCAGATGATTTTGGTTTGTCAACCCTAATCAGAAATAGGAGTGAGGAGTTCAGTCAGTTGGAGGCATATATGGTAAAGTAGGTGAGGGCTGTCTTTTTTTTCCTATATGCCAAAATTGTTATGTAGCTCTCAAGTCTGCTCTTACTTATATCATGTATATACATATATGTATATACATATACATATATACATATATACATGAATTTATCAAAATCACTGCAAAAGACTAGTTAGTGTTTGAAAACCTGAATTGCTCATTTCCCAAAGGATGTTTAATGATTGTCTCTTAATTAGAGTAGCCAATGCTAAGGTGAGTGCTTGTATTAAATTGTTACTCATTCAGTTTATTTTTGTGGCTTAGTAAATTCTAATTGCCTGCTAGCTTCCATCCTGTGCAGATGACGTTTCCTTCCTTGACGTACTTGTTTCAGTCTCATATTTAAGGTACATTTCGGTAGCTGCAGAATTTCCATGAACCAGATGAAATAAGAGGAAGTGTAGGACAAATAGTAATGGTATTAGTGACATGATAATTAAGACTTATTTAAATTTTGTATTTTTTTTATTTATTTAGTTAGTGCAGCCTTTCATTGTCACATGCCAGGAAATAATTATTAAATCCCTACCGCATGTACCTAGGAAATAATGTTATCCCTGTTTTACAGAAGGGGAAATGAACTGAGGTTACACAGCAAGCTTGTATCAGAGCCCTGGTTCAACTCTGATTCCCTACTACGTTCTATTATGGCAGGCCA
This sequence comes from Nothoprocta perdicaria, assembly GCF_003342845.1. Taxonomy (NCBI): domain Eukaryota; kingdom Metazoa; phylum Chordata; class Aves; order Tinamiformes; family Tinamidae; genus Nothoprocta; species Nothoprocta perdicaria. Next base: position 59,030 of record NW_020455836.1, on the reverse strand, counting down.
CTCCTCTTGGTTAAACTGTGGCTTTCTTACAACCATGTACTGTAACGTAAGTAAGAAACTTCTGTTTCTTACAGCTTTTCCTAACCATACACTACTAGATTAAATATTGAGTGTGTGCAGTGTGTTACTTCTGTTTTTAAAATTTACTGTTAAGGTTATGTAGTCACTCATGCCCCAAACCAGGAAATACCAGAATTAACACTGTGCACTCACCTTAATTCCTTTCAAGTCCTGCTTCCTGTAAATCAAACTTTGATTTGCAAAATAACGTGTTTGTCTTTGGGTGCCATCTCATTCCATGTGTTCTGCACCGTGCTTGGCCACAAGCATATCAAGTGCTTTATCTTTTCTTCACTATCGGCCTCATTTACTGCCAAATGGTCCTCCTGCTCTGAAGAGAGATACTAATTTCAATGTGCAATGACTTGCTAGTACTGGTCAATCTTCTGTGGTCGCTCTTCCGTGGTGCCACAGGGAGGTATGGCAGTGGTTGTCCCATATTGGGACGGGACGATGTGGTGGGATGAGGGCTGAAGACTGGCATGAGTGGAAGTGTGTCCTGATAGCTCCTGGGCCTGTTTTTGCTGTTAAGCTGTTCACTGCTTCTGGAGGCCTCTGCCTCCCTGAAGTAACTTCCTCTCCTCCATTCCTAAATATTAATGGTGAAGAGCAACCTTCCTCACACAAACTTTCCCTGCTTTTAAGACTAGGCTTTGCTCTCTTCTTTGAATATGTGCACCTTTCATCTGAGCTACCCACATCATGGCCTGTTGAAGGCACAAGTGTGATCTTGAAATTCTAAGCAAGTGTTTGAGGAGCATGATTTGAGTTTTACCCTTCTTTTCAACCCATACAGAAGTTAATTTTAGGATTAGGCATCATATTATATCACCAATCTTTCAGATACTAGTTTGCTGAATATATTCTGAAGTTCTTATTTACAAGAAGGATTTCAGGCATAAAATATCAGTGCAATGGAAAGAGGAATGTTAGTGCTTTAAGATACAAGTCCATCTGTAAGAAGCAAATATAGCTCAGTCAGTTTATAAAAACTGCTGTTCTCTCACACTAGAAAAAATCGTAGCACCATGCAAATGTTTGCCTTGGATGAAAGTGAACTTCTGGTGATGGATTATGACTATCCATCCAGGCTGTCTGTGCCATAGGAATGCTTCAAACTGCAGTTTTGTTTTCAGGCCAAGAGGAAGATGGAAACATATGTGGGTAAGGTCATGGCTGCCTCAGAAAACACTGCCTAAGGGCAGTTCAATGTGAATCCTTATATAGCATCTTAAATTCATATGCACTAGTTAATGTATTTTAATGGAGTGTCCCAGCCTATTGTATTTGGCAATTAATCCAAAGCTCAGTAAAGACAAAGGGCAACTTTTCAGCTGAGTAGTAAGGAAAATGGGTTTGTCTGCTTATTTACTTAAGGGCATTGAAGTAAACATTACATTGAACCATGAAGATGATCTTTGAGTGGCACAGTTAGATCTCTTCTCTCTTTAAACAGAGCTTTATTTTTGATCTTGCAAGTAGAAAGCAGCAGAGGGAAGAATGATATTTTTTCCCACCTCCATCCCCTTGTAAAACTTTCCAAAAGTTTCTAAAAGATTTTTAATTACTTGCTTATCAGATATGGAAATTATAGCTCTCGTCCGGACTATTGAACTCTTTCATACAGTCAAAACATTGAACCATCTCTTAAAGCTCTTTCTCCACCTCTATTATCACTTATATTTTTCATCACTTTCCCTTTGGTTCAACATTGGCTGGTAGAATTGATCAAGTAACTGAGAAGGCAAATGAATAGTTAGCAACAGAGCTCTTGAAATAGGACTTTGCGCTACACAGTTTTGCATCTCTCTCTCTTTTTTTTTTCCCAGTATTATTTCCATTTCTCTTTTTCCCTGCTTTCCAAATATCAGATGTTACCAATGCAAAGTAGAAGTCCTCCTTCTTCCAACTTGTGCCTGTGGGTGAAGCTGACACTCAGAACCTGAGGTATTTGTCAGTTGTGGTACAGGCTACAGGGGCTCTTGCATCGGATTTCTCATGGCAAGTGGAAAACAACATGGGCTCCTGTCATTTCATGCATGTTTTGGAGTTGAGTCAGGACAGCTTCATCTAAATGTGAGATTCAAAATCTTTTTCTCTCTCCTGAGAGCCCTTCCTAACTCCCCCAAAATAGCTGTGTTCTGCCTTTTGAGAGAAGTCCTTTAGGACTGTGGCAGTAGCTTGAGGAGCAGCCTCTATTCCTTCTTCTCCTTTTATTGTAGCTAAAGAGTGCATTTTATAAGCTCAGAATGACTTAAACAAATAACACTTCCACTGACTTTTTTTTCTTTTTCTACACAGGAAGAAAGGATTGCACTGAGGTACTCAGATAGCAGAAGGTATGTTTTTCTTCCTTAGCAATGAGATTGCAGATCTCAGAGCTTTGTCACAAAATCTTGCAGTGTAACACAGCAACTCTTTGTTTTGAAGCTGGAAATATACTGCTTGGCCACATTTGTTTATATTTTATTGCATTTCCTTCTATTCAGAAATAACTCATTCTAAATACAGTGACAATCTGTGGTTTTTCTTCAGTTGTGTCTCTTTCTGTGGTTATTATTATTATCTGAATTAAAATGGAAATGTTCCATTTCATCCTCCAGTGTTTCCATGGAAAATACTGCACTCCTTACTGCTGTTGCTCATGGGGATCCCAAGGACCTTGATTTGTAGTTAGATCAGTTATTTTGGAGGGGAAAAAAAAAACCAATTATGTATCAATTTGGTATCTCAGTCTCTAAAATGAGGAGGATAGGACACGTCATATATCACCTGCAAAACTTTTCAAGGAGAAAAAAATAGGGTTCTTCCTCTACCTTTTAAGGTCTACTACAGATAATGTTGCTTAAGTATTTGAAATGAAAAAATAGTTACGTTTTTACCCTGCTTCAATGGACAGTTTTGAAAAACCTTTATTTCTGTATCCAATTAATCATGAAACAAATGGCTGTGCTGAAGAGTTCTAGTTTATGACACAGCTAAAAATTCCTATACATTAAATATTTCATTCACTTTCATACCAAGGGAAAGGTTTGTGGGAATAATATTATCAAAGGATCATTTTTGAAGAAGCAAGGCATAAATGTATTCAGAATTTCACTTCTAAGTAGTCTAAGTTTAATGTAAAGCTTTGTGGACCAATATGAGCAGAAAGAAATTGAGAAGAGGAAATTCACCCTTCAGTCCTGTCAGGTTACTTCCTGATTCAGTGTGGCAATAAATGCAAAGACATTGAAGCAGTATTTTTAGAGCTTTTTTGTGCTGAATCTTCATGTTCAGTTAAGGACTGAGCTTGGCAGAGTTAGTGAGACACTAGTCAGGCATGGTGACTGGTCAGGAGCAGGGACCTAACTATTCTTCATGTCTAATGTATGCCTTATCCTTAGGTCACAGAGCTGTGTTCCTATTTCCTCACCCAGACTGTTTAATATATATCACAGAATGGTGATATATATCACACACACATGCCCACATAAAACAAAGGTATTTGGAAAAGCCCTATTCTTGAGTCTCATGGCCAAGATGGATACACACATACACATATATATGTATATATTTATATAGATAATGATTTTTTTCCCCTCAGGAAAATAGAAAATGAGAGATGAAATTCCTTCTTGCTATATCCTATAGCTGAGGTTAGCTCTATGAGTAGTAAATATAAACCTCCCTGAATATAAACTTGACATCTGTGCCTTGGACTGGAGAAGGGCAGGCAGCGGGGATATATAGCAGAGATGTTTACTTCTAGGTAAATCTTCATCTCTCAAAATCTCACTACCGTGCTGTAGTCTCTGCAAGACACAAAGCAGGGTATTTGAACCTCTGAAAAAACAGGATTTTTCAGACACTTTCTCATCCTTGGCATGCTTGATGGTTCATCAAGTCTATGGACATTTGGCACTGCTATCTGTGCAATAGCTTTGCTTCTTCTGACAGGCCTTCAGTAGCAGTGACTGTCAGCTCAACACTTTTTATTGCCAGTGAGCTGAACCATGCAGTGATAAATAAAGGTATTAAGGTTAAATGAGAAGAGCAGCAGCTTAGCTTGCTTGCAGAATTATGTCAGCATTCAGCTGAATTTTGACTGGGAGGAAGGAATGTTCTTGTATGGTCTTGGCTTGAAAAGGTCTTAAAATCACTGGGGAAAGAAAATCCTATAAATGAGTTGGCTCTTTCATGAGGTGCCTAGCATTTAAATGTTCTTATTCCTTACACTGATAGTGTAATACAAATTTCACCCAACTTCATTTCAGTATAGCAGTGTGTCTCTGGGGACCCTTTTTAAGAATAATAGATAAATAAAATAGGGTTGTGAGTGTCCAGTGCCATTGATAGGTGTCATCATGTGATGCCACTGCAATGAGATCATCTGTTTATATATGCATCAAAAGACAGCATAAAAGCTTTAACTTGCTTCAGTGAGCTGTAAGCAGAAAGAAAAGAGGTGACAGCTTGGGGTTTGAAGCAGGCTAGATCCTATAATATCTCATTCAGGAAATGTTATGAATTATTGATTACATTTTTCTTTCCTCTTTTCATTTTAGGTCACTTACCTCATGCATGGTGGCCAGCCATAGATTTCAGAGGTTATTTGCATTAATTTATAGATGGCTGCTAACTGTCATGCTAGTTAAAAGTGGGACCTCTGTTCTCTGTCCTTTCTTCTGACATGGCCCTCTGCCAGGGTGGAGTGATTAATGGGGATACCTGCTTGCTACAGAGTGGCCTGACAATGGTAACTCATTTCTACTGTCTATTAAGCCAATATAAAGACAGTGAAGGCCTTTGGTTAATGAAAGGAGCTCCTTTCAAATATGTCATGTAGAGGTGTTCACTTCTATCTCTTGGAAACAGACCCATGAGACTTCTTGTCTGTCTCCCTCCCTCCTTGGGGCTTCATGCATTTTTACTGAAGATTATCTTCAAAAAAAGCCTTGTGCTGTTTCATCCTGCGTGGTGCTGTGTCACAGTGTGTGTGCCCCTGGCTGCACTGGGGCCCTGAATATGCAGGAGGAGAGGCCTGGAGGTAATGAGAAGCCTGAAGAGGGCTGATGAGCTCCCACCTGTGAACACAGAGTCTGAGAAACCATCGGAGAACTCCAAGACGGTGCTGTTGCCTATGTCTCATGCTCTGCAGTAAGGTGGCTTAGGACAAGCAAGTCATGAACAGCTGCTTGTGTGAGCCCAGCGCTCCCCCTGCTCGGGGGTGATGATTAGCCGAGCTCTGACGTGTACAATTCCCAGCTCCGGAGAAGTGTTGGCTTCTTCCTAAGCTTGAGAGCCCCATGGGGAGAAGGGAGAGAGGGAGGAAATTGCTTCTGTAAAAAGTGTTGGTAGCTCCTTAAGGTCTCAATTTTCAGTGAGATGGTTGAGTTATTCCTGATGAGCCTTCAGATAATTCATGGGACTATTGGAAACCATATGGTTTGGGCTTCTGCTTACTTATACTAATACATTTCAATCTTCACTGTACAGTAAACACACAACGAGCAGATGGCAGAAAAAGCAGAGTCTAGTCACCAGGACCAGACGATCTTTTTTGCATGAATGTGCCCCTGGATGCTCTGTCTTTATTGCCAGCCCTTGGTAAGAGACGTCCTGGGCGGCTGCTGGGCCCAAGCAGCACCCTGCCTGGTCTGTGTTTCTTTCCCTGGTTTCTCCTGGGTGGGCATCTCATCCCCAGCCATGATCCTTCCTACTTGTCCTTCCTGAGTGACTTCCAGGTGTGTTGGCTCTTTTACTGACTCATTAGAGAGAAGATATCAGATACTCTTCTAGCCACTAAAAAGACTCCTTTTGGTGCAGGGAAACCTGCAGGCGTTGTTTGGGCTCATCAGAAGCACAGCATCAAGGCTGCCTTTCCTTGGTTGTGCTCTTACCTTTAAAAGTCCTTGTTTCCTTTTAAAATACTTTTCCATTATCCTGTTATTAGAAGAAAATATCTAGTCAACACATGTCAGATTATGTGGATTTTTATATGGAAACCATTGATGTTATTTAGTGCTGTTCATGATTTTTTTGAAAAGAAGCCACAGGGAACATTACTTTTTTCTTTACTGTTTCTTTTCTCAGATGAGACAAAGATTGTGTTTCTTCTCTGATCATTCTAAGCCCTGCTACTGCTCAGCATCACTTATTTAAGAATTTCTAAATGATTTAGCTCACTAGCTGTGGGACAAAAGCCTTTTGCCTCAGGCTTGCCAGTATTCTCTCCAAAGTATGTTCTGGTCTTCGCTCCCTAATTACATTACTGCTAATTGGAGTGCCTGGTGCTGCATAAAGTGCGGCCATGGGGAGAGCTACCACCTGCTCCCAGGGAAGGTCACAGGTCACCGGACTCTTGGAGGCTGGGGATGGGTTTTGTGCAGATGCAGCTTCTGATGGGGCCAGCATGGAGGGAATGCATTCATTTCTGCCTTCCCCTTTGCCTTCACCTTTAATTCACAAACCCACAGAAACTAACAGGGAGAGCCAAAGTATTACAAAGCAGTGTTGGCAAGATTTTCTATTCTGGGGTTGGAGGGGAGTTTCTCAGTCAGTTGCTGGAGTTTTTCAGAGCCTTCAAACAGCAGGCTGACTTCTCAGTGATGAACATCTACCAATTATATGCCCAAAGATAAGGGGAACAAAACTGCAGTTTAAGCTGACCCATCAGAGATGACAACTAATAGCAGGAGTTTAAGGTTAGTGCTTTGAATCAGGTTGCATAATTTTCCTGCAGAACACCATGAAGAATGAATTCATAGAAACTCTGCTGGGAAATCAGACGCACAATATTCAGCTGAGCAGAATCAAATACTATCAAGTGTCTCAGACTCATTACAGTGGGGCAGTGCATCCATGCCAGGGGCGGATGTGCTAGTTCCTTGTATCTACTCTCCCCAGTGTCACTACACCTGGATCAGCTCAAGCAGCTGATCTGATGTACTCAGATGATGTGCTGTCTGATGAACCTCAGTTGATCCTGAGAAATGGAGAGTGCCTGGGGAACAGCTCTCCCTGTCCTCAAGGGAAGGAAATGCTGCATGCTAGGAAAGTGAATATGTGAAAGAGAAGGAACTGAGAAATGTAAAGTGGTTCTAGATGTAGGTGGTAAGAAGCTCAAGTGTTTGGACTAAACTGTTTCCAGTACAGATATTCACAGCCTAGTTCAGCCCCTCTGCATACTGATAAACCCAGGCACTTGAGCTATGCTTGGTAGTATCTATCTGTTCTTAACAAGAGGTCTGTGATGATGCATGGTTCTCAGGGGTTCAACCTGAGGGCAATAAATCATGAACAATACTGGGGAAAAGAAATGGTGTTCTTTGTTGACTGATGTTTGAGAATCCTGAAGAGTTTTTGGATCATGAAGTGTATTAGAACTGTTCTTTAAGCCACTGTAGGAAGTAAGAGTCTTGCTGTGTTGGGCCTGACCAGGGGTCCATCTTGGCTTTATGTCCTATTAAACTCCTTATTAAGTGTGATTACATTTTATGTGATAGTACCATGAGATGCTAAGGTGGGAGTTGAATGTGCACTGAACTCTCCCTTCTTCCTGCTTGCTACTTCTCCACCTACTGGTTCAAAATAGTAAATATCCTGCTCCAAGATTTCTATTTTCCGTTGAGACCCACTGTCGGATTATCACTATTATTCTCTGTATATAAGCAAGTAGCACAGCAATTTGTCTCTGCTTTCATCCTCCTTGCTGCATTTTAGCAAAGGTCACCAACACTAATAATTAAAGCAATCATTTACATTGCTACTTATCATCCAGATGGCTCGAGGCTGCAGTGTAAAACACAACAGCAAACAATTTAAAATAAATCAGCTCCTTAGTAATTTTAGTGAAGAAACATTATGACTCTGCCAAAAAGAGCTGGAGCTTTGAAAAGTTGCATTGGGATACTGAGCCCTTTAAGGCTGCACATATGGTAGTTGAGGGAGCACTTTCAGGATAGGTAGACATCCCAGTATTAGATTCATGTCAGTTAGTGCAGCTAGATGAAATAGGTAAATAGGAGAAGATATAAAAACCTCTGGGAGTCAAGGACCTGCTCCAGAGTCAGAAGGTGGAGTATGCACATGAGATGATTGGTGCTAAGAAGAAAATTTCCACCTCTGAAGACCTGTGCTCTGCTCAGATGCAAAACTGTGCTGGAGTGCCTGCAGCTGCACCACCCCTGCTCTTGCTGTGTGTAAGCGAGGTGAAAGCTGGAGGGGACAACCATAGTGCACCTCCAGCTCTTAATATGGGCACACTCAGGAGGGCCTGAGCCTCTTGCACAGCCTTGTTATGAAGACCACTTCTTTAATTTCATGGTGACTTTGAGGGGTGTGTGTGTATTCATTCATTTTCTTATTTATCTACTTACTTATTTTTCTTTAGCCAACATTCTAATTGTTCCTTTGGAAACGAGGCAAGGATGAGAACAGATGAACATGCTGCTCTGGGGAAATTGTGCTCACGGTGGGAAGCTCTCTGCTAGTGAACTCATCTGGGACCAGATAGTATCAAAAACATAAAACGTACTTGAAATTTCAGTCTCCATCTCTCTAGTCTGTCATAAATGTTTAAACTTCATGCTTACTGTTTCTGCGAGGCCCTGTGCAAGCTCTGGAGGAGGTGCCTGCCCTGAAAGGACCACAGCCTGGGAAGCCCAGGATGGCCAAAAGAAAAACCCCAGAGCTGCACGTTAGTCTGGGCTCCGGGTGGATCTGGGTGCATAGTCTTGCCTGGCCACAGCTTGCTCTGCTTTCCTTTTCTTTGCCTGTAATTTCCATTAAGGCCATTACAGATAAAATGATCTGAGAAGCCAGGTCTTGCAAGAGCCTAAGACAGTTGAGAGGTGGGGAAGTGGAATGGGGCATTCATTTCGTGTCTGTGTTTAGTCATCTCCATGTATGTCATGGAATGAATGGTGGTGGGGATGAGTGACACAATGCATGTCACTTGTGAAAAATATAGATTTTATTGATATGGACAATGGCTTTGTGAGATTCTACAGCAAGGTGACTTGTTATTTACTGCACGAGATCACAAGAAATACAGAGAATAATCAAGGACACCCTTCCGTTGAGTCATGGGGTTCAGATTGGACTCCCTCCTTTCCAAACTCCGTCTGAGAGGAGTCTGTGTATGGCCGGATCAAATCCTAGTCCCAGACCTAGTCAATGACTAAGGGATTTTGTGCACAGTTACAAAGTAAAGTTTACAAGTTAAAAAAGAGAGCATGCTATAGTCGCTTACCATGAATCTGTTAGGATCTGATAATGATCTCTCAGCCCCAAGGAATATCCTTGAGAGGTGTCTCTGCTCAAGGGCACATCCTGGCGTACAGCCCACTGCTGTGTGAGAAGAGCTCGATGGACTCTAGGGATGTCACCATATTTACGGGATGATTGACTTATTGTCATTCTTTCATTTAAGAAGACTTTTGGCTGGTGTAAGCACAATTAGCCTTTATTTCCCCACCAGAAGGCAGCCATCAGGACTGCCTGCCATAACATCAGTTATTGATGATTATTGTGTGAACAGGGAAAGTGATCAGGGAGACACCACCAGAATCAGATGTCACTGGTGGTTAACACCTGGACAGGACTATGTGTGTAAAGTCAGGTTGAGCTAGGGAAGGAGCACACCCATCACAATGTAAGTGGGAGCTTAGATATCCACCACATGTTCCATACCATAAGTTACTGAGGTGAGAAGGGAGTAGGTGTCTTCTTAGATTTCAGTGACCTAAACTGTTCCGTTGCTCATGTCGACTTGGTATCCAACAGACACAACAGAAGCTGGTCTCCAGTGGACACCGAAATTTAGATGTTTTCCCTGGGACCAGTTGCCTGAGATGGGTGCTAAGAAGTAGAAAGGCCATAAATGACTGTGGGAAAACTGGGCAGAGCTGTGAGCTGGTACTGGTGGCAGGGAGGTGGAAGGTGCCTTGCATGGGGTGGTAGAAACATGAGATAACTGGGGAAAGGGGAACAAAGTTGCTAAGGCTGCAAGACACTTATACTTCAGTTGTAAAGGTGACATATGAGGAGACATATGAGCAATGGATTTAGGTGAGAGTGTGGGTGTTTTTGTTGGAGTGTGTGTCTGTTCCAGAGAGGATGGTGATCTCATGACTATGTTCTGCCACAATTCATGTATAGGAAATTAGAAAATGTGAGGGATGGGACATAAGTTCTAGCATTGCAGGCAGAAACAACAGGTTTAAAATATAGATATTGGCACCTTCATCTTCTATGGATGTGGGGGTGATGGAAACAAGTCATGAGCATCTGCTTTGAAAATTGAGATAATAGGATGTCTCAAGTCTAGACAGGTTTGAAGCCTGAAATGCAAAAACTTCCATAATACACAAAAGGAGATTTTTGAAGCATGGTGAATATGTGGATTTGGATCTGATCATTGTAAAAGATCTTGTGTCTTTGGAAATAATTAGGAATGTAGATACCTTTCAGAAAAAACATCCCATGATTGCTAAATACTGTTTATCTCAATCTTTGTTTAAGCAAGGGAAATTTAAAAAATAAATATAAGATAACAAGAAAACTTTATTTTCTTTTGAAGTAAGGAAATTCGTTGTAAATTTTCAGGCTTCTCTCAGAAGAGTCCAAGAAATGATTTGGGTAAACACATGTTACTTTAGTGTAGATGGAGTGTGGTTGTTTTGCAAATCATTAGAGGCAGGTACAGCTGTATTATAAACCTCTCTAAGACAACCCCGCTCCCCAAGAGAATTGTTTAAATGTAATAAACTTTTCCTTTATTGGCAGAGGAAACCATTATGGAGGAAATCTGTGTACTGAAACAATCTTTCTTAAAAAATTCAATCAAGAGCAGATGTATTTTGTCTTGAATATGATCATTACAAGCAAGGAAATGCAACATGTGTTTGTTTTTAGCTTAAGACAATTAGGAAAAAAACTTTTCTCTTTCAAGTTAGCTTCATGTCATCCATTTTCTTCAGATATCTGACCCAAAGGAATTTATGGCCCGCCGCCTGAGTGCAGTGCCTGTAGTTTCAGGTGCACATTCATAGCTGTTTTTTTTTGTTTGTTTGTTTGTTTGTTTCAGAGCTGTTAATCAGCCTCTTTAAAAGTTCTTCACTTCTTTTCCCCAGTCCAGAGGCACTACTTAAACAACTCCTAAGTATCATCTTTTTCTCAAAGTTAATATACTATGATGACCCCAAATATGAATGGGGGACAAACTTAAAGGAACCAAACTCTATCTCCCCTTAAATATCTCACAGCATGGATATTATGAGAAATTTATGGAAAATGCTAAACATCAGAAACTTAAAATTAAAATAATGTAAGTGTAATATAGCATTGAAGAAATGCTCAGGTAGCAAAGTGTACAAACTTAAAGTAGGTTAAGCATACCTTGTTGAATCTTATGAGCTTTGCAGCATTAAGAAATGCTTGTACACTGCAATTAGGCTTGGTAAGCCGAGAGGCAGCAATGGACCAACCTCAACATGACTGATGTGAACCAAGGGCCAAGGTGTGGGGCAGGGCTCAACTTTATTGTCTAATCACTGATGGAGAGATGTGTTATTACAGATATAAATATATAGAGCTAAGTTATCACACTGCTTCCAAACAAACTAGTTCTAACCTTCAAGCTTACTGTGGTTACATAAACTAGCCACATACTATTTTGCTTTTCTTCTCATGTGAGGGTGAAAAGTTCACCTTCTGTGCTTCCACTTACTTGAGGCTATTTGCCTTATCTCAGGTCAGAAAGAATGATAGATTTTGGTGGTGATGTGACTAGCCTAAAACCATGCTGGTTAATGAAAGAATGAAACAAAGAAGGGAGGTTTTGGTCTCAAAAGGAGCAACAAATTATTGTATAAGCCGAATGAGATGAGCTTCTATACAGAGTTCAATAGCACAAAATGACAGATTATGCTGTTCGTGTCCAATAATAAGAAAAAGAATAAATTTTTTTTTTTTTGAAAAAAGAGAGTCTTAAATTAGAATAGGTGCAGAAAAGTCTACTAGGGCAATTTGGGGAATCTGAAATTTGAAACAAACTTTTGTATTCTTAGCCTGGTCAGACAAAGAAGTTATAATGAATTGCTATAACTATACTTCAGGGACACGAGGGAGTCAAAATAATGGAATAATACCTGATTAAAGAAGAAAATATGTTTAAGCTGTGCTGCCATAGATGCTGAATCTGATGGGAAAAAAACAACTGAAAGTACTGGAAAATTGGCTTGCATTGTGAGATGAAATGCATGATAGTTACTCCCTTGCTCATCCTGAAGCAAACTTGTGTCATGTGGTTGTCTAGGTGGGCACTGGTCTTGTGCTCTCAGTTAATTTTCTGATTTACATACTAGGCCCAAGAAGCCCCTGGGAAAGTTGGTAGGCCAATATTTCCTTGATGGAAGCAGCCTACTCCTGGGAATGCTTTTTCCAAGCTATATCTCAGATGATGCAAAGAAGAACCAAGCTACCAGTGGGAATAGGTAGACACAGAATTAAAGTTCTTCTGCAAGCAATAAATTGCATTAAAGCCAATTTATGATATTCTGGCAGATTAATGCACGGACATCTAAGACCAAAGTCAGGCTTTAGTATAATTTGCTTCCAATCTCATCCCGTGGCAGTGGAGCTGACCATTTACTACAATTTGATCAAATGCCTGAAGAGACAAGTGCTTGAAAGATGTCAGTTAAAAACAAGATATCCAAGCCTTTTCAGAATGGTGATTCATTTCTATATTTTCTATATTTACTTTATTGTATGTGTAGTGTGCTTTCAGTAATGAGTAGGTAGCAGGAGATATGGTGAGGGAATTAATCATTTTGTAGAGATAATGATTCTTTAGATCCTCTAAGCTGGCCATTAATTTCCAGGAAATGGATTGTTACTACTTAAGCTACAGTCTTGTAAAAGTTAAAATATGATTTTGCAAGCCTTAATTCAACACGTGTGCCTGCAGGAGCATGCTGCCCCTAGGTCAAATCCAGCTGCACTCGACTCTAAAGGGTCATTTGAAAAACCCTGTTGGAAGAGCACGTGCTGCTGACACAGCCACAGAGCCACAGATTTGTTGTTGTTGCTGATATTTTCATACATATATAGGCTTAGGCAAGCAGGTGCAGCCGGTTCTGACAGGATGCAAAAGCTCCCCTACAGGTTACACTCGTTCAACCCAATGAACAGGTACTGCAATGTATAGGCACGCCCAACATGACTGTGCTAATCCTCCTCTGCATCAGGTATGTTAGTTTTTTTTGTTGAGATTTGGAAAAGAGATCTTCTAAAAGGGTGTATGCTCCCTAGAAACTCTTCCTGGAAACTTTCTGTATGTTGTGTGTTTTCTGGATAAATTATCTTTTTTCATCTAATGCTCTTGTGCTTTTTCTCTGAAAGGCATATTTCTAGAAAAGGGATGCTGAGTCTTTCTCACTGCTTGAGGAAGTTTATTCTTGTATGTGTCTGTATGTTTTTTTTTTTTTTCTTCTCTCTCTCTATACCTGCACTTTAGACTCCCCAGAAAGAAGTGGAGATCATGTCCCGCTGTTTTTAATATAAGCTCCTCTTTTCTCCACCCTTCATTATACTTCACATTGCTCACAACTCCAGCCTCTCTCTGGAGCACCGAAGTCCTGGCACAAGACTGACTTATAAGGGCACAGTGGCAGCCATGGGTATTTTCCTGAACAAGAAGCAAGAGGGACAAAGACTAGTCTAGAGCAGTGGGAATCCCTTCTCTCATGGACCTGCTTAGAAGTTGAATATATTTACACTGGAGATCAAGGTCTGTTCATCTTCCTTCTAAGAATTTGGAGGTGCAGGGAAGAGTAGGATGCCAGGACAACCCCTGTGCTCTGCAAAGGACTTGATTGCTCATCTTCTTCCTCCACTGACCTTTACCTGCCTGCTCTCTGCCATCAGCATCAGATCTATCAGAGGGGCAACAGGCAAGGCTGCTAGACCTCTACTAATGTTTATCCCTTGGAAACAATTTCAAATGCAGCAAGTCAACAGCTGAGGAGGTTGAACATGCCTCAACATAAGAAATGGTACAGCCAAAATATTGTGACAAATATTGTGACAATACAAAAGACAAAATGTTGTGACAATACAAAATATTGTGACAAATATTTTAAAATCCTACCAGGTGAAAGGGGCAAGCATGGGGCAAAAATGAGGTTTTCCAATATGTATTTATATAATATGCCCTTACCTTGGAAACATAGGATGGTCCACTTTCCAAAACACAGCTGCCTGCGTATATGTGCTCAAGTATTTTGATCCCAAAATGTGCATATGATGTCTTGTAATTTTCACACATGAGATTAGATAGGAAATTATTCAGCACTAATTTCTCATTTGATTTTTTTTATATGTAGTTAGCAGCAGGTCAGACTCCTAGCTGAGAAGGAAGATGTGACTGCAACAGAAAATATGAATAAAAAAGGAGGAGTAGAACAAGATCAGAAATGTAGAAAGTATTAAAGATAAATGTGAATGTAATAGTATAGGATATCTGCTGGCAGGTAACAAGGACTTTAATGGAACTTTGATATGAAGGAAGGTTATCATGTTTCCTGACTGATTTTCTTCTGTCTCCTAGCCAGAAGCAGCAGATGAAAAATGAATTTTCTCAACCATTGATCTTTGTATGCAGTGGAGACATATTTTACTGGGCTTTTCAGTTGCAATGCTTCAGCAGCTTGTTCTGTTGATGGAAAGTAATTTCCATCTAGAGCTAGGTAAAACAAACAATTAAAAATGTTTTTCATGACTTCATTTTTTTCTTTAGTAATTCATATCTTTTTTTTTTTTTTTTGGTAATTCATATCTTAAGTATAAGAAGCAAGTCTTTGTTATCTCTACCGTCTCGCAGCTTTGTGAGCTGCATCCGCCTTCTAATGCTGAACAGGAATATTTCCCTTAGTATCTCCATTTCTCAGGAGTGCTTTGGACCTCTGTGCTTCAACTGGATGAATTGGTTTGATAGAAAATATTGCAGTGATGCTTAGAGTGTCTCTAAATTTTCTCTTTCTCTGAAGAAAGGGTTCCAGGTTAGCAGTCAATAGCCTATTAAGAAAACATACCCTGGTACTTCTTCCCACAGCATGGTTGTGTCTTTAGCTGGGATTGTGCAGGAAGAGAGCAAATCTTTTTTTGATGTTTGCTTCTATGTGACCGCTTCCTTTTGCTACAGCTGCTTATTCTAAGATGCTTTCTGGTTTCTTCAGCACAATCTGCTGTAGGAGCAAAAAAATTCACAAGATTGGCAGGAAACAGAAAAGAAGCTGTATACCAAAGAGGGAGGAACCTGAGCAATGTATTTTGTCACACAGCGCTGATTACAATTGCCCTCTAATGCTGAACAGATTTGAATGAACTTTTTTTTTTTATTAGTGCCGTTTTTGGCGTTAAGTCTTCTCTGTTTTTCCATGAAGGTTCCTGACATTTTCTCCTACCTTTCACCTTTCCTGGCTTGTGCAGAAATCCTTGCTCTCACCCTGCCTAAACACTGCTATTTCAGCAGACCACAGTATTGATGGGTTAGATTTGTTAAACATGGTCATTGTCTCCCTGGCCCTGGGGAGCACTGGGCAATTCTGATTTGAGAGGTTTGCTCTTACTCTGTGCAAATGGCCTTTGATTTGAAGCATTTGACTCTACGATAGTTGGCAAGAGATGCAAATATTCCGTAATATCTACATCTAGTGAAAAAGAAAGAAAAGTGAGGAGATTTAAGTCATGATTTGTATTGCAATAGCTTACGAAATCCAGTACACTGCTTGTTGCTGTTTATAATTCTTTCAAAACATCTATTTCCAATATGTAATTTATTGTTCATGTCGCTTGTAAGATTTTTTGCAGTTTATCTTTTTCAATAAAACTGTGTTATAAAATGTCACTAAAATGTAGAAATACAGGTTGATATAGGCTGATATAGGCTGAGCAATTTGAACACAGGAAAAAAAATTGTAGTAAAACTTGTAATTAAATTGCAGATGCCTATGAAACAGGGAAATAGGAAGTGCCAAGAATCTCACTCAAAATTTTGGGGTTAAAGAAACTTGAAAAATCTGTCAGTGTTTTAGATTTCCATGGGCTACCTTTGAAAAATACAGGAATGCTCAGCCAAGATTTTGAAGTGCAGATATAGCAGGAAATAATGTTTATTTTCCATTCTCCAGTAAGGACGTCCCTCTGCAATACAAAAGGTGGTTCTCCTTGCTCTGTGCTGGTGTTGCTCATTCAGGTGGCTTGGTCTGGCTTATTGTTGGAGAATCCATGTAAAGTTTAAAGTGAAAAAGCAGCTACATGGATGGATGTCTTTCAAAAATGGTCCAAAAATGGCCCAAGAATTAGCCCATTGGTGAACAGATTAAAATTTTATATATAAGCATGTGTTTTTAATGTTTTGTGGAATGAGGCAATGCAATTTCTCCAGCTAGCTGGAATATAAAACTGTGTTTCCCTATATCATATGCTTCTCTGCCCTTACAGTATCTGACAGCAGCTCCTAGAAATGTAGTGAAGCATCTGAGGGCAAATGCTGACTTTCTAATGAAGAACACTGCAAATGGCATAGCTTTTTCCAAGAAGTTATTTTTCAGTGCAGAAACCTTGATCTTCCTTTCTATGCTCGTAAAAAATTATCGAATTTAATTATAGCATAGATCCCTATCCCTCTTTCCAGCCCTAATAATGTTATTCAACGTCTTGTGTAGAAATCATGTGAGACTGAATATACTTTTGTTTTAACAGCTTACAGTACTGGGGCAGTGCAGACTGAGCTTTAATATACGTGCCATTTAGTTCATGATTTAAACCTTATCTAATTGATTAAGAATTTATATTCTGAAGTCCTCCTTAATGCCATTTGATTGCAGCAATATGCCAGATAAATTAAAACAATAAAACAAAATAATCACAAAGGTATATCATTATAGCAATCAGACTTCCCTTTGGTTCATATAAATGAATTAATGCTGTATGCTTACAAGTGTATTTATTAGCAGTTTACTTTCAACATGTTCTTCAGTGAGTTGTTTCGTTTGCTAGCCAGCTGTTTAATTATATATTCTCTCTATGTCAGCAAATGACAACTTTTGTCACTTAAAATGTTAATGGGTAGTACAGGATTGATGCATCTGTTTGAATTGGCATGAATGTAAGATAAATCCTGTACTGTGCTGGTAGCTTCCTTCACACAACTGTTCACATTTCTTCAGTGCAAACAAACTGTAATAATTTAAAAGAATTGATATTATAACATTCAATCTAAATGAATCATGAAATTGCAGCTCACAAAAACTGTAATGCTGATGCAAAAAGGAAAATTATGTAGGATAAACATAACTTAGGTTTGGTACTTGGTGAATTCTAGATAATGTTGGAAGCCATAACTACATTTCCTTAGCAAACGCTGCCTGAGCACGGCCTTGAGTTCAGCAACTGGGCACAACAGTCATATCTGCTGTTCCTTTTGGTGCTGCCTGTGTCACCCAATCTTGCGTTTCTCTTTATACACCCTTCCAGTCATGTCTCATTTGCCTGTTTCTCTCCAACCTACCTGGTAAGAAGGACCATAATAAACCATGCAGCTCTTGCCAGTGACCTGGGTATAACCTCTCCTTGGGATGGAGTGACCATCTCAGGGCCTGTGTGGAACAGAAGGCCTATGATGAGCAGGCCTCAACCTCTACTTCTGGAATGTTTGGTGGACACCTCACTGGGAAGCAATTTCTTATTTTACCCACAGTGGCAGATGGCACTTGGACTGACCGAGTCTCCTCTGCTAAACTTTGGGCTTGGGGAAGAACTGCCCACATCCAATGACAGGGTGATGTTTTTCCCCCTGTCATGGGTGACACTGAAAAATTCTGGGTGAGGTAGATCTTGCTGAGGGCCAAGTGTTAGCACCTGCCTTGCAGATGGAGTGTTTCATATGCTAGTCACCATTGACTCAACTGTAGGTTTCAAAGCCTGCTTGCAGGAGGAGTGACCAAACTCCACCAAGCATCTAGGGGCAGTCTCAAAATCAGGAGTGTGTGTGTGTGAAGAAATAGTCCATTTACTGACTGTTTTGTGTTTTGAATAAATATTTTCTTCAAAGCAGCTGATGATAGCGTATTTTTTTCACTAAACTTTATTGTGAATTAGGTGTTGTATTGATGTGTTGTTTATGGATCAAGGAACCTTCAAATTCTTTACTCTGCTCTGAAGGATGTGTGATGCCTGAAGTAGTTATCGTTTGTGACTTTTCAATAGAAATCAAGTGCTCTATAAACTTTCTCCACAAAAACCTTGCTTTTTAGTTTTGCCTAATGTTAATTTATTTTTGCAATATTAAGCTTTGTACTACATGTACTGCATGTAAGGATTCACTTATTTTAAATGAATAATATGTATTTCATTTCTGTTATAGTGCCTGAATTTGGGAGAAAATTAATCTAAATGTAGCTTTTGTCTTGGAATCTTCTACTTGTGTTAGTGTAATTCTTCTGTACATTGGGGCAAATATGACTGCAGTTTACCTGTGTCTTCTTTTCAACATCATGCAGCAATGGCATCACTGATTTATTGAATTGTTTGCTCAACTTCTGCTGCCAGCCCAGGTCTAGATTTCTTTATTTTACTGTCAGAGAGAGAGAATTGAAGTCATGGCAATAGCCTCCTAAGGTGCTAGAATATATGGCTGGTAGTGAACCACCATTATTTATCTTATGCAGAGTAAACCTATCATGAGTGCTAGTGATGCTGGTTAGCAGTGACAGCAGATTAGAATTCCTCTGACAGTTGTAAAAGGGCCTACAACCCATAGCAGCTCTGAGACCCCTAATTCCTGTCAAGAGTAAATGCAAAAATGATATGAAGGAGACAAAGAGCTCTTTTCTCCTCCCTCAAATTAAGTACTCAGTATTGCAATATCTATCTTTATAGCTTAGTTTTAATTTGGGGGGGAACTTCCTTGATAAAGGAAACTAGAGATGCAGTAATAGGAGAAGAATATCTCTAGAGCTCTATAGCTTCTTCACGTCACTGTCAAAGGGAAACAAAATGAGCAACAGAAGTCATGAATCTAAACTTATTGCATGACTAAAGCAGGTGGGTCATGACTAAAGCTGTTATGAGACTCCACACGTCAAACTGCCAACACTGAGTGGAAGGCTGAACTGTGTTCCTAACAAATATTCAAAGCACAAATGTGCAGTTGCCAAGTATGTCTGGCTTGCAAAGTTCATTCTGTTCATTCTGTTTTTATTTTAGCTGTTTTGTCCCTATCCTGCCCACTCACATCTCCTATCATCAGCAATCCATCTGGTGTCTACAATGATGGCAATTTTGTATGACTTCTGAGGTAAGAAAATCTTGCTTGGAAGGAAGCTTCAAGAGGGAATTTATTCTGTAAAAGATGAATGTGGAAATAGTCAGCCTGCACCTACCAGCTTCTGCCAGCTTTAGAGTAGTCTCTTGAGAACCATCAAGGTACCGGCCAACTGAGGAATCTATCAAAGGTAAACTGCAGTCCCTTGTTGCTCTATGAATAAGCTAACTAAAAAATATATTCTTTTGTTATTCTACCAAAGCTCAATTGCAACTTCTAGAATTTCAATTTTTCTCAGCAAGACTACAAGATGCTTTTGTCCTTCTCCAATTCTGTGTGCCATATTACAGATTTGGTTCTCTCTTAAGGTTTAGGGACAGCTGTGGACAGAATGGTTGAGATGAATGGTCATAATCTCATGATCTATGAGGCATAGCAGTCTTCTAATGGAAATGAATTTTAAAACAATTAAAGGTCACTGCGGAATAGTAAGCACATAGGAATTCACCAGCAGCTCCTGCCTGACAAATTAGAGGCAGACAGCATGGAAAGCAAGACTAAAAACAAAAATTCAGTATCTTGAAATCATGCAGTAAATTTGCCTGCACTCAGAAAGCAGTGAACAGAAAGCTGTGTTTATTTTATGGTAGAAATGCAAGGTGAGTTTGCACAGCAAGCAGGAGTTTCACCTCTGGTCCTAACTGGAAGTGTCACACAGCATTTGTGATTGGACAAGATGCACCTGGATCTAGGTAATGAAAGACCCAGAGGAGAGCTCACGTGAATGTATTGACTTAATGAATGAATTGTGCAGTATGTTTCAAAGCTACTTTGAACACAAATAGACTGTGACAGACACATTAAACTGTTCATGCATGTTCTCTTCAGAGTAAATGAAGAACAGCCAGTATTTTGAAAGGGCTTGTTTTTGATTATAGGTTTTTTATTAAATCTCCTGATAAAAAAGAGTGCTAGAAAAAAGAATTATTTTCTATAATAGATTGGTAACTTAAAAAATCTTTCTGTGACGCTTTTGTACTTTTGCTGTCATTCCAATCCCAGACTATCACCTTCAAATCAATTTAGTACCATTTTACAGCAGAAAACATTGATATTGGAGAAACATTTGCCTTGCAGCTCTTTAGAAACTGGTTTACAGAGGTAGCTAGTGAATGGCATGTAAAAAGATCCTATGTAAAGGGACCTACAGTAAAAATGCCTGCTGTTCTATATGAGCTGTGTGACACCAAGCAACACTTGTCTGTAATGGAGGGAACCGAGTTCACGCTGAATAGTAATTTGAGGAATTCCACTTCTCTTCTGTTGATGGATCATTAATTGCAAAGTCTTAGAGCTATTATTTATATATTTATAGACTTCCATATTGAATAATTCTCAGACTGCAATTTATCTGTGGTACAGTAAATAAGCAGCTGAGTCTGTGAGGTTAGTTGTGGAAGTCAGGTTTATTTTCCCAAAGGGCACCTTAGGTAGCTAACATGAGATTGATACTTTATCAGTCACAATTTGCAAGTTTTGCAGAAAAAAAACAGCAATATTTGAAATGTGCGTTGGAGAACAATAAACCTTACACAAATTACAAACACTAGTTAGGTCAGGACTACTGCTATCCAAAGGAGTGTTCCTCACCACGACTTCTCTGGTTAATAGTAGGCCTACCTAAACCAGCAAATTAAAACAGTTATGTTAAATATTTGATGCAGACTTTCATATGTCATCTCTCTTTCTTTCCTCCTAATGGCAATAGAGATAGGAAGGGCTCTGCCTTGTGTTGCCTCAGTAATCACAAGGAAAACGCCACAGAAAACACATGTGCAGTGTGTGGGGGGTGTGAGCCCAGAAGGGCCAAGGAGCAAGGCTGGATCCTCCTAGGCTGTCAGTGTCCTGAGCCCTTCAAATCGGAGCCTCTGGTTCTCTTCAATGCTGAATATTATTTCTTGCCATCCCCATGGAAACCATGCAAGTGAATATTAGGTGAAATAAATAATCTTTGCTTGAAAGCAGGTCCCTCACATCTCAGTGTGGCCCCTGTGTCTTTGGGAGTAGTGAGGTCCATCCCAGGCAGAACTTTACAAATCTCAGTGAAATCCTGGAGCTCCATTTCCCTCCTGTGCTATTCAAGGACAGCACAGAGTTCCAGCACCAAGCCCAGCAAAAGACTTTTGAACCATAGATGGTTAGAGGCCAAACTCTCTATAGTATGGTATATACCGTATAGGCAGGTAAAACTTTCAGGCTGTGACAATTATAACAGCCATTCTGTCTAAAATGGCCCAACTCAAGCTTTCACTTAATTTTTAACCCATCATCCATGCATGCATTGTGCTGAAGTATTTTTCAGGAGTATTTTAGAGGAGAAGCTGCTGATGTCTGACTCACTGCTTCCTGCAGCACGTAGGTGTTTCTTGGAGCTCCATCAGAGAGTTGCCCAAGCCAGTGATACTCACAGCCTCCATACTAGACTGATGCTCCAGTTGTGAGTGCTGAGGCTGTTACTGTAGAATAATAGAAGAGGTATCTGATAGCTAAAGGGACAAGCTGAGCCTCTCATACTTTGTGATATTTTTGCTTTGGTTTTACACACTGGAAATAAAGAATGGGATTTAATTTCTGGTAGAACTGAGGTGTCTGCAGCAGAGCTGCACTAGAAATGGAAGTGGCTCCAAAGATTTGATTTACCGGCTGAAAAAATGAATAGCACCAGCATCAGATAAATTGTAGAAAGCAAATGGAAGCTTTCCATGCCCATCATCAGAAATTAAAAGCATTACAATGAGTAACTTGGTTGTTATGGTGACTGAGTGTTTGTTTATGGTAAAATGCATCAGGCAAAACTGAGATATTTTAAATTTAAACCTCAGAATTGAATAGTATAAGCAAGAGCAGAAATAGTGTTTTTTCCCTGCAAATATCCCTATCAGTACTCCTTCTTTTTTCTGCACCCTTCTTATCCTCTTTTAAGTTTTGAATATTTTTGTCTTCTGACAGCACAAGGAGACAGCAAAGCAGGCTTAAAGGAAGGTGGAAACAGGCACTATTCATAAAGAGGCTCTTGATAGTAAACAGACGGTAGATCTTTTTATAGCAACATTTTCAAGAGCAGAATATTCCTTAAGTCTAAATGTTGCACTATACATTGAGTGGTGCCAGAATTTTCATATACAAAAGCATGAAGCTGAATAATCTGCAATGTTGCATTGGATCAGCACTTTTTCTGCTGAAATTGTTAGGCAACTCAATTGTCTGGACTCCATAGCTTAAAATTCAATTTTCTTTCCTAAAAAAACAAAATGCTTTATGAAATATTCAATTTTCTCTTATCCAAATTGAGGCGAAAATCCTATTAAGGCAGGAAGTGTCCCATAGGCTGTAAGATAATTAGTCATGTAACTGCAACTTAGTTGGATGTAAATTACTCTTATAAAAGTTAAATTGTGGTGAAATCTACATCTGTCATCTACAAGTGCTCTGGAAAAACAACAGGGCCAAGCTGGCCCCTTGAATGAAATAGCAAAATTCCCAGAGACTTCAGAGCATCAGGGCTAAGTCAAAGCCTAAGGGACAACAGTCTCCTCACCTGCAGTTGTGTAGCTCCAGATAGCATTTCATATGCATGCCAAAATATCCAAAGGGCTTCAGTAGGAGATTTCCATGAGGTCTGGAGCACAGGGCTCAGTAGTTTAAAAGCTGGAAGAAAACTTGATGAAAGCCTTCAGATCATTACAGACATCTCCTCCTCTCTCCTTCTCTCCCTCTGTTTAAAAGAAATAGATGTGATAGATGAAAATGAATACCTTAATGGTTTGTGTCTGATGATAGTGGTTTTAGATGAGGTTTTCTGGTGGTGTGGAAACCAACATTTTATTTTGCATTTAATGACATTTTTAGCAACTTGCCCTTTTGTGTTTTGAATGTAAAAGTTTCGCTTGTAACAATGGTTATAGATCAACAGTAAGGCAAATCAGTTCTCAGAAACATATTAACTTTAACAGTCATCAGATCAAAAGCTTAAGGAATTGCACACAGCATCAAGTAGGTAGCTTTTATAAATATTGCTTTAGTATAAAAACTGAACCAGTATTAAAAATTTTCTCTTTTTTAAGAGAGGAAAAATATATGGTTTCAGGTTTAAAAAAGCTATTATGTGACTTTCCTGATAGAGTAAATGGTTTCATTTCACAATCAGATTAGCAGATTCTTATGCAGATTACTTAACTAGTTTTTTTTTAGGGCATTTAAAGTGACAACAGCATTAGTATTACAAATTCACAATAATAAAATAAACAAAAGAGGTGTGGGAAGTCACTGTAATGAACTGAGGTAAGAAGCAGTAAAATTCTGCCAAAAATGCTTGAATGTAGAAATCTTTTTGTAGAATATTTTTCTTCTGTTCCAGTATTTTTTCCCATTCCTAAGAGAAATAAAATCCACCACTTTTACAGGTTCTCACAGACACCTTTTATGCAATGCATTGGTTTTATGAAAGGAGAGCTGGATGAAACATTTACCATGGAAGTAGCTTTTAGATGAAATTTCCATCTTCCCACTTCATGGAGCTTCTGCAAAATAGTATCAATTTCATATTTATTGAATTTTCGTGAAAAGAGTACTTAGGCATGGCTAAAACTGAAGAGTGAATTTTATGTGCAAACTTAGGCCTAACAATCAGAGATGTTAAACCAAAGTAGCCCTAATTATTTTAATAGTCCTATATTTCTTGCTGTTCCAAGTGTGTGCCTTTGAAAACACTTGAAAGCTCCTCAAGATTTTCATTGCAAAGGGCAATATCTTTGAGCTGCGATGGTGACAGGCAAATAGATGAAGGCTAAAATCAGCCACAATAGCCAGGCTTGACTGGTTAGGCCTTGGTTTCAGTAGAAACTGAAAATCCCTTGCCCTTTGGAGTCAGCAGAGAGACCTGCATGAGCACATGTTGCGGAAGAGATACATGCAGCAAAAGAAAAAGCAAAGCAAAGTTGTTATCTCATTCTTAGTTCTGAATGGTGCTGTGGTTGGTGACAGAGGAATATCCAATCTCCCAAGATGTGTCTGAGATCCCTTAATCATCTCTCACAGTCCCCAAAACATTCTGCCTCCCTGCACTAGGCTGGAGTTGGATCTGTGTTTCTGCACATGATACAATTCACTACATCTTTTATAGGTTTCCCCTCCTTTCTGTCTCTGCAGTGTCAGAGTGCACCATCCACCTCAGGTCCCTGCCAAGCAGTTGTCAATGGTAGCACTGTGGAGAAAATGGAAGGCCACGTAAAGAAAATTTTATTTGTGTTTTGCTGGGATTAAGGTTGCTGCTTTGGTGCTGCAGCTTAATTTGATTATGTGATGGAGATCTGAAACCCTAGGCCATGAGTTTTCCCTTTGAGACTGCTAAGAGGGGATCTGATTTCCCCTCTCCTGATTTATGAATATTTTGCTCAGAGAACTAAGGACATGAGTTTTAGTGTTATGGCTTGGCTAGTTAAAGTTTAAGTGTGTGGAGACATCTCTGCCAATGCACTGGTTTCCTACCCCCAAGTTGTTACTTACCCCTGCCAGCCAATACTAATATGTGATGGAAGGATCACAGATGAAATGGGAGAACTTTCCTCATAGAGGGTGAGTTACCTTTCTGCTAACATGGGCCTAACCTTTGGGGTTTAGCTGGCGAGATTAGGTTGTTCAGAATGGAGGAATCATGAAGGTGATGACAGAGGGCTCAGTGGGAAATGCTGGCTAAATATCCAGCACTTCTGCTGAAGCCGAGGATGGACACTCCTGAAAATCAGGCATTTTATGCTTAAAAATCAAAATCAAACAAAGCCAAAAATAGTAAGTATGTGAATGAAGATGTGGGAAAAATAGAAAATAGGCTAGGATTTCCACAACTCATGCTAAATATTCAGCTTTTTTTTTTTTTTTTTTTTTGGCCTCATTTAAATTTAGGATGATTGTAATTAATTTTAACTGATTGTCTCCTGGCCCCTATTTGTGAGGGCAAACAAGAACCCTAAAGAGGATTTGGACATGTGCAAAATGTATTTCTAAACTTTGAAAATGCTCTACTTCACATCAGATAGTGTTTTCCAAATACTGCATTTATATCTTGATGAGACTTGTGAGGTGTGTTCACCTCACACAGGTGGTCTTTTTATTATAGAGAATACTATGACAGAAAGACATCATATTTTTCAGTAATTTCAAAATATTTTATCTCTCCAATATTTTTAATATAATATTTTGGCAGCAGTTATTGCTTGTGTTAGTCCTGTTTTCTTCTTTATTGGAGGATTACGTGGTTTTGAATAAGCCTTTAATAATGCTAAAGGTTACAGCACAGGCAGTTTTGTCATTATGTGTGGTGTTTACCTGTACCTAGACAGTCCCGTACCATCTGGCAGGATTATTTTTCCTTGATTATGGATTAGAACAAGTATAGTGATAATGAATAATAACAGTAACAGGGAGACAGATGACTCAAAAGACTAGTAATGCCTAGAAATGAAGCCCTTGACTCTGGGTCCATGATTCAAATTTGACTTGTGCAAGGGCGGACAAGAAGTCAGACCCAATTAGTTCCTGGGGTACAGTATGAAATATGTTAGGTTAACTTATTTTTAGGGGTACTTCGTAGGCAGAATGAGAAAAGGAGGCACAAACCTAGAGGACCTTGCCTACATTAAACAACATAATGAAGCACCAAAATCAAGTTAAGAAAGATAAAATAAGTCGAATACGGATTACATATCTGTGTCTCCTTTCCTAATTTAATCTCCTGTTTCTTAACTGAATATATTAATGTGCTAGTGCATAGGGCAATATGTAATTCATCATTAGAGAATATATACCAAGGTACCTCCAAGACAAAAACATGTAATTTTACTCCCTGGAAGTAGACTTAACTCTTCTTTTATCTTCTTTTATCATCATTTTACCAGCCTTAGAAGAGAAGTTGTGAAAGCTGAAGGGTGTGTAGAATAAACTCTTCCTTACGGAGAGCTAAAGCCGTCCTGAGGCTGTGCTTGCCCAAGGTAGACTGGCCTAACATGTGAGCACAAGGTGACTTTACCCTGAGCTCTCCTGACCCACCACAGATCAGAAAGAGAGGAGCTACAATAAATCAGAGAGGAACTTGCCAGAATAGATTTTTCACTTGCAGATGTTATTCCTTTAAAATTATTTAGAAGTGTATTGGTTCATAATTGCACAGGGTAGATAGCAAAGGCTAAAGTGGTGGAAAGTCTCTCCCCAGGTAATTTAAGCAGACAGTGAGGATGGGATAATGAGCTGTCTGCTGAAGGGTCTCTGGTGAAATGAAACAGGGATGACTATTGGGGATGGATGGGCAGGCCTGAAAAAAAATTATTTTACACACGCTGTTCAATAGCACCTGGTAAAAAGGGGGCATATTGTTAAGTGGAGAAAAATTCTAATTATAATAATATATAAAAGTCTAGTTTAAGTGATCATGTGCACTTTGTTCCCCTTAATAAAATATTGGTAAGCGGAATGATTCACATCTCAAAGAAGGAAAATCAAGTCAGAAGACAATTTTGTTTCTCCTGAGTTTCTAAGCAGAGGCTCCAGCTGGCATTTTCTTAGTGATCCCTTTAAAACTGAACACAACCCATGTTGCTGTCAATCAGTGGTTGGCAGAAAGATCACAGTAATTACATTAAGTGTCTAGCTCCGTGGCAGTAATACGATGCATCTGGAAAAGAATTGCTCTTAGGGCCTGTGGAAAAATGTCCAGTATTTAAGTGTGTCTCCTGGCACACAAGGGAACCAGATTGAGAGCGCATATGTTGAGGAACATTAGTAAAGCAACTGAAGTCCAGAGCAATAAAAGAGGCAATGGGAAGCCAGTCCTCAAGAATGGTTATGAAAATAATAATTGTTTATACACTCACTGTAATGCTTTCATCAGCATGTCTCAAATGATCTTATAAACTGCCAAATTAAGCTTCAAAACATCCTTGTGAGATATTTTACTCCCATTCTTGCTCCCAATATTAATGTGTAAATAAATGAGTGCACAGGGAGCTGAAGTGATCTGACAATAGGAACAACCTAAGTTTATGGGAAAATGAATGAAAGGAAGGCCAAAGGGTTCCAGCTCCCCGTAACCTACCAATTAGATCTTCTAACTTCTCAGGACATGAGTTAACACTTCCAGGGCTTGCCATATTGCTCAGCTGCACTTCTAATAACAAATGGAAAGAAAGAAAGGAAATTATAAAAATTTCTGTACAACTTTTATAAATGATATTCCTATTTTTTGATGGCTAGAAGCATTCATTCTCCTGATCACCTGTAGAGCTGTTTCACTATGAATTACGATCTATCTCCCATATCAAAAATACAGTCAGAAAAGACCCATTGAAATTATTTTTAAATGATATAAAGAGTAGTGAGAATAATTATATCTAATGACTGGCAATATCAGTAGGGAGAACTGAATGAAAAGACTCAGAGATTTATGCTGAACTCCTTTCTACTTGAACTCCTGCTGATTCCAATGGAATTTCAGGCTTTGAGTAGATACAGAAAAGATATATTAAAGGATATGTCTGTTTTGATCTACTAAACATGTTTTTATTCTCTTGGAAAAATGAACTGTGAGTAAAAACAAAATAAGTTGCCTTCTTGTAATCTAACTCCTCTTTTGCCTTCAATTATTGCTGCATATGTAGGCAACTATTGTGACTGTTATTTTTGATTTTTCTATTCAAACCTGCCACTCACTTTGAGGTGCTTTCCCCACCTTTTTGAATCTTTTTGTAGAGGAGGCTTTGAAACCAGCTCCAACCAACTAGTTGGAACAAATAACTGTTTGGTAAAAGAGAAGTACAAAAGCTACTGTCTTCTCCAATTTCTAAAAAAAAATCAAACTTCCAAAGAAGATTTTTTCATACAGGAACAAGTTTAAATGGCTGAAATTTTTATACAGCAAGAATGGCCTTTGTCTGCAGTTTTCTTTGTCCTCTGTGCTCGAACCCACCGGCTTCCCTGCTGTCCCTCTCTGCAGCGCAGCTCTTTGAAGCACAGGCCCCATTCCCAAGCCCTTACGTTAGCCGTAGCAGCCCTGCTGGCTCTCTGATTCCAAGCGCTGTATTCCTGATTTGCACCAGGGTGAAAGGAGAACTGCCTGGAAACCACAGCACTGGATTGGAGGTATGCCAGACCGCTCCAAAGTCAGCAACAGCAGGTCCATGTCTCCCTAGCAGTCTTCACCTTTTCCTTGATCCTGCAGTTCCGTCATAATCACGTTTGGTGTGGACATAGTGAAAAAAAACTAGCAGTGACTGTTGCATGAGAGGAGCAAATCCCAACTTTCTGCATTCTATGTTTAATTTTGTTTTTGTTCTACTCCACTTTCAAAGTATAAGCTGATTCTTTGAACATTCCTGGTGCAGATCCTTCAGGTAACATATTGCCATATTTCAAGGTGGTTCTCCATGATGAAATATTCCACCCCTTCAAGCCTGTTGAGTCATTTAGGAGAAATTTTGAGTCATTTGAGTCATTTAGGAGAATCTTTCAGGAAAAAGACAGTGATTTGGGGCATTCAAAGCCAACTTATCTTCATCATTTGTGCAAACCAGAGCAGTTCTGTGGGAAAGGAGCATTGTGAACCATTTGCTTTGCAGATAAACAGCATTGCAGCATGGTTTGACCATATGGATCAGAGCAGGGGGGCCTGAGCCTGGCTGTTTTCTCCCTCAGTGGTTTGCTGTGCACTGTTCTATAGCACAAGGCCACTACTTTTTTTTTTTTTTTTTTTTTTTTTTCCAATCTAGGCATGTTCTTGTTACAAAGGGTCTGGAGCATTGATGGTTTCCTTCACTTCTCCCGTTTTCTTCACTTGTTGTTGGAGTTGTGTCTATGGGCAATTCATTAAAAGTTTGAGGTTGTTGCAGGAGTTTTGGGAAATGTTTTAGGGGAAAGGAGAAAGGGGCCTGTTTCTGGGCCTGCTGTTGTCCACTGAATCTTTTGGAGCTCAGATGTCTCTTCTGGCCTTACATTTTTTATTTTTTTTTTAATTGACATGTAAACATTTTCACACATTTATTTGTCACATTTTAAAATTTATTTATATATATCTACTTTAAAATAAAGTTTAAAGGAGGAAGAGTTTAAAATAGAGTTTTAAAGGAATGTTAGACAGAAAAAAAAATCAAACAAAAAGGAGTATGAAGCTAGAAATGTGCAGCTAAAGCAATTTTTGAAAAGGCTTAGCACAAGGCTATGTGATATGAGGCACTTAGATAAAAATGGAGTGCTCAAGTTAAAAACAAAACCGCAGTATCTCAACTCACTGTAGGTACTGGATTCCCAAGGAAGAGAAATAATTGAAATCAGATACTGTTAGCTAGAAGGAAAAGAATAAATCACTAGCTGGAGGAAAATTAAATGACAAAGGGAGGAGAGTGCTGGGAACTAGTCACCAATATAGGTAAAATGAGAAAAAAGGCAAACAAAAAAAAAAAAAACAAACAAAACCCTACTCATTTTAAAGAACAAAGAAATTCTTTACTGAGAGACCCCCACCTGGATGCCACCCTGTGTCCCATGCTCTGGGTGTTCCTCCTGGAGCAAGGGGATTGGACTAGATGATCTCCAGAGCTCCCTTCCAACCTCATCCATTCTGTGATCCTATTTGCTTATTTTTAATAATTGTCAGTTGTCAGAAGGTAGAATTCTCCTTGAAGGAAATTCTTACCAGTAAACTGAAATATTTGAACCTAAATCCTTAAATCTGATGTGTCATATTCACTATTCATTTTCACTATCTGGATATGGAAAGGCTGATGTAGTATAGAGCAGAGCATTCAGGCAGAAGTTTTTTCTCTGACATGTTTAAACACAATGTCACATGAAAGTAATATATAACCTTTTGTCTCCTTTACAGGAGCCAGCATAAAAAATTTAGTATATGCTTTAAAATCCTTTACTATGCATATTCTCCTGAATCTCAGGGGGAGCCAGCTCATCTACATTTTGGACCTCTGACTTCTGCTGTAACTATTCAATCTGTCTTACTGTTCCATGGTTGACATTTTTTGCTCTTTCATTCATTCCAGGTAGTTTTCTCTTTAACCTTGTGATACCAAAACATTTCATTGTATTTGAAAGTAATAGCATTCGGTGATTGGTGATGCACCAAGTGGGAAAGGGCACCTTCAGTAATTTACTTGGATGCTGTCAGTATGAAAGCTGAAATAATGTGGTTCATTAGGAAAGGGCTGTGAACATATGAGCAGTTTCTGCTAAACCAAAAAAGCTGATGTAGGCTGCCTTAATTCTATGTATTTTCACCCTCACTATTTTAGCCATGATTCCTAATAAACATCTAATGATGATGAGGAGAAGTAGATTTAAAAGGGATTGGAAGGATTTTAATCCTCTTTAATGTTTGCTATGGGTTAAGGTAACCTTACTCTAACTCTATATTTCCATATTTAATTAAATTAGTCAGGAGGTTTTAAGGTTGTGAATAATCTTCTTTCTACAAATTTGAAAATTTGTAATATTTAAGAGGATGAATATATAGTGTTCAGGCTAATTGTGAGTATTATCTATATTATGTGACAGAGAGATAATAACATATTAAAATATATTTGTGTGTGGGTGTGAGAGTGAATATGAATAAGCATGATTGTGCTGTGCATTAAAGACTAGTGTAAGCCACTGGACTTATTACAGGACAAAGCCAGAAATTAAAAGGCATATGATTCTTGAACAAAATTATTGAAATACATGATTTGCAAATGGCTTTAAATAATTTATCTTGTGTGTCTTATTTTCTCCTACTTCAAAATAGACATGATGAATTCATTTTGTGGAAAATTTTGTGTTTTTAAAATTATTTTTCCAGGCAATGAAAGAGACAGGGGGATATCGTAGCTGCTATTGTGATTGTCTGTTGAGATATAAACAGGTCAAGATTCACTTTGACCAAATCTGTCATAATTAATCAGTCCCCTTCACCTTCATAGACATTATGATGCAATCATTATCAAAACATAGCAAAGTGTTTGGGTTTCGTGAAGTTACAGGTCAGAATCATCAGCCTAAATAGAAAATGAAGGCATTCAGGGAAGTGACTTGTATCATTATCTGACTGATAATGATAGAAATAGCAAAGCTTTCTAGATATATTTCCATATGCAGCACTTTCTTTCTCTACCCTTTCTCATTCAGAACAATTCTTACTCATTTACATGTGATTATACAACCCTGATGGGCTTCTTTGTGACATGAATTGCACAAGTCTGTAAGTTCTGCTATGCAGATACATGCTTGTTCATTCTTAATGACATTAGTTTGGTTGACATTTGGCTTTGAGTGCACTTTATTCATGCTCAATTTTGGTGGAACAGATAAAGAATTGCAACACACTGTCATATTCACGTCCCTGAATGAAAAGTCAATGTGTCATGGTTATAGAGACTGAACTGTCATCAAAGTGAATATATTATAGCAGTATATTTTCCAATTCAACCTGGCACTTTTCAAAAGAGTTGAGTTTGGTTTTATTTACAGCTTTGCTCTAAATCCATCCCTATATCACCAATTCACTGCCCCTCCAAGGGTTTAGGCAGACATCTATGCCGCTGCTCAGCAGCACTGAGCCTGGAGGGGTGTCTCCAACTTCTCCCATTACTAGGGAGTATCCCAGCAGGTCTATAGATCTCAGTCAAATTTATGAATTTGGGTAGTAAATGAGGTACTTGTATGATGCTGCTTTTCAATCTTTGCAGTCTATTTGCCTATAGTGTATAAGCTCTACTTCATGTAAGCGATAATTTTCTTATTTTTCATGAAATATTCTGATGTATCCATGTTGAAGTCTATAAGGAAAACAGTTGAATATAGCTCATACCTCTGTAAGCGTGGATGTATGGAGACGGTAACAGAATTTATGGTCAGACTGAAGTCCTTTTTTTTTACCTTGTAAGTGTGTTTTGAACTGTTTGTTGCTATGAGACTCATCTTGGAGCTGCAGCTCATTGTCACACATGTTGCCAGGGTGGCTTTATCCTCAACTCCCTTTGAATTCTGCACTTTGGTGTGAATACTTCCTTCAGCCTCTATATCACAGCATAAAAAACAACTCTTGGGGTTTTAAAATTAATATCAACTATATTTACTTGCTATTATAAAACTAATCAAAACAAGTCATAACAATCATTAACACACATCAGTTAATATATTTGAGTATATTCAAT
This sequence comes from Nothoprocta perdicaria, assembly GCF_003342845.1. Lineage (NCBI taxonomy): Eukaryota > Metazoa > Chordata > Aves > Tinamiformes > Tinamidae > Nothoprocta > Nothoprocta perdicaria. Next base: position 26,408 of record NW_020455836.1, on the reverse strand, counting down.
ATGGATATATCTAAACTAACCTCAGAAAAAAAATTACAAAACTTTGACATTTTCAAGACACATTTAGAGCATGTAGAAACACAACATCTATTTACATCTCACTAAACAGGGTCTGAAATTAGCTCTTTTACTTTTTTAATGTCCTGCATAGTTTAACTAATGGAGATGTCGCATCAAATGTTATATGGATGTGTGCATATAAGTGCATACGAGACTAAAATATTTACATCAAAGGACACACGATTGTATTTTTATATGAGGACTGGAGATCTGCAGGTTGTGGAGGGGGATTTTTTTTTTAATTGAAACATGTTAGGTGTCTCATGGTTGTTAGTAATTGAATCCATCATGATAGTGTTGTCTCCAAGGAAACTTTGAAAGCTATTACCTAGAAACTCAACGAACATCAGTTATCTCCTAGCATCTGCACACGTGCAATGCATTTAAATAATGGCAACCATACCTAATGGAAATGTAGGTGAAAAGAGGATTTTTTTCAAACTAAGCACATCAGCCACAGTAATCAGCCTGTTCTTTCTGTGTCCTGTCAGATGAATTAAGTGGGGAAAGTACTTTGAATGTCGGAAAAGCTGTTGTCTCACTAGCATTTCTCCCTTCACTGTATGACACTGAAGTATCTTTACACTAGGTAGGTCCTTCTGAGTGCCTGTCTGCTACCAAGTGCACACTCAAAGGAAAAAAGGTCCCCTTCTGGAGAAGAGTCATCCCCAAAACAGGCTTTCTCTGATGGGTCAGCCAAGAGCCATTTCGTGGAGTTCTTAATAAGCAAGTGCTGCTAATTGCCAGCAAAGGCAAAGCATGGGGAGATCCAGAGCACTCCCTGCAGCACTCTAAGGGAAGAAAAGATTTCTGGAGAGGAATTAACAGCTTGAACTTCTGTAAAAGTGATTCTTTTAATGATTCCTAGATTTAATTATTATTGTTATTAATGATGTTATAGTGCTTAGAGCCATTAGTGCAAGGCTTAAATAAATGCATGACAAGCACCTTTCAATAGCCTAGAATTACAAAGTCTAATGGATATTCATTACTAGAAAGCTGCATTATAAAAATATGCATTAAGATTGTCTCTAACCTGCTAATTCTGCTGATTTCATCTCATATCTGGATTTGCTTATAAAACTCTATTAGCCACTTTGAAAAATAATGAGCTCACATAAAACAAAGGGTTTTATAGAAAAAAAGTATTAAAAATGCAAGAATAAACTGTTATTTATTAAGAATAAAAAATTAAGTGAATAAACTGTTATTTATTAAGAATAAAAAATTGTTTCCAGGTCTTACTGCAGCCTTAGTACAAAAGCATATTATAGCCCTGAAAATCATTTGCTCTATTCAGGCCATGTACTCTCGATACTAGCATATAATCTGGTCCCTCATCCAGTGAAAACAAGTAGTCCAAAAGAGATCCTGAACTCCCTGAGGTGGGAAGAAGTAACTTCAACATATGATACAGAATATACCTTGTGGACTTAAAATACTCTCTTTCTCCTGTCATCTCCTATTATGGATAGTAGTAGTAGTTCTAGGTGTACTCCCTCACATAACAAGTCTTTTTTTTTGTTTTGTTTGTTTGTTTTTCTGGCTTTGCTATTGGTATTACTGGATTTTAGCAGTGCATCCACATGCAGCTGTGATATTGAGGGAGCAGTGGGAATGAAACTCCTCCAAAGCACAACCTGTTCTCCCCATTCTTGTGGCACAGAGCAGATAAACATCCCAGTGCTAACTGCATAGGGAAGGGACAGTTTTAGCTCCCACAACTAGTCTGCGTGATCAGTGCCTGCATTCAGGACAAACTGCAAGGATTCACAGGCTTAAAGGCCAGCACAGACTGTCAAGTTTGCTGGCTTGTACCCACAATATTTTCTCAGAAAAAAAAAAAAGATCATATCATGTCATGTAGTTGCTTTATTTTAGTGTTTCCAAGTGCTGATGTTGCTGCCTCCTTTCTTTACTTAAGGAAATTGGTCACAAAGGTGCTTGGCCGCTAGCGACGTAGAGAAGCTTCTTGCTTTCATATATACAGTTTGTACTATCCACTATAGCACACGGTATGGTTTTCTAAGTGTGAATGCATTTGATGAAGGTCCATTTCTTTCTAGTATTTAGACCAGAAGGATGGGCACGACACGGTTCAGACAGCACAAAATAATTCATGTTGTTTCTTCTGGAACTTGAAGCAGAGATAAGATTTTGTAATATAAAATAAGCCACAGGGATATTCTTCCCTCCTATTGTGGATTCATCTGTGCTTTGCTACTAATAAATTAAAATCTCTGTGTTCATTGATGTATGGCCAAAATATCACAGCTGCTGAACAGCCTACTTACTTATGCTTAGTGTTGCGCTTCAGACTTGTGCTTTCTAGGAACTACTCAGACACAGCTAGAAATGCTAGCAAAGGTTTAGATTATATCTCACATATTGATTTCCTGTCAAATGAAGGAGAAATGCTTTATTTCACATGTTTTCTATGCTCTGTCTTGTGTTACTAATGCAGACTTCGATTTTTGTCTGAAAGGTCTATAATGTCAGCTAATTCTTCTTATTGTTGTTCTTAATATTATTATTATCTCATTTATTTATTAATGGGCATCTATATTCAGAATGGATTTTATGGAATATATTATTACCATCTGTTACAGTAGGATTTGGAGAGCCTAGAGAGAATGGTTCATAATTCTGACACAATGTCCTATGGATAGCATAAAGCATTGCGGCAGATGGGAAAAGATGGATCTGAGCAGATGGATCTGAGAATGGTTAATGTCACACATACTGCTATACAGTAGGGCAGAGCACTGGGCTAATTTCTCACCAGAAGGAAAAGCTGCAAATTGGCACTCCAAAAAATCACCAGCTATTACCAATGTAATTCAGCTGATAAGGCAGGACTGCTCTCAGCACCTCGTGTCCAGCTGTGCAGTAATAGCCAAAGGCAGGATTTAACTTTCAGAGTAATGTGTCAGGTTAACAAATTGCATAAATTGTTAAGGTATGAAGCTTGATTATGTCTAGGTTTATTTTGGATTGACTGATAAGCCTTCCCAAATGCCAACAGCTACTAGTCAAAAAAGTCATTCTGACGTGCAAGGTGGGAAGTACATTAGCACCAGAATTTCCATGAGGAATGTGCCTCTTGCTAATGCTAAAGCCGGGTTTGCAATACAGTATTTTCAAAACAAAATAGCAATCCTTGTGATATCCCATCCAAACATAGACTATTCAAATCATTGTCCTTTGCAATGACACTGGTTGAAAACCAAAATCACATGAATTATTTGTATTTAAAAATTAACCTTTTTGTTACTAATAAATACTACTCATCTCTTGGAGCAAGATCTAGTCGAAATCTCACCAATGTTGCTAGATAGCTTTCCTTGTGGTCTGTATACTGCTGAGATAAAATGATGGAAGAAAGAAACAAGTAAGATGCACGATTATAGTTATCATTAATCACATCTCTAATCTGATCCCAGCTCAATTCACAAATTATACTAATTTTGCTTTGAGATGTTGATATTGCTCAACACAGGGAATTTCAAGTAAAATTCAGTTCTGAGTAATGATACTGTTGGTTCCAGTAACTCCATCTATTTAACAACATCTTTCCATTTAGAATTAATTTTTCTTTTGTGCTTCCCTTTGAACTACAGATTGGAACTGTCATAAGTCATCAAATGTATTTCTACTGGTCAGCTTCTCACAGGAGTGGCATTTGGCAGTACAAATATGCGGATGGTTGCCTTTGCAGTCTTCTGCAGCCCTATGAGGTCATTTCTTCACAGCCCTGTTTGCAAAGAGATGGCTTAAAGGAAGAGAGGAATATACCTGAAACACATATTTGCACTCAAATGATGTCTGCAGAAGCTGTGTCGGGGTGTAGAAGTACCCTGTGATTTAAGATGTGTGACTTCAGCATGGGTATTGTGTGTATTTGATAGCTCTCACACACTCAGACAATGATTTCATGTTATGTGTTCTTCAGTGTAGGAGCTAAGAGCCCAGTTCTGTGAGTCAAGCATCTGTCAGTAGGAGCTCAGAAGTTTCAGTGCCTTTAGCACAATGTTATCTTAGGATTTGCTCTTCAAGGCTTCTGGACGAGCTATACTTAATAACGGGATTTCAAGTACCTCCTCTGAAGATCTTGGCAAACTTCATCTGGAGTTTCAGATGCTCACAGCCACTCCATATCAGCTTGCAATGCAAGATAACATTCTAAAATAGGCTATATTTAATAACCTCGTGCACTGCCAACTCTAATATAAGTTAAGTTAAGCTTAAGTTAAGTTAAGCTCAAGTAAAGCTCTGAATGCAGAAGGCAGATGCTGTGGAATGGCATGTTGTTTTTATAGTCATAATTTGTAATTTAATTCCTCTTCCTTCCCTTCAAGAGTTTTTTGTTTACTTGTTTTCTAATAGCTGAATTCACAATTATTTCCCTTCTTTTTTTCTGCCTGTTTCATGATTCCCAATGCCCCAAGCTGCAGAAATTAGCTGTCTAGTGGTCTTGTCTATTTTAGGAAATCTAATGATTTACCTATAAGCAGAAAGGCACATGTCTGCACGGTTCATCTGAACAAACCCTTTGCTTCTGATAAAGTATTGATTTCCTCTCAACCAGTAATTTATGTCTTCAGCTGGTGTGATCGTGCAACCTGCTGTCCTTTCACAAGAGACAGCAATCACTATGGGGGTTAAGGTCTTTTCAGAATACAAATGGGCCCCCACCAGTTGACAATATATTCTTGTAGAGCTTTGCACAGAGTTTTATTACAAATAGATGAATCCCTGCAAGGCAAGTACTGCTGTCAGTCCCAAATGAAAAATATATATTTTTTTTACTTTTAGCCAAATTATTTTATTGAACTGCATACTACAATTATAAGTCACAATGTACAAATAATTCTAACAGTCAAAGTTTCTTAGATGAATCCTCAAGTGCTATTGACAGAAAAATAAAGGATGGTTTGGAGAGAATGGAGATGGAGTTCTCCCATTGTATTATGAGAGGATGATTTTTTTCAATACCTTACTTATAGACACCCTCAATATTATCACCTCTTCTTAATGCTTTTCCATAGATATCTAATAGCAAAAAACAAATCTAATTATCTCAGGACAAGAAAAGTTATTTTTAGAGATCTGTATTGTCTTCATGACATCAATGACAATGTAATGTGTATCTAATTGGACTACATACAGAGCTGTATTCCAGCTTGAATCATATTTATACCTTTGTTGTAGACAGTTTTATATCCACATGTGGTGACCATTGCCTGTATAGCATAACCATAGCTTATTTTTTATTCCCTTTAGTGCAGTTGCTGGTAATTCAAATGTTATTGTCAGCAGCAGTTTGTTAGTAATGAATACACAAGCAAATACATAATTTGAAAAGAATAGTCATTAAAATCTATGCTTTGATATTCATTAGAAAATAGAGACTGTGCTGTCAGCCTGTTATACCTGTTCTATTGTTATGGTTTCCTGTGATGCAGGAAAGGAAAGCAGAGGTGCATTTTCTTGGTTACACTGCTCTCAGCAAAGCTATCTTGCAGCAATCTTTGTGTCTGTGTTTGCATATGTACATCTGCATTCATGCCCCTCCAGAGCTGCATGGAGTAGCTCATCTGCCAGAAGTGATGCCTGACATAAGAAAAGAGCAAAATCCTCTCACAGTGACAGCACTACAAGAAAGGGAGCTTCCTTTGAACACAGTGATGCTGGCCCAGCAGATGAGCCTCTGCCTTCAGTCCTGAATGTGGCTTAGTGTAAGAGACAGATAACAGCTATTGCTGCTGCTATTTGCATAGATAGACTGTTCTGCATAGGATCGGCCTGTAGCTTCTTTTAGTGTCTGTCTCATTTGGTTGGTCATGTTCCCACAAGTCCTGAAACTTCAGATTCCTTCCCTGACAGACAAAGCCCTGTGACACATGTCTCTCTTGAATGACACAGAGCAACAATGCCCAGGAGGTCTATTTGTCTTTTTGCAAATTATACAACCGCTTATTCTTGAAATAAGATTGCACACCTGGGAGATGAAATGAAAATAATAGGATTAACAATAACAGTAATAATAGGGATAGGAGTTGCTCACGATGTTGCCAAAATAATAACTCCTAAGGTTAAAAATGGACTCAAGTCAGGCACTGCAAAGCATGATGCGGTTGCACACACTGAGGCTGGAACTGTATTTTCCTGAAAAGGATTTATATTCCCGGAAACCAAACATGCTGCTGGTCCACCTCATTTATTATTGATTAGTTCTATTTTTGTTGTTGATAAGCGTTGTTGGCATTGTTTACAATGGCAGACCATAATAGAGTCAATACTAACTGAGGAGAGAGCAGGCATCCTCCCTGGCTTTGACTCTTGGAATAAACTACTGTAACTACTATTCCTGGATTGCAAGAGGGAAGGAAGAAGGTCATTTTTAAAAGTTTCTGAGAGAGATGTATAAATAGAACTCAAAAAGATTACATTTTCTTTTTTTAACTCTTAATGTGGTTACTTCATCTCCCAATGTGAAAATCCATTTAGTATGTGGGTAAGAATAAAAAAAAAAAGCCAGGGAAAATAAAAAATGTAAAAAACATTGCATGTTTTATGGAAAACGTGAATGTACCCAAGGTAAGTGGATTTAGCATGATCTGAAGGCATAAAAATGTGTAAGGTACTGAACTAGCGATTGTAAGTGAATGATTGCCTCCTCTTTCTCTTGCCCACTGTACTGACTAAAGGAAATTAGTGAGTTTCAAATTTTTATTTTTTGGAAGATGTTGGTGACTTTAATTAAATCAAAGAAAGCTTCATATGAGTGTGGTAACAGGCTATTTGCATATGAACTAACTTGTTTCTGGAAATTTCTGATGGTGTTCCAAGACACCAATAAAAACTGCTGGCTGAAACTTAGAGGTGACAAAAAAGAAGAAAAATGAGCAATGGCAGAAAAACTTTCCTCTTTGTTCTCCATGTCCTTTTCTGTCATCAAAGGACAAGTTCTGCAGTACCTCAAACAAGGACTGTGGTGACATATTTGAAGTCAAAGTATGGAAACAGAAGAGATTAGTGGCAGATATCACTGACATGTCAGCATAAGAAGCACTTTCATTAATGACAGCTAGCAAGTCTTCCCGTAACTTTCTGCAAATGTCCTCACAACTTGTCCTCAGAAGTTTCTCAGGTAGAGGTGTGCAGTAGTGGCCACAACTTGATCTCACATAAAGTTCCTCTAAGTTCTGAAACTTGGTTCCTTGGCAAAGAATACGCAAGTAGTGATATGCTGACTCCTGAGGAAATTAGAAAGACTTTTCATAGACTTATCATCAAGGTCCATGGTTAGCCACTCAGAGAACATAGTATCTAACTGTTAATTAGAGAAAGTCTGCCTAATCCCTTATTATCTCATTGCAATGCTTGTACATCAAGAAAACATTTTAAAATCATTTCAATTCAATTCTTTCATCAATGCCATCAATATCTGAGAGTATGACAAAATCTCTTGACAATGAAGGCTGATTTTGAAATAGCCCTCTTAGTGATGGACTTAATGATGTCTTCACTTGGAACTTTTAAAATAAGACTAATGTACAGGCTGGAAAAATCCTGCATAAGAAAGGAAAGATAGAATCCTCTTTGTTATTGTTTATAGATTTTTTCAGCTGTGTATTCCCTCTAACATGCTTAAAAGAAGCCCAGATCCCTGTCAAGAGGAATTTCCAATCTGCATGACTTGATGGAGCAATACAGATGACCAGATCTGATGATGTCATTAAGTAATCAGTATTACTGTAACTGCAGATGCTTACTTTTATTTTTAGGATTCTCAATGTGAGTTCTATGCTTACCAGTTAGAAAAAAAAAAGAAAAAGAAAAAGTTTTTGACTCTTTAATTATGTTTCCAATGGATTAAAGGGATTTTTGTCAGTTAATTTAGCTCACGCATAGTTAATTGACATTGGCATTGCCACAGAATGATTCATGTCAGAATTTCCGAAACATGGATTCATTTGGTACTGTAGCTTTTATTAAAATTCTGTTACCTTAAATATCAGTACCATGATGAATTTTCTAAAAATAGTGGTTTTTTTTTTTCCTTTTAATAAGAAATCAGCTAGATTTCTGGCACGTCATAATTAACTCTAGCTATTAAATGTCAGCAGGGGTTACTAAGAGATTGATCTCCTCCTCAGCTGAGAGAGACTGAGAGAGAAGTCATGTCTTAAAACCATCAGAAGTGCAGATAAACTATCTCCAGCCTCCCACACTGGCCCTGTCTCTATGCCTGTCAAAGAAACATGGTCCAAACCCCACACCCAGCTCCTTCTAATTGCCACTTCACACTAACTCTTATGATCATGTGAAGTTTTCCTCTGCAGCTCTAAAATGATAATGGGAAAGCAGACTGTACATCAAAAGCTTCCTGTGTCTTCCAACTGCCTGAAGATATTTACTTATTAACTAATTTACTAATTTATTTGTTTGTACCAAAGACTGCTGTGAAGGCAAGGCCACCTGTGGCAGGTGACATGAGGTCTGCCTCAAGCTCCCCTGGTCCACAGCAAGGGCCTGGGCCTTGTCTCCTTTCCAGCCATGCTTATGTCATGTAGCCCTAGCATAGGGGCTGCACCTGGAACGTACACAGCCCTCATTGAGCTCACGAGCTGCAGGCTGCCCATCATCATCCTGCAGAGATGTGAGCAAGAGATGGCTCAGAGAAAAAAAGCTCTTGGTTATTCTTGCACTAAACTCAAAACAGCACTGCTCATCACTTGTGGCATCACTACAGGTTCTGCATACATGAATTTTGGGGGGTGGTTGGACTAAGGCCTTTAACATATCCTTGGGACAAACAGATTCACCCAGAGCTTCCCACATGTACTATTCTGCTTGTCTCAATGTAAACTAGGTTTGAAGGGTGTCACTGTTAGGTGTGCAATAAGAGTTTTGCCACCTCCCATTATTTCTCATTTCTGTTATTTGACAGGGCAACCAAAGTGTATATTTGTGAAAGTCCACAGGCTGCCTCCCCTAGTGAGGTCCACATTTTATTTTTTTTTTTAACAGTGAAAAATAAGAGATTAAAAACATGATTTGGCAACACCAAGCCAGAGACCTGGACAGAAAATTGAATGGGGTTAAGGCTGTTTATATGAGAGCACCTCTGTGCAGAGCAGCTCAATCTCCATAACCTCTAGTGAGATCACCATAAGCTGAGATCCTTAGACAGATAGAGAGTTAATTGCAGGCTTATTCCTTCCTGAAGAACCAAACATAATTCAGCCTGCATTTTCAAAAGATTATGAAGTAATGAGCTAGAAGTTGTTATCACTATACTGTATCCTCCAGCATAGGGGTTTTACTATCTCCTGTATATGAACTTCTGTATGTGAACTTGCCTGCTACGCAGTATTTACTGCTTATTCAAGGATAACAGAAAGTTTATCTGGGCCTGTACACATATAGTTCTGTCTCTTAAAAGCAAAATCCTTACTCTTTATTGCATTGATGGAGCCAGTCTCTTCATAAAAGTACACAGCAGAGGAACAAAGAGAAGCAAGGAATACTTGAGCAAAGGAGTCGGACAAGCACTTGAGCAAAGGGGTAGGACTAGACGATTTCTGGAGGTCCCTTCCAACCTCAACTATTCTGTAATTCTGTGAAAGAGACAACAGACACAATGTGAAACTGGAGAGGTTCAACCTGGATCTGGTTAGTAGGCCTGGTTTATGGTTGGACTTGATGATCTTGAAGGACTTTTCCAAACATTATGATTCTATGATGGATTGACCATGCTCAAACAGGATAGATATTGAGGAGGAACTAGTATAAATTGTGCTTCCCCATCCTCTTAGGGCCAATGGCAATCGAAAATTTTCCTCAGTATGTTGTGACTGAGATATGCTATTTGGCTAGAAACTTAGGGGGGTAAAAAATGCTGCTGTTTTGCCACGTTACTCGCCAGGTGGGTGTTATGCCTGTTTTCTTCTACAGACTGAAAACAAATAAAAAGTCACTGACTATATCTTAACAACTCCTCTCCCTTTATTTTTTTTTCTCTTGATGTACCAGAAAATACGAATCATTGCAGCAGTGGACAAGTTGAGCCTGTGGTTCAGAAAGTAGCTGTGTCTCTTTGGAGAGCTCCACAGTGTTATCTCTTTATTTTGATTAATCTTTTTTTTTTTGTTGAATTATATGACAAATAGATGAGTGCACTTGAAAGATGGACTGAAGTGTTATCCTCTGATAAAGATAATTAAATCATTTCCTTATCTTATGAAATAAAAAACTTAGGTCAGAGTTCAAATTAGTTTTTGCCTCCCTACATTCAGGCAACTCATTGACCATAAGAATACTATGTAGATGAAAGTCAGGCTGAATATGGCCTAGTAAAGCTGAGATACAGTTGTGTGGCAGTCATGCATTAGGAACTAGTGCCAACTTACTTTTAAAAGCCATGTGTGCATTTTTTTGACTCCATTGCTTTTGCAGAAACCACAAAAGTGTGTAGAAGAGTTGTAGTCTATCAAAATTTGTCACTTGAAGAAAAAAAAAAAGAAAGAAAGAAAGAAAGAAAAGAAAAGCTTTAATGAGTTGCATTAAGGGACTGGTCACCTAGATGCTTACCAAAGAATTTTAGAACAGAGCAAAGATCATTAACGCTCACTAATATTTACTGATTTTATGCTCAAGAGAGTAACACTGCGTGACTATAAATGCTGAAATCTTTTCCTTGGTACTTTTTATGGTCAATAATGCTGATTGTGCATGAAGAAGGCAGAATATAGCCTGGCTTCAGATGCCTAATCAAAACTGCAGGGCTCTTACAGCAAAATCTTACACAAATAAATAATCTAGTTAATAATGGTAAGTATTCTAAGTTGTAAAGAAATGGTAAAATATTTAAGAAAGTGTCTTAATAAAGGGGAATCAAGAGGGTATAAAATAAACCTTTCAGAATCAGAGAACAGTGCTTGGTTGTGGTCATACAGGAAAAGAAGAAGGTCATAAGAAGGTAAAGTAAGCCAATGTAAAGTAAGCACAAATAGCCTAAGATAAACATTTCTGCAGACATGCAGAAAGTCACTTTCTCTACATAAAATGACAGCTATCCAGATAAGGTCTGGTTCCTGCAGAGACTACTACCAGCAGTCCTGCTCCCTGTGAAGTGAAGCACTAAGGGGGTACATTATCTCCTTAGACATAGAACCTTGAAAAGCAGAATATTCAGAAAATATTTACACACCTAATTACCACCAAAGGCATCCTACTATCCTCAGTGTCCGGGATTATCACGCTCCTGGGTGCCATTATCTAAACAGAAGCCTTAGCTTCAGATACTGCTCTACACTTCAGACAGAATAGGGGTCAGACCTGACTTAATACCTATAATAAGACACAAATCCTTCCCAGTCTTATATGAGGTTTATTTTTGTCCCAGTCTCCAAACTTCTTTGGCAAGGCCCAGACCGGTAGCTAAGCTAGGAAAATATCTAGAGGCAGAAGATTTTCTTCAGCATCTCTTTGTAATTTTTCTGTCTTTCATTGCACAGAGGAAAAACTATCCTGCTTTAAATAGGTAGTTATTCCTGCCCAACAGAGCACCCTGCAGTTATTCATACTGTGTTTATTCCCATATAATTATTAATATGATGTAATTGCTCAGCATGATTCTTCTCATTATCTCTTCCAAATGAAAGATACCATACTCTTTACCAAAGAGCTAAAGCAGTATGTGGGAGAGCAGTAGGGTGCCAAAAGGTTAAGGATCTGTCCTATCTGTCCTGCTGGCCCTCTGAGCCTGCAAATAACAAATTTCCAGTAAATATGCACCAAGCTGAGGGCTGAGTGATGCCTAGCAGCTATCAGGCTGCAGCTTCCCTGGAATAAAAACCTGACATGAGCTTATGGAAAGGGCCAGAACTCCTTGAAGCAGCTACACGAGGCTTCATTTTCTAAAAAAAGGGATGTATAGCCCTTACCCTAAGGAGATTTAGGCCAGTTTCACAGTATGAAACTCTTTTCTTGAGCCTTAACAAAAGGCTTTAAATATCAATTCCTGACTAATATAGACAAATGAAAGTCCAGTTTCTAGCAATCAATTATTGATCTGATTTCCCTGAGGGCATTTCTTGTGCAGATTATTCATCTATCACGTCCCTGAATTTCAAGTAAGAGGGCCACAGTCTCAAACCATCAGCAAAAGAAGAGGGAGTAGCTCTTCCGGAATGCAGAAGTCAATGTTTGACACTTGAGCCTTGTCTACTATGAAAATGATGCCTGGAGATCATAATCATCTAAGAGCTTGTGGATGCTCTGCTTAAAATAAGTGAATCAATAAGTAAAATGCGGTTCCCCTCTCCAGCCACAGAATAATAATTCCATCTAAGACATCCAAGATATATTTTCAGCATTTCATAATGTGGTATAAAAACTCCTCAATAAATGGAAATTTCTGTAAAATATTCAAAATTATGTTAATTATAGTTGCACTGGGTGACTGGACAAAATTTACCATAGTCTTGTAGATGTTGCAGGTACTGCGCTCTGGCTTGCTGATTATGTAAAATGGCCTTTTTTGTCTGATCAGACATAATTTTACCATAATTTGGAAACAATCATTGCCTGACTCATCTTGAAAAGATATTTGAACAACTTTCCACTCTCCCAGTAACAAAAGACATTTTAGTTTTTGTTTGGCACTTTAGACTTCTGCTATCTCTATGGAAAAAGAAAATCAGATCATGAAGCAGACTAGCATTCTCAAGCTAAAAGTGTGATAATAATGGAGAATTTTGCTGCCTCTTGCCAGATTGTGATCAGAGTGACATTAAATAGGGTGAAACAGTACGTTAGTACAGGATTATTGCAGTACAAAATGGTGCTGGACAATCAAGCGCAGCTCGGAACATGTAGATCCTCAGTGGACATAGACTGGAATAGCCTGACTGGGGAATTTTGCAACCCATGCAGCTGATTGCATTGCATGATTAGAAAATAGAGATGTTTTTATCAGTGTGGCGAGACTCTCCCAGCTTATTGAGCACTGTAATACAAAGTGGAAGGGGTTTTAGTAGTAAACTCCTATAAAATATCTTCTATTTCTGCTGAAGACTCTCATTTTCATTTAAATAAGAAAGCAGATTGAGACCTTTTAGCTGGTGTCCTGGCAGACCACAAAGTCAATGCACTCATCATTTCACTCATTAAAAATAAATGCGAACATTTCACCTTAATGTGTTGTTTGATTCAAATTGGAGTTTTTGATTGTGGCTTTGAGTTTTAAAATATTTAAGTCTCCAAAATATTAGCAAATTTTATAAAGAGACATTTGTTTCAAATAATCTCTGATGTTTGGTTTAAAAAATGCCAGAATGAAAGAGTGTTGCTTTTCCAAATACTCCCTTTTAAATATTTTGGCTGCAGCCAAAATGAATTAATAAATATTTTTAATTATTTATTAATGTTTCTTTAAAATAGCATATTTTCTTCTGCATTCCCTCCAAAAGAAAACATGTAAAATAAATTCCAATAATTGCATTGCTTTTAAATAGCTATGAAACAAGAATCAATGTATGCATAGATAACACATCATAAGGATCCTTGCAAATGACCTTCTCTTTGAAATTTTGTCCATAGGTGTATTTATACTATAAGCTATTCTGCTTGGTTCTTCTCTTTCATGTGGAAATCAGAGATCTTGCACAAAGGGTTCCATCACTCATAACGTACTATCACAAAGACAGCTGTGAGGCTCCGATGCATATAGGGAGCTGGAGGAACAACCTGTATTTAAAGGATATACATTCACATCCAATCATGGCCTCGTGATCTCAGTATCTTAGAAAAAGTGCGTATCTTCCAGCAACGGATGCTGGGGATTGCATGGATCACAGATCTTGGTACCATCATTCTGTTCTGAAAGGGTAAAAGGGTATTTTACAGGGCTCCTCAGTGAGCCACAGCCAACCACAGAAACACCAAGGAGGCTACAGCAGTAATGTGCAGGTGCTGGGTCCTGTGGTGGCATGTTGCCAGCAGCACTGGTGATAATAGTGACTGAGAATACAAGAATAATCAAGCTGACCCAAACTGTGAAGTACTCTGGCCATGTTTTGGGGTACGATGTGGATTTGCAGAAGTCCATGTGAAAAAAAAAGCAGGTTCAGCTCTGCTGGTAGTTGATTCTTATGACAGAGTGAGGAGCAGGAAATATGAAGTCTTGCAACAGATAAAGAAATACAGGGTGGCAGTGAGGCATCTTCCTCCTGCGTTCCTTCATTTGAACAAATCTGGCTGTGTCGAAGCAGAATCTCCAGGATTTGTATTGAAATTGTATGTTCTTAATTAATATTTTAGGGATGTGAAACTTGACTATGCCTGGGAGCTGAAAGATGAGATCCTCTGGGAGGATGAATTGGGTCAGACTAATCTGCCATGGTAGGAGAAGTAGTGGGTGACTGAGGAAATGTGGGGCCAAACTGCAGCCATCAAAAAAAAAAAAAAAAATGGTACAAACTGCAATTGCCTAAATTCAGGGGAGAGAATTCTGAGACTTTTCAAAAAGGTGCCTCCCAAAGATTCCTGCTAGAAAAAGAAAGAACAAAGTTTCTCATTTCTTCTCTAACAAACTGAAATTTTGAAAAAAGGGGAAAACCAGACAAGATGATCCATTAGGAGACATGCTGGAAAGACAGAAGAAAGATATTATCTTTATTCTCCATAATAGCAAGTACTGATCTCACTTTGCACCATGTCAAGGTTTAAAAGAGAGATGTAATTTAACCCCTAAAGATAGTCGGACACTAACATAACTGCAGCAGCTGCCTTTGGTGGGTGTAACTCCTGCTGCTGCGCTGAAAAATCACACCTGAGCAGGCTCTGGGTATCTGCTCTCACAGGTTTCTCAGAAACCATTCAGATCAAGTCATGTTTGAAATCTTATACTTTTCAGAACGAAACGGAACAAGTAATTCAGAACAAAGCTGAATTATTTGGCTATTGTCATTTCCTGAAATTCAACATGAATTTAGCTCTGCATGATAGTGTTATATGGTGAAGATATAAAGTTTAGTCTATCGAACACCTTACTTATGTTAAAACCATATTTTCTCAGTGACTTGTATGTAAGAAGTTCTTTAGAGAAATAACTAGCACAGATAAAAATAACTCAGATAACAGGAAACAAAATATGGGATTAAAAAACCGCAAGTCGTCTGTTGTTGCATTAGAAGGGAACCCAGGTTGCACAATAGCAATTTATCTTGATATTACAGACCTCTGCACTGAGTGGTGGTCGACTTTGGAGTTCATTCAAATTCTCACAAAAGTCTCTTGAACTCTGCTTGCAGAGTTTATTGTGGTAAATGTAACCTTTCTGAACCAGTTAAAATAATAATGGTGAGTGGGGCTTATATGTCATTTGGATATATAAGGGAGCAAGGTAGAACAACATAGAAAAATGAACTTAGAGAAAATATAAAAGGAAAGAAGGAAATAGCTGTCAAGATTTAATGAAATGGAAGAAGGAAAATGAAGAAGATATTGTACGAGCTTTTTTTATTATTATTGTTAAATTAAAAAGTTAAATACATATGACAGAACCAGTAAAATGAGAGTTGATGTACTATAGGGCATCATCTTCATTTGAGAAGGCAGGTAGATATTGATGGTAAAAATAAAAAGTACATATGGTCATTCAAAACAAAGTTTATTAATTTAATTCCTTTTTATTTGGATATGTTTGGAATCATCTCAGATTATTACATTATCAAAATGTAATTTTTTTCATATGAATAATATAGCCTAGAATAAAAATGGAGCACAAAGGAGAAAAACTAATAAATGCTGAGAATTTAATTCATTTCATACTGCTTCCTGAAACACATAAATCACTTTGAAATGAAGACCAAAGTTGTTTAAAAGGTTAGATAATTGATGGGTCTTTTGACTTTTAAAGTTGAGGAGATTTGTAGTTGCCACTGAACTAATGGAAGAGGCTTGTGTAATTGGTCTGTCTGGTATTATTGAATTAAGAATACTAATAACTTGGCAAAGGATAAAGAAATATTGTAGTTAAAGAGTTATAAGTAGGAGAAGAAAATACTACCATTGACGAAACTATAATTAAATCGGTAATTCAGTTAATAGAAGGGGCAAGCCTAGTCCTCCTGGGCAGCAGCTGTGGTAAGTATAAAGCACCCCCCAAACAGGGGTTTATTCTGATGTGAGCTCCTTGGAGAAAACTGGGAATAACCAATATTGGTCAAGATAAGAAGATAGGTGATGCAGAGCTAAATGATGGCACAGCATAATACCAAAATACCAATTGAAAACTCTGTTGAGAAAGGCTGGAGATGAAAGTGGTTGGCTATGTCAGGCAAGTGTGTCTACAAAGAAAGAAGAATGGGTAAAATGGGCATGAATCCCATTTATCAACACAAATCTGCTTACGGGGTCATTCAACAATACAAATCATATTCCAATGTACTTTGAGACTGACAGTAAGAGAGCTGTAACCTTGGGAACTCATCCACTATAAATACGTAAGGAGAGGAGCTGACCCATCAGAGGCCGAATAAATATGAGGGAGGAGGGAGACATAATTAAACAAAAAAACATGTTTCAAAGTAAAGTATAAATCAGCTGCTAATAATTTAGGCTATAAGAAAGTTTGTGACATCAGTGTTGGGCATTTTGATATTTGATTTCTTTCAGTCCTCAGTTCCAATGATACATAGCCTTGCTTCTTGCAGCACCTTGAGAGGAGGTCTCAAGGGGAGAAAGTATCATTAGAGTTCACTCTATTTTCAGTGAAACTCAGGTCAGAGTGGTCAGCTCTCTTCTGCATTAAAACAAGACAAAATAAAACAAACAAAAAACACCTTTAAGACATTATCTGTGCTTTTCTGATCACACCTCATGCTATAAATCTTGGCTGAACAGACCAAAATCGCCACCTAGTGAGGATATTGTCTCAATTCTGTTATTCCAATCTTTGTGACAAATACAATAGAAAAGGCAATTGTCTTGATGTAATGTTTTGCTATAGTTCTCCAAAAGTGCTATATAATGCTTTGCAAGAACAAATGAAGCATTTGAGCAAAAATGAATCTGCGAAGGTGACAGGAAACCTCAGAATATAACCTCAGAACAAATATATGGCTTTATCCACCCTTTCCTTGCTCTTGGTGTGGTTTTTCATGTGGGATGGGAAAAAGAGCTTTTTTTGGCAAATTAGCTATTAAAAGGGAGGAAGATTTTAAGGATTTAAAATTAAATTTTAAGGATTTAAAATAAAATTGCTGAAGAGGATAAGGATATAGTTACTCAAACATAGATATGAAGATACTACCACCAGCTCTAGAAAAAAAGCTCAGGAAAATCATTACTTATGATAAATAAAACTCAGTATCTCACCTGAAAGGCAATGTGCCACAACTAGATGATCTGTAACTAGGTGAGCCATAACAAAAATGGTGATAAAGCATGAGCTGATTCCCTGACTTACTCAATTCAGTTTCATATTTAATGAAAATAAAACTGAATGTGAAGTTTTGATATACATTTATATGTGATTGGACACTGGGGTAGTATCTGGCTGAAACTGCTTTTACACATTCTGCCACTGTCTCAGCGTTTCATCCTTAACAGATTTTGATTTTACCAGGAAAAAGAAAAGAAAAAAAGTAATAAAATCAAAAAAAAAAAAAAACAGAAAAAGAAAAGAATCTTTTGTCCCTGCTATTGAGCCTTTAGCCAAGTAGTTGCTATAGCAATAGTATTTCTCAGAATGTTGTATTTAAAATAGCAGCTCCTGAGAGCTACCTTGGCTCTTGCGAGATGTAGTCAGCCATGTCTTGCACATAGTTTTTTAAGACTGGTTTATCTCCACCATGCTTTTAACACCTAAGCTGATACAAGCTTTTTTTATTGTTTGCTATTTCATTTTTTTTCCTGAAGCCCTGGTCCAGAAGGGAGCTAACACGTTTCTAGGATATAACAGGATATGAGGTGAAATAGCGTTATCACTATTAATTCACAGCCGAGTGGGCAAAAACCGTCTGTGACAGCTCAGGCTAGTGACCTCTCAGTAAATACCGCCCTTGTGGTGCAGAAAAAAAGGAAAAACAAAGGAACTGTTCAGATCAGGCCGACGCTTCACTGCATTTCCTGCTGTCCTCATGGGCCGAGGCGCCACGAGGGTCCGGGCAGAGGCACCATGACGGTCAAGGCTGAGGCGCCATGAGGGTCAAGGCTGAGGCGCCATGAGGGTCCAGGCCGAGGCGCCATGAGGGTCCAGGCCGAGGCGCCATCTCGCAGGGCGCCAGACTGCCAGGAGCTGCAGTCTTGGGCAGAAGGACAATGTGAGCAACTGATGGCCTCTTGTCCTGCATGAAGCAGCTGCGCCTGGCTTCTGTTGAGCGCATGAACATGATTTGCTTTCCTTCCCTCCTGCCCATGCTCATGGCAATGCCTTTGCCCTTTCCTTGTCTCTGCAAGTGTCCAGTTTGTGGTTGTGTGGCTGTCCAGCACCCCAGCACTCTCTCCTACCTTCCCTCTTTGGGCTGCGGGGAGCAGGGGAGCCCACAAGCAAGTCATTGCTTTACCCTCTTAGAAAGCGGGCCATGAAACAAGAGATGTCACTGATTATACTGGGAAGTAATGTGAAAAGTGGCACATAGTTAAGCTATGTCATGGAGCTGCTTGATTTACTGGCACAAAATGAAGAGTGAGAACTGCTGAAGATCATCATGAGAGTAATAGAATTATATTAATGGAAACAGGAAGTGGAATATTTTAATGGTATGTCAAGTTCACACTTCCCTTGATTTCCTTCAGCTATTCTGCAATTAGATGTGTTGAACAGTCAAAATAAAACTGAATAGGCAAGAGCCTCTGTCAGACTTCAACCACATGAGTCAGGACTAACCCCAAAGAGAGGATGAAAGGGGACATTGCATCAAAAAAGAGTAATGATTTGCACCAGGAATACAGTGATCAAGTCATAACGTCCTCAGAAAGGCAAATTAAATGAAATCTGAAAATCAAGACAGCTCTGCTGTTCCTGTGCGGACAGCAATACAATTTGGCACTGACTTTTCCTACCCTGTAGATGTAGACCACCACAGCCCTTCCAATTATTCATGTTTGTATTTTGTAGATTGGCAAGTAAGATAGGAAGAACTACAATGACTTAATGAAGTTAATCATTTTAAGCAATGTTCACCAGGAAAGCCATAATTTCAACATGTATTCCTTCAAGTTATTAAATAGACCTTAGGATTTTACAGGCTGTTCCTTGTAAGTAGTCTCCTTGCTTAAAAACAAAACAAAACAAACAAACAAAAAAAACCCTGCATTTTTTTTTCCTACAGAGCCATCAGGAATTCTGTGTGGAATATTCAGTAACAATGTGTAGCATGGAGTTGAGGTTGCACGAAGACAATTTTCATCATACTGCTTTTGTAACAGGCCTCTCCTATAATATTGTGTGGTTTTAAAAAGAATATAAATGTTCATTTTCATATGGTAAATCTGGTCCAGTTGAGGCAAATAAATCTGAAGACAGACAGAAAAATCTGCATACTTTTAGCTATGTAAGAACAATCAAGCAAATGCTCAAATGTTTTGAAGTGCAGCACATTGTATCTCATACTGTTTCCCTATCCCTTCGGAAGGCTGCAGTCTGAGCAGGAAAACTGGCCTTTTCAAAACAACCTAATGGATTAGGTAGCTATGTTTTAAGTACCTATGTGATAAAGTGATAGCATTCCTAACTTAACCTGAGCTTGTTCATGAAACTTATCTTATTTCCCTGTTGTCATTATTTTCCTTTATCTTGAAGTGGATTGAAATGCACACCAGGGAATTAATATAGGAAGTGATTCTATAAATAATGTCCATATAAAACAAAAACTGATCCAACCGAGGGTTTTCATAAGCAATGGCATGAAAATATAAGCTTATAAAATCTCTGGGGCAAATTTTACAGAAATTAAGATGTTTGTATGATGTTAGGGGCCAAAATTTATCCTTCCTCCACCATCTCTTCCCCTGTCTCCTTAGGACCTGGGCTTCACATGATCTGTGGCCAAATCACTGGGAAAAAGCCAGGAGGATTCTGGAGGGTAGGCTCCCCTTTTCAGCACATAATCTGCTTTAAAGCTCGGATCTCAGGTTGCCTGAGGTTTGTTTCAGCAATGCTGTGCTTGTCCTTCTACCTTGCAGATCTTGACCTTGCCTTGCTGACTTGACTTCCTGACTTGGCCTTAGACCTGCTTTGTTGCTAGATTTTCCCAGTGATGACAGGACTTTTGGCTGACCCTAGTTACCATCGCTGCACCTGCTCTATTCAGGTGATTGTGGCTCACCTTGTTGTGGGATTACAGTTTTCTCAGTACCTCAGGGGTGCTGCCACTTGGCATCTTTTTGCAGCCCTCTGATTACTGCATTCTTGGGTTTGTTCTTATTAAACCACCCCAGCATACAGTGGGAAGAGATTAGATGCTGATATGTTGCAAGTGGCCTTGTTGAATCACCATCTTTTGCTGATGGTGATTCAAAAATGTTTTCAGAAAGAGCAGCAGTCTGCATTATCTTGTGCCTCCCAGAAATTAATATTTGGGATGAAACAGCAGTCTTTGACACAAAGTACAACGAAGTCGAAAGTAGAAGATTGGTTCCTCTTTTATTCTAGTGCTGCAGTGAAATTTCACATTCCATAGCGAAATACATGGCATTCTTATGTCAGTACAGGAACATAGCTGTGGGGAAGTAACTTGCACTGCTGTAACATTTAAGAAGGAATTACAGGGGAAATCACATTAAAACAAAACAAAATCCAGCAGACAGATAAAGGGAAACAAAGAAGGGAAGGGAACACATTATTTTAGAGAAGGTGGCCACCAAAGTAGTGACAAACATGTTTATGAACTTCACAGGATCATAAGATAAATCTTGTTGAGCAAGACTCGGTCTCTATTCCAACCCCACATTCAAAGTAAGGTCAGCTATGAGGTCAGACTGAGTTGCGCAAGGCATTACCCACCAAAGTATTGAAAGACTCCATGGATCAAGAATGCACAAAGTCACTGTGCAATCTTCTCCAGTGGTTGGCAGTCCTCATGTTGAAAAGTTTCTCCTTATATATTGTCCAAATCTTTCCGTTCCTAATTTATGTGCATTGTTTATGGTCCTCCCACTATGCAGTGCTGTGAAGAGCCTGGTTCCCTCATCTCAGTAGCCTCTGTGTAGAGTATTGTAAGGGTGCGATCCAGACCCCCTGGATTCTCGTTATTTACAGGCTAAAAAAACAGCCTCTCCTCACAAGTTCCCCTTTCAGAAAGTATAAATAGACAAAACTATGAAATTGTGAAATCAATAAATGTGGCTTTTTGTGATGGAAAAGCTTACAGTTTATATGCATAAGTATCTTCTCCTAAGAGTTTCCATGTGCTTGTGACCACTACATGCTCCAAAAAAATCCCTAAAAAAACACAGTGTCTTTAACTGCCTTTTCACTAGCTTCAGAGACAAGGGCTGACCACTCAACAGTGAATTATACAGCAATTGTAGGGGCCAGTGCAGGTCCAAAGCCCTCAATTAACATTCATACTTTTACCGTGCGCTAACTTCAACTCTTCTAAAAGTGTATTCTTTTGCTGTCATTCTTATTGTTTACTTTTATCTTTTTCTTTAACCTAGCAGACTGATAGCTCTAGAAACTGTAATGGAGGCATCCATTCGCACTTAAGTAAATTGACATAAACTTGTTGCTCTATTGCCTCTGCAAACACAACCACACTCCAGATTTCAGTCACAGTCAGCAAGATCGAAGACTGGTCTTTTATCCTGTAGAGATATGAAACCTCACGTTTCAGTTCTTTCCTCTTCCCCGCTGTGAATACCAGGGAAAAATTTCATCTGAGTTAAACAATCAGTGGCTTGAGTTTGAGTTCTAAGTAATGAATCTTCAATTATGCGAAACCCAATATTCACACTTCAATAAAACCACATGACATAGAGTCATTCACTAGAACTTACATTTTTTCAAAGAATACAAAAGCCTGAAAAGCTTACGAGCAGGTAAGTACCTGTCTACATGAGGTAGACCACTTGAAGAAGTAGCTGATCTTAGGGGTATGCGGCAGGAAGACCGGAGTCATTTCTGAAATACAGAAACCATCCTAGCAGCGTAAATTGCACCATCAAATTAAAATGGATTTATTATATGCTCTCTGTAGCTGTTTGTCAATGATGTGAATGATTTCTGTGTGTGCATGTGTGTGCATGTGCATGCTTTATTAACTTCTATCACAGTAATGATTTAAAGGAAAGTCCATGAACGGCTCCTTGCCAGGTAAAATTTAGCTTTCTTTTATAAATGGAAACAAATGACTATGCACAGAGGACCCCAGCCTTCCTCCTGCTCAATGAATGTTCACCACAAGGAGCTGCTAGCAAGCTGAGAGAGGAGAAGGCCTCTGTGGAGGCTCGATGGTAATTTTGTCAGTATGTTGTGTTCATGTATCTTGATCGTGAGTTTGTTTATTGACACTGATTTATGTACCATGTCTCATTCAAAGATATGTTTTGATGCTCCACTGATTTCATTGACCCTGTAATAAGTCATGATTAGCTTCAGAGAATGCAGTAGTCTAACCTCCCTTTCATCTTTTAGATCATGCACTCATCCTATCTATATGAGAAACCCTCCAATAAAAGACTGCTCAACAACATAACTAATTTCCCTTAGACTAGTGTCTTATCTGGGGGGTATCTCTTAGCTGCATGTACTATCTTTATCGTTGCTTTGACTGTACTCTGTGACATTTTGAGGGAGTCTCACAGGAAATTCTGGGGTGATTAGTGCACTGCTCTTCATAACAGAACTACATAGAACATTCTCTTTTGCTTGGTTTCCCTCATGCTTTCGTAAGGCAACACTTGAGCAAATTCAGAATGTCTTTTCTTGCAGTTTCGCTCACAAAACAGTAAAGAATAGGATCGGCAATGCAATTCAGACTTGTTAAGGCCTGTGTGATCCTGTAAATCTTATACATCAACTGGACAAACTGTGGCTCCATGCCATAAGGTTCTTTGATGCTACGAACAAGCAACACGACATGATATGGTGAGAAGAAAACAATGAAAGTAACTGTGATGTTCAGTATTAGTTTCTTGATTTTCTTTTTTTCTTCATCTACTGTGGCTTGATTATACCTCACTACTTGGTAGATTCTATAATAGCAGAACAAAATGATCATCAAAGGAGCCAAGTAACCTGAGCATATCCGGAATATATTTAGCTGTGCCTGCCACCATTCTAGGGGGTATTTATCATAACATAATGTGTGATTAGTGGAATTGCATGAATCGCTGAAGGTTTCTTTGTTCACCAAGATGACTGAGTTCACGATGCTTTCCGAAACCCAAACAGTTATGCTGACAATCACAGAAAATCTTCTTGTGCGCAAATACTGGAGTTTCAAAGGGTGAACTAATGCCAGGTACCTGTCGACAGAGATGCAAGCAAGGAATGCAGTGCTGGTGTAGAAATTCATATGCATAAGGAAGGCAGAAATCTGACAAAGCAAGGCAGAGAGCCTCCAGTCATCTCCATGCCAGGCATAATCAATCCACAGAGGCAGAATCAGGGAGTACAAGAGGTCAGCCAGGGACAGGCTGAAGAGGTAGACTGCTAGCTCATTCTTTTTCCTCACCTGAATGCAAGATGTGTAGAGGAATATGCAGTTGATGGGAACACTGATCACCATCACAGTGCTGTATACGAGTGAAAACAAATACTTGTCCAGTGTGTGATCATCATGGCACCTTGAAGTGTTGTTCATTGTCCACTCTGAGTAATCTCTTTGGCCTATTTCCAGCCTGGATGTAATAAAAAACCTTCTGTTCTCTGTTGTTTGACTAGGCATCACCTGCTAGTTTTCAAGCATCTAGCTGTTAAGATTCCATCCACTGGATTATAGCAGATTTCTGTTACCAAAAAAAAAAAAAAAAAAAGGGTCAGTTATAACAACAGTATTTTTAACAGTAACATTATTACTTGTTTTAATTGCTTTGGTGTTTCTTGTGGAAGAAAGACACTGTGTCTGTAGAAGATCACAGTTTTTAGACATTTCTGGAGGGCTACATGCAGAATGTTCATTCTTCTCTCAGAAGAATAAGGTTAATCAGATGCAACTTTATATAACAAAAAGTGGGCACACAGACGTATCACTTCCAGATAGCGAGGGACTTAGGGGACCTAAGTATTGGGGGAAATTTGAAAGAGATCAGAAAGTACATCAGAGAGAGGAGAGGGGAGCAGATGAGGGTTTGGGCCATGCCAAGCTGGCGGATTTGTTTTTCCCACTGCCCTCCTCTTTTCTGAGCTAATAGAGAGAGGGAAGGATTGAAAGGGAGGAATTTAAGTATCTCAAGATCTTGGGTATTTCTCAGAAGAGCAGAATGTATGGCTGGAATGTGTCTCTAATACTAATCACTCTCTTGCTTTGTCACATCCTCACACTTTCCCTACTTCTCCTCCCCTATGAAAGCCCTGAAGACCTTGCAGACAACTTCACAATTCTAGTAAAGGGACTGCATTTCCTGCCTACTGTCATGTACAAACATGAGGTCATGGATGCACAGGAGAAGCTACTAGGGTGTCACATAGACTCATGTGACACAGAGAATCTCTGTGAGTATAATTTTTCTTTTTTTTCATCTTTTCCTCTAAGGAAAGCCTTGCGTGAGTTTGTAGAAACCAGCATCAGCATTTTGGATGTAAAACCATAATCAATTAAGCATCTCTTAGGCATTATCAGAAATCTGTGGATATCAACAGCTTTGATATGAAAATACAAGCAAAATGGCAGGCCCAAGCAAAGCCCTAGGACTGAAGAAGAGCTCATGGAGTTGAGAAGCACTTAGGAGAAATGACCTTTAAGTAGAAAAGGCCATAAAACCTTAGCTATGAGAGCATTTGTACTCACTTTTCACACATCTGATATTCAGCAGTTCTTTCCTCTAAAGACTGAAGTAGTACTCAAGCAATGGAAAAAGGGGCAATATTTGCTGTGGTCCCATTCTACTGTCAAATATACTAGTTGCTTCAGAAAATTCTCTCCTGCATGTGCCTTTGACTCATCTCTGGTTTGCACCTAGACTGTCAGCGGAGGAGGTACAGAAGCTGCAGCATGAGTAGGTTGCAGGATAGCTCTTGTCTAGAACTACTCCTACGTGGGGAACAGCTCAAGTGCAGACAGCTCAGGGGGGCAGGGGTTTTCCTATGTGGTAGGCAAACTCTTCCTGCCCTTTTTGGGTTTGAGGTGCATATGTGGAGGTTTGTGGATTTGTCAGAGAAACCTTGAGAAAGTTACTGCTCGTGTGGAGAGGCTGCTGCACAGACCTTTCTGCTGTAGTGAAACTTTCACTGCTATTCAGAAAGAAAAAGGAGCAATGGAAGAAACAGCCTGAAAGCAGGTTACCAAGCACTGCCTTATCTGCCCAAGCTGGCTGACTTTTCACAGGTAGAGCTAAATTTGCTCATGGGATTGAAAGAAAAGGAAAATTCCTGAGAAAGACTTGTCAATTTGGTCCAATGAGCAGCTTTGCTCACTTACCTAGATGATGACTACTTGAAAAAAGAAACCACAGTGTCTGTATTTAAGGTATCTGCTTTTTTACCATGTGGTTAATAAAACCACATGTTAAATAGGACATGGTAGGTTTATCAGAATATCTACGTATGATATTCATTCTGAAGAGGTACAAATAAAAAAATGAACTTTAGAAATTGGATCCCAGAGTTGTATTGGTCCACTTCTGACCAAAACTGATGCAGACCTGTGCAGATTGACCAGGTGAGTGAAAGATAAAACCTCTTTCCAATGACATTCTTGCATCTTTTTTCCTGACACATCTATTGATGTCTGACTGGGAAACATGCCCTTTGAAAAGCATGCATGCAATGCAGGGAGTGCATGAGGCAGTGCTTATACTAATCATATGATCAAGAAATTGGAATTCCTCTCCCTCCCTCACAAACTTCATTGTTAATTTACTGGCTACATTACATGCTTACCAGATCATGACTTGTCTCCACATAACACAGCGCAATTCGTCCCATATTTAGCTCTAGCAGTTCTTTATTACCTAAAGCAAGATCAAGAAGGTGATTTCTTTATGCCTCCCATCTTGTTTTTCTTTACCTTTCTCTTTTAACATGTTATTTCTACAGGTTTTCCTCCACTGATCACATAAGCCTGCATCTGCAATACTACCTTTGATTCCACCTTTCTAGCTCATCCTCGTAGGTGACGGCTTTGGAGCGGAGGCTCGCGCCGTGAGACCTACCCGAGAGCAGCTAA
>NW_020455835.1:43045-73720 GCF_003342845.1 Nothoprocta perdicaria | reverse complement strand
TACATTTTATGCATCCTTACAAGTTCTTCTTGATATTCATACAGAAATGCTATGCAAGTTTGCAAGGATAATTATCCCTGAAACTTAGCAATATATTATTTCTCATTAGTCCTTATTCATCAGGGAGGATAAAGACCCTAAAAAGATCAACAGGATGACAGTTTGACAGGACAGTTAGTTTCTTTGGAAGCTACCTAAGTAACAGATCTTAATCATTTGTAAATATTTCATTGATTTCTCTCCTACACTTTTTATGAAATCCTTTGTGTGTGATTATCAGACACCTTTAACAGGAAGTTTTAGAGGGAAAATGAAGTCATGATTGAAGAGCTTGATAACTACAAGAATACTGCTAATTAAACATAATGTGACTRTCTACCACTGCATAATTAAAACCCAACATAAATAAACTGAAGCTTTTCTTGTCTACACATCGTGCAAAAATCTTTCTCAAGTCATATTCTTCTTCAGGTGTTAAGATGGCAAATATGTTCTGTACATGTATATGATGTGAAAACATAATCACATCTTGCATCTTGTATTTAGCCTCCATTACTGAAAATAAATTAAAAAAAAAGAAGTTTAATTGAGATGAAATACAAGAGGTTGAATTACTTCAACCTCATTTTACTTTCTAGCCAGATGTCCCACAGAGTCAGGATATTTTCCTCCCAAGTCCTACTCCCTTATTCAGTGCACAGTAATGGACTATGCCCATTTAAAATTCTTTTTCATGGAGGGAGCATCGGTTTACTAGATTGTGCAGTTACAAGGGAGAAGACTAATGACTATGACAATAAGAGAAATCTTTTTGGGTTCAGTCTTTCTGTGGGGACAGCATATAGTCTAGTCATCAGTAGGCTATGTCAGATATGTGAGCAAACTYCAGAGGTTTTAGCTGTTAGCACAAGCAAGTCCCAGAGTTTCCTGATGTGGCTGGATTTTCCTGAGGTCAGCAAATGGCATGTTCTTGATATCACATGCCTCTGGCAAATTACAAGTTCCTCCTTYAGAGGACAAAATTGTGAAAAGACATTTCAGAGAAAATGCCTCTGAAGTTTAGTTAAAAAGGACAAAGCAATACTTGCCACTAGTCTTTTTCTCTGAACCATTCTCTGAACCATACTGGCTGCTTCAAAACAAAGGAATAATCTTATTCCATCTCATCATCTTATTCAGGGAAAAAAAAAAAAAAAAGAAGAAATCCAATAAATTTGATTTTGTCAGATGCTTAAGAATTAAGATAGTTTTATAAAAAATCAAAAACATTTCTTACATTTCTTATAACAAGAGTGCTGATCTGTCTTAATAAGAGTGCTGAACTCCTGTGTAAATACCTCCATATTTATACTTTATACTTTATTTAGCGCACTCTCACCCTGTCCATTATATGCTATGTTTCTAATTTATTTTCACTGGTGTAGATTAAAGCTTTAGGATCCGATACTAAGGTCCCACCACTGTAGATACCATACAAACAGATAAAAATATATCACTTAGCCTGGAGAAAAACCTAAAGTCTGGATATGCATAAGCAGGAATGTATACAGTATGTGTTTAACGAATGAAGGAAAATAGCAATGGTAGGCATCAGGTGAACTCTACTCCCAAACTCTTCCACTTACTGTTGGTTATTTCCATTCTTTTGGCTGAAAGAAGAAATAMAGCCATTTTGTGGAAAGTAAGATGAAAATGATTAAGTGCTGTATAAGGCATACAGAAGATTAGAACAATAGCTCTTGGTCCAAGCACCTTCCCTGATGACAAATACAATAGCTAGAAATTAGATTTGTGGTATGTGTGGAGCAACAAGGGGAGCATCAGTAGGAAGCCTAGAGAGGCAGTTCTTTTTTCACTCTCTCCATGGGTAGAGATCCAGAGCTTTTTGGTTTATTACATATTGGAATTGCTTAACTGGATATTTCAGAGGAAGAAAAATAAATGCTATATCCTCATTTGAAGCAATAGAGCAGCAACATGATCCATTTGCCTACTTGTATAATAATACCTACATAAAGATGACTGCATAAATAAATAAAAGCATACAGATATACTCTAAAATGAGACCTTTTATGTCTTGATTTGTGGTGTGACTTTTGCACCACCCTAAAAATAATGAGGTTCTAGAAAATGCCAAGTATTATTTCTTTTCTACGAGCTCCCTTTAAGGTGTCTCTAGGTAAGCACTTACAGAATGACACAACTCAACTAATTAGTCACTCAAGAAAATGCTGGGCATCATTCTTTTCTTGATTAAAGGTTCAAAATTGCATGTTCCTTGTGTCCTGTTGGCTGGTGAAATTATGTCAAAATAATATATATTTAATATTTCTAAGGTTTTGATCAATACAATGAATGTCACATCTGCGATACTAAGCTTAGGCAGATTGGTTTTTCACATAGTTCTTTCTTCCATGCATTTTTAATGATTTTTTTCCTGTAAAGTTTTCTCTGTTATTTATGTTTAGTTTTCCCTCCTGAGTCAGGTTTTTTTTAGTACTGCCTATAAAGATTATTCCATTGTTGATTTATTCATGGCTACAGCAAAACCATCTTACTTAWGGGAAATACACTTCTGAAGAAATAATTTACAGCATAGAAATTAATTAATTCTTCTATAGGGTTTAACTTCATAAATTGCTAGAACAGCCAATAGCCAATAGTACCAGACAGCTTAATTCACTCCTACCTGACTGGAGATGCTTTTAGTATTGGTTCTTGAACATGGGAAGGGTAACTTATGGTTAGTTCCCCAGGTACTGTGTATTAAGAGCCCTTGATCAGCTATTTCTGGTGAGACTTTTGGGAAAAACCTCAGATTATTGTAGAGTAGTAACTCTTATTGGTCCTTAGTTAATAAATAAACAAATAAAAAAGAATAAAATAAAATAACATAAAATAAAGGAGAGAGAGGTAAAAAAATCTTGTCTCCTGAGAAGTCTGACTTGGGTACACAATGTATAGACAGGATTAATCATGTCAGTGAGGCATTCACAATGGCGAGCATGCTGCTTGATTGCTCAAACTCACCATTTTAAAAAGCAATGCCTCTTAATGTCTCCATTCTTCAGACYCAAGACACTCTGCATCCTTGATTTTAATTTGTTTTATATTAAGTCTCTGAGTAAAATGCATAAAAAATCTCAGAAATGGAGATCAGAACATAAAATCCTGTCATCTAGAAAGTATCCTTGTCCCATATAGGACCATGCATATGGCAAAATTAAACCTAGATCTAGATATGAAACAACGGGCTCTAAATTAATATAATTTGTCAACAATTAGATCATAGCTAAGACATTGACTCTGATATTGATTCTGTCCTTGGGTCCACATCTTTTTTTTTTTTTTTTTTTTCCCCTCTTGGCGTATCTCCAGAAAGCCAAAGTGGAACAAAAATGTGTATAGAAGAACAAATACATTATCAGAAATTTGGAACAGCTTCAGCTAAAAGAGAATAAATAAACTAGAACTCTTCAGCCTAGGGATTTAAAAAAGTGGCAACAATGCAGTCAGTCTCACAGTACACAGGCCTAGAAGGTGTGCAATTAAACTATCAGGGAGCAGGGAGTTTAAAATTATTTTTCATGAAGATGGAAGAATGTAAATGAATTATGGAACTTACATCAAGAAGTTCTGACAGTCTCTAAAACTGGTCAAAGTTTTGAATGAAGGATACTACTCGTGGTGAGTCTAGAGTCATCTTCTGCATGCTTGGCTTCTAATATACTTTCTGTATGTGGATATTACAGGCCATTGAGTTATCTTTTGGCTTAATTAAATATACCATTTTTTCCTTACAGAACTTTACTTCCAAAGATATCTCTGGTGATGATTTTAAATCCAACCCAAGTTTGTTGAATAAAATAATTCCAGAATGTGGATGATCCTTGACTTGGAGATGCCGTGATATGTGAGCATGTGTACAAGCTAATAAAGCAAAAAAAAAAGAGCTATTAAGAAGTAGGTGAATTAGATCCTTGGTATGACCATTGAAAAATGCTGTGAAATCATTTAATTTAGTTCTAAAAAGCACAAGTATATTCCTATTGTATATTCTATTCATTTAATCATTTTGTTCATTTTTCTTGATCAAATTGGTGCAATGTTGCTGGTTTGGCATATATTGACAATAGTTATAGGTGTACTAAATGTGCTATACTGGAATAGTTTAGAAAATCAATGCTAATATTGTATTAKCATACTCCTGACTAGTGACTCATGTCATGGCTTAGTGCAATGCAGCATATTTGTTTGTGCATTAAGGCTATTTTGTTTGGAACTGACTGCTATTAAAATGAGAAGACTGAAAAATGGGGAGATATKTGTGTTCATATAAGAGGCTAAAAGCAATAAAATGAATTAGAAAATGAACTCTTTCTATACGGGAAACTCATGTCACCAGTAATCCTTCAGGACAGCAGAAAAGATCAACCAGTTATAAAAGATCCATGGACAAAATTTAGCTCCGTGTTCTAGTTTCACAGGGATGTTTAAATGCAACTGCTAGGCCCTCACTCCATGCTTGTGGCAATGAAATGATCCTTTCTGGCTTTCATTCTTGGTAACTCTAAAGCTCCTCTGCAGGCATCTGAGCAATGGCTTTTGTAAAATGTTATAGGGAACCTGACTCTCCTATGCATAATATTAAAAATAGCCATAAATGTATAAGTATTTAACTA
Source organism: Nothoprocta perdicaria (assembly GCF_003342845.1). Taxonomy (NCBI): domain Eukaryota; kingdom Metazoa; phylum Chordata; class Aves; order Tinamiformes; family Tinamidae; genus Nothoprocta; species Nothoprocta perdicaria. The sequence continues at coordinate 69,038 of NW_020455835.1, read as the reverse complement.
TTAAATATAGCTCAGTATAGGATTTTACCTCTGCAGTCTAACATCTCAGGCACTACAGGATTGATTACTGCAATGCCTGTTACTCTAGGTTGAATATTGGCCTGTGAGCCTCACTAATATCTTAATGAAGTCAAGAAAATATGTGTTACCGAGGTCATTAAAAAATATAGCCTTGTAGGAAATTGAAGCCRGTTATAAGAACTGACTCAATATGAGTTTATCACCTTGCCCGTTTATTGCAGATTCCAGCACACTTTTATGCAGTAAGCCCACGCCCCTGATCTGTCATCAGTCCAATGAGGATTTGACTTGTTCTCTTCTTATCCCTATCTTGCCACCGTCTCTGGGGCTGGCATCCAATCCTTTGGAAGTTTACCTATAAGGTCCYGGATACAATACCTTTTATGCCTAAAAGCAAGTGTGCCACAGCTACTGTCCAATCAGTTTCATGGTCACGCAGCAGCCGCACAGCTGCCTTTGTTTTTGGTCCGCTGACGGAACAAGTACACTGTCGGCCTTGAAGTTAGTTATCTACTAACAAGGCATCCTGCCTGCTAATAGAMACTGTACAGTCGTCCTTGGAGTGGGCCCCTACATCGCCTGACATAGCAAACTGCATTTGTACAGACATCTAATTTTTTTTTTCAGTTTCTCTTCTGTGATTTCTTAAGTTCTGTGCTCACAGAAGAAAACTTATTTTAGATATTGGTGAAGCTAATACAAGTTTAAATTAAATGCCCTTTTAATTTAAATTGGTGAACCTCGGTTCTGATTCTCTATTGTTGCTGTCAAGGCAAGTCTTCTTTTCTTTTTAGAAAAAAAAAAGCATTATTGGTGCCTGCATTTTTACATTGTGACATATTTTCTATTCCATTTTATTTAAAATGAATTTGGGTGCAGTTCTATAATGGCAAACACCACTGACATATAATTGTGCAGTTAAAGGATATAATCAAATTGTACTCAGCATGAGTAACATATTAGAGATTATTGCTTATTACAGTCACTACTGTTCAGAGAAATAGCAGATCGAAGTACATTCTGGCTTGTAATTTAGACATTGTAATATAAGCTTAGAAGAGTTCAAATAAAGTCTATATTAGCATAAGAATTATGAGCTGGTAATATTCCCCCTTTGGAAAAGATGTTCTCTGTTAATTGGTAGTATTACATGTGTGCTTGTTCACTTTTATGTATGGCTGATTTTGTTAGATCAAGGGAAGATTAAGAAATATCTCTTAAAGACATTACAATACTTTTTCTTTTTTTTCTTTCTTTTTTTTTTTTTTTTAACATGAGTTATTGTCTTTGAAGAGGTAATTTTAAAAAGGAATTAACTCATTCTTACCCTGTATGGAGTACTCTGAAGATTCGTAAGCATTTTAAAACCATTAACAAGTGTGGTTCTACCAGTAACTATAGGCACATGATTTTTTACAGGGGAAACACAAAGAAGAAAATATCTTTTCAAAGGCATCTATATTTCGACATATCAGTCCATGTTTATGAATAAAAAGGAAAGGAGCTTCACTTTCAGAGTCTTCGTTTTCTCTTGTTATTAGTGTCACTCAAGTGCTCCAGCTTCCCAGGGACTGGAGCAGAAAGTGTTCGTTAAAAATTGGATAACTCGGTTTTCCCCTGCTGATTCTTTGGCTCGGCTTTCCAAAGATTGACATCCACAGACCTCATTTTGACTTTCCACTTCAGATTACATCTTTTCAGTTTCAGCTGTGCTACAAARGTCTAGTTATTTGCAAAAAAATTACTGATTTGGATCCTCATTTTACTGTCTAAATATAGATTGGAATTTAAGCATTACAGATGTGCTAACTGACATGCAAGGTTGTCCATTCATCTTTTGTGTTCATGGTTAACATTTTAAATTTGTATTGATACAGAGCCTTTTATCTGAGGGATCTTATAACCCTTTTATTTGAGAATCTTCAGAAATATGTTCATTTTACAGATGTAATTGTCTATAGAAAGAGTTCTACAAAAGTAAATGTATGGGGTCAGTCGTCTCAAAAGACAATACTTCCAGGAAAATTTCTTTTGTCTGATTGAGAAATAAGGTTAAAAAAAAATCAAGCAGACTTTTATCAGTTGCCTTTAGCAGAAAAAGGAAGCATTATGATCAGCCTATCTGATGCCCTGCATGTCAAGGATATCAAGGCTGATCTGCTCCCCATGGCTAGACAAACCAGGAGGTGAGGGTGACCCACTACGTGGCAGGTCAAGGTCTTTGTGAGCCCTGTTCTGTTCTCTTCTTGCATCTTCTCTCTGGGTCTTCAGCTTCTTGGGTTCAGGGCAAGCCTAGCAAGGGTCCTATCTGGGCCCTTTCAGCGTATATCAGACATTAAACCATCTCAAACAACTCTTACATGAAATTGTTTGGTTATAACATTGTTTAGAAACTTTCAAAAGATGCAGAATCCTTTAGGTCTCATGATAAGCTTTTTTTCTCYCCCCATAGTTAACTGTACCAATTATTTACAAACTGTGTGGTGTGGGTTTATCTACCCTTCAGACTGGGCACTATTGGGCCTTTTCGTTTTCTGTATTAAAGAGCTATATGCAAAGTGAACTTCCCTACCTGAGAGCTGCAGACCTTATAAATACCACCTCTTACACTTCTTTTGGAGACTTTCCTCCATATTTCATTATGGAACATGGCTCCTAAACCATAAAACTTTTTGTTCTCTCTTTTCTGAAGCCCTTTCAATTACCAATATCCATTCTGCCTGGGATTCTAACCGTGTATTAGATTTTTTCACTTTTGTTTTCTCTGTAAGTTCTTTCATTAATATCATTTTTCCTCTTAGCTAGTTATACTCAGATTTTCCCAGGCTATTATCTATGGCAGCTTTCACAAAGATAGTTTCCTTGCATCATTTTATTGTCATGGAGATAAGCTGTGGATTATTAAAATTTATTACTAATAAAATGTAATTTGAGCTTTATAATTTTAATAAAATTTCAGAGATGGTTATTCTTCTGATTCTAAAAAAAATAATATATCTATTTAGGGTTCTTATTGATCGGCTACTATCCTTATATGATAATTAATATAAGAATATAATTAAAGTTACAGATTCCTGTTACAGTGCATTTTAGAATTAATTGCTTAGACACTAATGTGGTAAGCACAGTAACCTAAGTGGCTGATTTTTGAATAATTAGGTAATGCATTTATTAAAACTATCATTTCAGGATGCTTAAAACTAATCAAAGAAGTCACCAGATGTTCTTATCTGTAATTTTGAGGGCATTTGTCAGGACTGTGCCTCTCAAATAGCAGTTTTCAGATATTTTTCATTATAAGAACTGACTTGGGTGCTTGCTCAAGATTRAAGGGACTTAAATTTAATCCTGCCTTTATCAGAAGATACTTAAACAATTAATCTCTCAGAACGCTGACCTGATCATTATGCTATTCTTCTCTATTTCTTTCCCTTGGACCATTTTCAATTTCTGTAAAATATTTATTGGAGGCACTTCTGTGAAAACTTTATATTGACTTTGATACGCATATGATGAAATTTCACTTTGAAATTTGCCCAAATTTTTATTAAGCTTGTTGACATGATGCAAGTCATTTAGAAGTTTTTAATAGCAATTGCAAAAACATTGTGAATGTGTTTGAAGCATGAAGAAATTTGACGATGCAGTTGGAGCTATATAATTTAAGCAGATTTGCTACCATATTGAAAATAAAAAACGTATTTGGTTGAGGACTATCACTCACTTCTAAATCAACTTTTTTTTTTTTTTTTTAATGATTTTATTAACATTTGCTACAATCTTTCCATTGAGTGTTAGTTTAGGGCTCCACCATGTGCACATGTCTTTGGACTATGGGAACAGAAATTGAGTACATTGAGTACCTAATTTGCCATTTTATATAACACTACTCATAAGATACAATCTTATTTAATCATGTAATGATAAAAATAATTTTTGTCTGATTAAGTCTATAAAACCTCTGTATTTAGACCAATAATTTGCATCTGATTAAGTTGATAAAACCATCCATAGTTTTGATCTGAAAACACAGGGTGATAAGAGTAACCACATATCCACTGAGAATTTTTTTCTAAACCATTTAATCACTGCTAGTGTGAAATTAGATGTAAATCACACATCCTTGCATTTTTCCAGTTTCTTATTCAAGATATTTGCTCTTGTTAAGGCTTTTTATATAGCTTATGGTAGCTTTGGCTTATGGTGCTTTTCTTCCTGGAGCACATCAATCTTCTAACTGAATCACCTCCTAGATTTTAAATAAACTAAATGCATGGCTTTTACACTATAATACTTTTAGTAAAATACAGAAAATTTGAAGCATAACATTTTAAATGAGAAGATTAATTTTATAACCTGTGCAAGAGATGAAGTGAAAGTTATAAAATTAATAGAAGACAAAAGTAGATATTAGCATCTGAGGGCAGACAGAGAGAACATCATCCATCAGGACTTCATCATTAGAAGTGTGATTCAGTAGCCATACAAGTCAGGAACTCCCTTTGGAAGAATTTGSGTCAAATTCTTATCTCTTTCATAAAGATCATTGAGGCTTTTTATGTAGTTGCTGCTTCATACAAACTATCTAAAAATCATTAAGAAAATAACAACTATCTTCCCCTTTCCCATCTCTAGCCAAGTATTTGCAAAATACTACTGTAAATAGAATGGATTTAAAAATGAATATTTCACTTTCTCCATGAATGCTTATAAAACTGAGCTGTTATTTAATAATACAGGAAAGATAGTAAGCTTYTCTTGAAAGAAAGCAGACAATGCTAAATTTTACGAAGAGCCTGATACTAGCAATGTGATATGTATACATTGATAATATCCCTTAGATGGATCTTTTTAAGGAGCTTGAATACAATAATTTTTGTTTGTTGGTTTCTTAATCCTGAGTTTASATATGAAGAGATAAATTGTTCAGTGAAATTAAGCAAGACTGAATAACTTCAGCATATGCATCTAAATAAAATCTTAAATACTTGGAGGAACAAGATYACTAGTGAGCTTGACTCTGCCTAGATTTACACAGTGCCTTGGAAAGGGTTTCTAGTATGAGAATTTCACCTTTCTTCTGAATTTAGGTGTTTATGCCCCATGTTAAGCGAGTTCCTTCTTAGATCTGCTAAATTTTTATTACAGTCAGAAAAGGCAATTCTCCAAAAAGACTATGTTTTCTTCGTCTATAACTTTTGATCAGACAAAACTATGGAGTTATTGCACTACTGAGGATAGCTGAAGTGGTATCTATAGATAAAAAATAACAACTGATACTTTCAAAAAGGGAAACCATAAACTATATGAAATTAAAAGAGGTTCATTTCATTGGTTCATTGAATTTAATTTGTCTTTTCTGGGGTTAACTGGGGGGAAATGAAGGCAAAATACATAATAAAAAGGACATTCTGAAGAGCAAATTATCCACTAAGTGTGAAAAAAAAAATCAGAACATGGAGTTAATTTGCTCTTTGTGTTTTCCAGAGCTTTGTATCCTGCAGAAAACATTTAGGCATTGGAGTGTAACACATTTTAGTCAATAAAGCAATGCATCACCATGCAAAAAATAAGACTTATTTTTAAAAGGGCTTTGTATTGTGTTTCTTAGCCAAGGTATTTAATTTGTCAGCAAACCTAATTAATGGACAAAGCAGATGTTGGAAATCATGGCAGTGCATTAATTCAACACATCTATATCTGTAATGTATAATGCATATCCTCGAGACAAAAGGAGGTACAATTTACTTAGGCATATATTTTGAAATACCAGAGTACTGAGCACTTTAAGCACGAAGAATTGCATTAAATATCCTTGATTCTTATAATAAACATAGATCTGAATAAGTCAAGTTAGATGACTTGTGCATAGGTAGAAAGTTTTGTGTCCTTGCCAAAGAAAGATTGATGAGAATACAGTCATGCATACGAGTGTGAGTTGGATGAACACCCAAATAACGATGGATTCTTACTTGGTTGTATCTCTTGTTTTTGCAAAGCCTGGAAAAGCTTTCTAGATTAGCTTGGGTATGGCTTCGGTAGTATATCAGACCCATGTYTAGTATTCAATGGAATTAGACTGTGTAAAAGCATACAAAAATGAAAACTGAATGAAAGCTATAATCTAAGGACAAACAGAAAACATAAGATCAGTGACTGTGATATTTAGTGGCAGTCATTTGAATATGTCATCTATTTATATAAAACCTCAAAAGACTCCATTTGGTGTTGCAAGTCTGTGTCTCTTTTGTTTCTTATCTGTTCTTATTAGGATATGTGAGTTATATTGTCTACAAAATTTTTATGGCCACTAACCTGTTTTTTGCTTTGTATATGATCTTATGCTGTTTTGTAGATTTACATTTTCTCTTGCTTATTTTTTAAGCAGAGTTATAATAAAAAATATATTAATCATACATAACACAGAATTATGGAATTCATATTTTAAGTTCAAACTTATATAACGGACTTGCTATATATTTCTGAGGAATCCAATTTGTGCTGTTGAAATATAATATGTGGATATACAATTACACATGGGTAGAGAACAAATACTATTTGTAATGGCACGGGTGGAGTAGAAGGTATTTCAGATAAAAAATTTTCTTGAGTTTTGTCCACTTACACTGTGAATAATTTTACTTAYATAATGCTTGTTTCCTCTTTGTTCTATAGCATATCCATTCAATAGCTCCTTGGGTAGATAAACTCGTGAACATAGATATTAGATACTCCAAATAAATTCATCTGAAAGAAAAATAACTCCACCAGTTGTGTTCCCTTATACTGTGTTAAAATATTTATTTATTTTGCATATTTAAAGTTTTAAAAGTAATTCAGCAGAATTACTGGTAAAACTGCTCTAAATAGATATTAATCTGCATGCTTTTTTACTTATCTGTGACATAATATTGTCATTTTTTTCCCACAACATTTACCCAACCAGCTGATGCACACAATTATGATATAGTCAGTTGATTCACTCAATTGATACAGACATTTATCTAAAGCAAAGACCATCCTATGCTGCACTTTGTATTGAGACAAAATCAGCTTTCTTTGCAGAAGCTATGATCAGGCTCTCCCTACGCTCTTCTCTGAGCATCATGCATGTATCACCCTTGCCAATCTTCTCTTCCACTGCAGGGGTTTATTGGTCATGTCACAAAGTGCCAGGTAAAAGGTGATTTTGGTACTTTGTCTTAACTGTACTCAGCTAGACTGCAGAATCTGCCTTTGTGACTGGGACTTGCTGCCACAAAAGCTACAGGTGAATGTAGCTCAAAGGCTCTGGGAGTTAGAAAAGTCAAATATCTTTCCTAGATCATCTCAACTGCAGCACAACCTTTTCTAATGGCTCTGTCTCTGGGAGAATAGTATGAACTGACACAAATCATTCTGAATGTGCAAGGCCCTAAATATTTGAAAGATACTTAGCATTTCACATGCTACCTAAGAAGTTATTTTTTCTGAAGCACAGTATAATGACATCTAGAAAGCTGGTGTCAAAGTCTCCAGATTATTTAAGGGGAATGACCTTGAAATTGATTGAAGTACAATGAGATATTAAAAACAGAGCAAAAAATGGTAGAGTGGGAGCATATAGGACTGATACTCAAAGTATCTGAATTATAAATGCATCTTATTGACTTAGTCCAAATCCCATAAGAACATGAAACTGCTAAGAATCTACTTCTTCTTTAAATAATATTTAGGTAATTATTCTACTTTGAAACTTCTCTGTATTTCACTGAAAAGCTAAGGATAGTGGACTCAATTTGTAGTTGTACCCTTTTGCTGACCCAGCCCCCTGTTAGTTGAAGCTAACTAAGTTGAAACTAACAGGAACTGTCAAATCACAGCTAATCCTAACATATTTGCCATGCAACTCTGCTATGTATTTACAGGTGGGACCACAGGGTACAGTTGAATCACTCTCACGTTATGCCCCCTAGGAGCTCCTACTGTAGCTTTCTATCTACTCTTACATTTCCTCAGTTTGAAAATGAGCTGGTGCAGAGGTCAAAAGGTCTGAATACGCTCTCTTGCCCATGTAAATCAATAACATTGCCTTCAAAGACAGTGACATTTGCTAGAATAAATATAATCTGTGTGAAAATAAAATCAATCTTAATAAATTACWTTGACATCAAAGTACCTAGGTGGGACAATATAAGACATAGCACTGTGTATTGGCATAGATAATAAGAAAGTCATGGAATATTCCTTCACCATGGTCATGAACTTCAAGCTTCACAAAGCTGTACTGAGTCCACCTGTACCCAAAACTGTGTGACTGGAAGGACTGATGGMATTTTCTGTTTCCATTTGAGTAGGTATATCATGCAGGACACTTTGATTTATTGTCAGGTAAGGTTATATATATATATATATGTATATGTATATATATATATATACTTTTATATATATGTATACATAGAATCATAGAATCATAGAATGCYKAAGGTTGGAAGGGACCTCAGAGGTCATCTAGTCCAACCCCCCTGCTCACGCAGGGTCACCTAGAGCACGTGGCACAGGGCTGCATCCAAGTGGGTTTTAAAGATCTCCAGAGAAGGAGACTCCACAGCCTCCCTGGGCAGCCTATTCCAGGGCTCTGTCACCCTCACTGTCAAGAAATGTTTCCTTAAGTTCCTGTGGAACTTTTGGTGCCTCAGCTTGTGGCCGTTTCCTCTAGTCCTRTCACTGTCCACCACTGAAAAGGGACCGGCCCCCTCCTCTTCACTGCCTCCCTTGAGGTATTTATACACACTGATCAGGTGCCCCCTCAGCCTCCTCTTCTCCAGGTTGAACAGGCCCAGCTCTCTCAGCCTTTGCTCACAGGGCAGATGTTCCAGGCCCCTGATCATCCTGGTAGCCCTGCGCTGGACTCTCTCCAGAAGCTCCACATCCCTCTTGTACTGCGGAGCCCAAAACTGGACACAGTACTCCAGATGTGGCCTTACCAGGGCTGTGTATAGGCTGTGTGTATAGGTTGTGTATACATATATATGCTGAAGCAGGTGCMTCTGAGGGGGCTAAGCCCAAGGGTGACTCGTGCTCCCGAACTCTTTCATTGCCCATTACCTTACCAAAGGCATTGGGACAGCCACTGGAAATCTTTAATTGTTTGTGCTTTTTTTTCCTCAATATCTTCATCAGAAATTAGAAATTTGTTTTAATTGACAATAAATTTAATTAAGGAAAAATTCTCTMAGTTGAGTCTGTTTAGTCCTCATAGTCCCCAATAACCATTTAAGCAAAATAGCATCTGCACAAACAAAATAGTTCTCTTTTACCTCTTCAGACTGAAAGAAATTTTGGTTTCCTTACATACCTGTGATGGTCTGTAAAAAAGGACTAGTTACAGTTCTCAAAAGCTCCACTGAAAAATGGATGGCATTTCRTCATGCTGGGATGCATAGGAAGGATGCCTCTGTAAATGAGGACAGGAAGTTTTCATGGTGAGTGCCCTGCTAGAAGTTATGCACTGTACTACATGTGAATATGTAATGGGAGAGATGCTACGGCCCATTAGTTACCTTTCCTCATGATAAATCTACCCTTGAAGCTAAATCCTAATGGTTTGCTACCAGTCACAGCAACAGTCGCACACTTCAGGTGATTTTATATTTTTGGACCACACACTTTCTGACCTTTTTCCCCTTTGAGTCCCTTTTTGAGGTAGGAAATTGCCAGGCCATTTTAGTCTTAGACTATAAATGAGTGGGCTTCTGTTTCTCTGTGCTTGTTCAAGCATTTATCACTTGGGTATTTAGGCAAAAAGATATGTGTGTTTCTGCCTTTGAGTAGGCTAAGTAAGTCAGAGATTTCCCTGGATGCATATAAATATGCTCCCAGGTGCTATATATTTCATTTGATTTCTTAGTCATTCTTTATCATCATTGATTTCTGTGTTTCATCTCCTTTAAATGACATTTGTGTAAGTAACAAAAAATAGAAAAAGGTATCAACGTATCCTCAGTTCTAGAGATTCTTTAGTAATGCATCCAAAATGCCTTCATCTGGAAATCTCCTGTGTTCTCTTTTCACACGAGATATCCTATACCCTCTGCTTTCAGTCTCACTTCAAGTGTTTTGAGAGTGATTTGTCTTGCCTCAGTTCAGTATTTTGTTTCGTTTCTGTGCTGTTTTGCTTCACATCATTGGCAGCGAGTGATAGTAAATTCTACAGTATAGGGTAAGCCAAATAGACTGGAGMAACTGTGTCAATGCCCGTGTCATTCTTAAGACAGTGCATTATTTAACTACATATGAGTGTAATATATACTATACATATATGAATATGATATGCAGGGATATAACATATTCCTCCCTGGAAGAACATGAAAAYATCTCTAGATGAACAAAAATAAAGAAAAAGTAATGTTAATAACAGCAAGAGTATATATTGTGATTCTTGTGATGCCCTTTTTTTTTTTTTTAGCTGAGTCATCTGGGGTAAGTTGTATTTCTTCTCACTGGGGCAGTGATGTCATGTGGGTTTATTGTGGCTATACCTAAATTATCTCTTTTCTTCCTCTTTGCAGGGTAGGCAGTTCTATCACTGTCTGCATTTTCCTTGCATCTGCTGTCCTGTGATACATTTGTATTAGACAGAACTAGAGTAGTGCAAATAGTTCCCTGTGGTTTCACCTAGATAGTTCTCTATCTGCTTTCTTTTTATCACATACAATATGGGATGTTCATTTGGTCCTGTTATTTCACCAAGATACTTTGGATCACTACTGTTGAAACTTTTGTGAAAAGTTCTTATGCTCTGGTGTTTTTACAAGAAGTAAAATCATAATCATCATCTTCCAGGCAGTTATGTTTTCATTTTATCTGGGAATTTTAAAGCAGACATTTCTAATTAGTTTTTTTTTTTTTTTAATATAAGTGTATTTCCCAGAAATTACTAATTCTACCAGCCTGTTGTTTAGTAGTCCAAAGCTTTTAATTTCTTTAGCTGTATGGATTCTGTTCTGCTGCTTTACTGGATAAGAAACAATACAGGTAACCAAGTACATGGGAGACAGCAGTCCTTTGCAGAGAGTGTCGATCTGTTTGTAGTCCCCTCCCTGAAATTAATTAATTGCAGATTCTGTGTCTGATTAGCATCACTTTGTTGTGCTCACTCTAGGCTTCTGTGCACTTCAAAAGCAGTATGTAATAATCAACTATCAGCAGGGGAATGGTTTCCTCTGTGTTCAGATAAATTGCCTGTTATTTGCTGCCAGTTGTCTTAGACTCTTTGTCATCCTGCTTCTTGTAGCACCTTGCAGGAGGTACTTGGTAATCTAGCCGGTCTTGGACATGTTCCTATGACCATACCTCTTTGACTGCCATGCCAGGATTTTTTTTTTTTTTTCATATGAAAAGACAACCTGCACTTCAGCAACACTTGTAGCTCTGCTGTACAATAAATGCAGTTGTTGGCTAGCTCTCTCTCCTAAAAACTCTAGGATTGAGTTTCTGTCCACTTTGCAAGCCCACACATAAGAGTTAGAATGAACTCTGAGGAAAAGTTTATCTGTTTGTGAAGTAGGCCTGAGTTAATAATGGTAGATGATTCATAACTTGAATTATTTCTACAGCTCCCTGAGTTTTTCTGCAAGAATGCTGCAAGAACATTCAAAACAAAACAAAACAAACAAACAAACAAACAAAAACCCCTATGCTTCGAGTATGTCTACACTAATAGACTAATCACAGAATCACAGAATGTTCAAGGTTGGAAGGGACCTCTAGAGATCATCCAGTCCAACCTTCCTGTTCAAGCAGGAACACCTAGAGCATGTGGCACAGGGTGGCATCCAKGCGGGCTTTGAAGATCCCCAGAGAAGGAGACTCCACAACCTCCCTGGGCAGCCTGTTCCTGGGCTAAATCACCCTCACAGTAAAGAAGTTCCTCCCCACCTGCAGATGGAACTTCCTGTATATCAACTTATATCCATTTCCCCTTGTCCTATCACTGGCCACCAATGAGAAGAGCTTGGCTGCTTCTTCCCTACATTCTCTCTTTGGGGTCAAGTTATTTGGTACCAAAATTATTTTGTCTGAGACAGTGACTGAGGCAGGTTGAGAAGCCAGCAGATGATCTCCAAAGTAGTTATGGTGTTTAAATTTGAATATTTAAAACGTTTAAATACAGATTTGCAATCTATGCTATTTCCTTATTATTCACTTATATAGATGCAGCCATAGGCATGAAAGCAGTTGACTACCTAAGCAGAAAGGAATGAAGCAGATTTCTTCTACAGATCATCACAGAGTAGACTATATTATAGTCTATATATGTACAATGTAATGTGTAATGTATGTGTAATACAAATAAGATAGGGCARTCTTTGGATTTACTTTGCGTTTGTTTTGTTAATAGGAATGACTGTGAGTAGTAAGATTGAAAAATCTTGAAAAAAAAATGACAATTGCAGCAGCGTTTTTCTTGCTTATTTTTGCATTCAAGAGAAAGAATAATAAAATTGACTCTACTACAGTCTTGGCAGAACCCTAAAACGGCTTGGGTGTAATCACAGAATCAGAGAATGATTAAGGTTGGAAGGGACCTCTAGAGATGAGCTAGTCCTCCCTGGTCCAGCAGGAACACCTAGAGCATGTGGCACAGGGCGGCATCCAGGCAGGTTTTGAAGACCTCCAGAGAAGGAGACTCCACAACCCCCCTGGGCAGCCTGTTCCACTGCTCTATCACCCTAACAGTAAAGAAGTTCCTCCTCACCTGCAGACAGAACTTCCTGTGCCTCAGCCTATAGCCATTACCCCTCGTCCTATCACTGGCCAGCAATGAAAACATCTTGTCCCCTTCCTCCCTGCATTCTCCCTTCATGGACTTATACATGTTAATCATATCCCCTCTCAGCCTTCTCTTCTCCAGAGAAAACAGGCCCAGCTCACTCAGCCTCTCCTCGTACGGGAGATTTTCCATTCCCTTAATAATCTTGGTTGCTCTTCTCTGGACCCTCTTGAGAAGCTCCACGTCCCTTTTATACTGGGAAGCCCAGAACTGCACACAGTACTCCAGGTGCGGCCTCACCAGAGCTGAGGGGCAGAATCATCTCCCTTGACCTGCTGGCAACACTCCCCCTGATACAGGCCRGGATCCCATTGGCCTTCTTGGCCACGAGGGCACACTGCTCACTCATGGTTAACTTGGTGTCAACCAGGACTCCCAGGTCCCTCTCCGTGGAGGTGCTTTCCAGCAGGTCGACCCCTCATCTGTACTGGTGCCTGGGGTTATTCCTCYCCAGGTGCAGGACCCTGCACTTGTCCTTATTGAACCTCATGAGATTCCTCTCTGCCCATTTCTCCAGCCTGTCCAGGTCCCTCTGGATGGCAGCACAGCCCTCCAGAGTGTCGGCCACTCCACCCAGCTTGGTGTCATCTGCAAACTTGCTCAGGRCGCACTCCGTGCCCTTGTCCAGGTCATTGATGAATAAATTGAACAACACTGGGCCCAGTACTGACCCCTGGGGTACACCACTGGCCACAGGCCTCCAACCTCATGAGGTTCATCTCTGCCCAACTCACCAGCCTGTCCAGATCCCTCTGAATGGAAACAGAAGAAATTAATTTTTAAAACTTTTTGAAAAATAAACAATTGATAAAAAATAATAGTTTTTCAGGACATTCTGTAGAGTAGAAGATCATAAGGAATGTTWAGTCAGAAGCAGAAATCATTAGTAATTACAAATTCTTGGCAAAGAGTTGTGAATTTAATTGCAATGGCAAAAGAAGAGATTTTTCTTTTTTGCTTCTTTCTTCCTGATCATTGATGTAAACAGCTATAAAATATCATCTAGGAAGCTACATTCTTCTAATTGAACAAACTATCTATCCTTTACAYGTATTCAGGAAATTATATTGTGAGTACTATTTAAACAGAGGAAGAAAGTGAGTTGGGAAATAATGATAGTGTGTTTGGTGTGAGAAGATGTGCTGAAGAAGTCTTTAGGAATTTAATAGAGAAGCTTAGGTGCCAAGATAAAAAGTATAAGGAATACATAGTAGAATATGTTTAAGTATTAAAATAGCATTAATATTTATTAATGAAGTTCTGGAGGATGTTAAGAGAGAAAATAGAAAAAGGCACACCTTTAGATATCATATTTTTATCAATTCCATTATCATAGTGTCTAAAAACTTCATAATCATTATGCATTCATTCCAATATAAATTTAAGCTAAGTCTTAACACATCTTTAGACATGGCTACTGAACTCTAAAGCCATGAATATCAAGAGATTTAAATGTGTCCATATGTTGCTATCTAAATGCAAGTAGTGAGCTCACTGAACCCTTTCTACTGTATGGATAGGTGATCCAATTCATTGGCAAATTCTGTTGGACATTAGCCATCTTTGGTGTCAAATGGTGAAACCAAATGGGTGCATGTAATTTACACAGAATCACAGAATGCTCAAGGTTGGAAGGGACCTCTAGAGATCATCTAGTCCAACCTTCCTGTTCAAGCAGGGACACCCAGAGCATGTGGCACAGGGTGGCAGCCAGGTGGGTTTTGAAGACCTCCAGAGTAGGAGACTCCACAACCTCCCTGGGCAGCCTGTTCCAGGGCTCTGTCACCCTCACRGGAAAGAAGTTTTCCTCACTTGCAGATGGAACTTCCTGTGTTGCAACTTATACCCATTTCCCCTTGTCCTATCACTGGCCACCACTGAGAAGAGCTTGGCCCCTTCCTCCCTACTTCATGTATTTATACATGTTAATCAGATCCCCTCTCAACCTTCTTTTCTCCAAGCTGAACAGGCCCAATTAACTCAGTCTCTCCTCATACGAGAGATGTTCCATTCCCTTAATCATCTTAATTGCTCTCTGCTGGACCCTCTCTAGGAGCTCCACGTCCCTGATACTGGGGAGCCAGGAAGTGCACACAAACTTGCTTTACTTTACCAAGTGTTGGTAGGGATTAAAAGTCAAGTCAGTAATATCGTAAACTAAGAGCAAGCAAGTGTGCCTCACTGTCCATACCTAGGGTATCCTGTGTAGATATACTAATTTCCTGAATTATAAAAAAATACGTCAGCTTATCATGGGATGTCTGCATTCATTGAATTTTGAGTTTTCTGGAATATGGACTGATGATTTGACACCTAAAAGCATGTGGGATTTGTGTTAAACATTTGAAAATCGTAATTAAATGAAATATTAACCATTGCACTAGTTGTCATTGTGGGTAGTCAGGCAAATGTTTTGATTAATGTAGGCAAGTCAAGCATCTTGCTGTGATGAAACAAGCTGAAATCTCCACAAAGTTTTTGCTGAGAAACTTTTAAAAGCTCACAATGTTTTGCTTTAAGAAATTTAGGAAGTTATGTTTCCTGGGCAAGCTCCGAAGGTGTGGGATAGATGAGTGGACGGGGAGGTGGATTAGGAATTGGCTCGATGGCAGGGTGCAGAGAGTGGTTGTCAATGGTGCGGAGTCCAGCTGGAGGCCTGTACTTAGYGGTGTCCCCCAGGGGTCAGTTCTCGGTCCGGTCCTGTTCAACTGATTCATTAACGACCTGGATGAAGGGCTGGAGTGCTCCCTCAGCAAGTTTGCCGACGATACCAAACTGGGTGGAGTAGCTGATAGCCCTGAGGGCTGTGCTGCCATCCAGAGGGACCTGGACAGACTGGAGGACTGGGCGGCGAGAAACCTCATGAGGTTCAACAAGGGCAAGTGCAGGGTCCTGCACTTGGGGAGGAATAACCCTGGACACCAGTACAGATTAGGTGTGGACCTGCTGGAGAGCAGCCCCGCAGAGAGGGACCTGGGTGTCATGGTGGACGACAAGTTGACCATGAGGCAGCAGTGTGCCCTGGTGGCCAAGAAGGCCAACGGGATCCTGGGGTGCATTAAGAAAAGCGTCTCCAGCAGGTCGAGGGAAGTGATCATCCCCCTCTACTCAGCCCTGGTGAGGCCACATCTGGAGTACTGYGTCCAGTTCTGGGCTCCCCAGTACAAGAGGGATGTGGAGCTGCTGGAGAGAGTCCAGCGCAGGGCTACCAGGATGATCAGGGGCCTGGAACATCTGCCCTATGAGCAAAGGCTGAGAGCGCTGGGTCTGTTCAGCCTGGAGAAGAGGAGGCTGAGGGGGGACCTGATCAGCGTGTATAAATACCTCAAGGGAGGCAGTGAGGAGGAGGGGGGCGGCCTCTTTTCAGTGGTGGGCAGGGATAGGACTAGAGGAAATGGCTTCAAACTGAAGCATCGGAAGTTCCACAGGAACTTAAGGAAGCATTTCTTCACTGTGAGGGTGACAAAGCACTGGAACAGGCTGCCCAGAGAGGTTGTGGAGTCTCCTTCTTTGGAGATCTTTAAAACCCGCTTGGATGCAGCCCTGTGCCACGTGCTCTAGGTGACCCTGYGTGWGCAGGGGGGTTGGACTCGATGACCTCTGAGGTCCCTTCCAACCTTCGGCATTCTATGATTCTATGATTCTATGAAGCATCGGAAGTTCCACAGGAAGTTAAGGAAGCATTTCTTCACTGTGAGGGTGACAAAGCACTGGAACAGGCTGCCCAGAGAGGTTGTGGAGTCTCCTTCTTTGGAGATCTTTAAAACCCGCTTGGATGCAGCCCTGTGCCACGTGCTCTAGGTGACCCTGTGTGTGCAGGGGGGTTGGACTCGATGACCTCTGAGGTCCCTTCCAACCTTCGGCATTCTATGATTCTATGATTCTATGTAAAAGCACACTGCTTTTAGCTTAGTCCTTTTGGTGTAGACCAGAGTTTCAAATAGATGGAAACATAGTTAGAAAATTAATGTATTTCCAAGAAATGTATGTGTTTGTTGGAGCAGAGGAGTTTTTAAGGCTCCTTTCTCTTGACTTTTCTCTGGGTTTGTGCAGGAGAGGGTGAATCTTGCTCATGTCCTGGTGTTGCTGAGGTGGGAATTAAGAAGGTTAAATACTTTTCTTCCTGAGACAAACAATCATGTATTTGAGATGATTCTGTAAAAATCCATTCTCTTTTCATTGCATTAAGAATTTTGAAAGACTCACAGAAAGGGGTGGCATGTCAGTGTTTATCAGACTATTTTGGACGTTTTCTAATTAATGTCAGAAGTGAATCAAAAGAGTGTACCCTACTCTGTTGCAGAGTTGGCCTTAATTGCTGGTAATGGGGATATGATTGAGTGCAGGATGTATTTTCTCTCATCTCTCTTTTCTTAAGTTCTTTCACATTCTTTAGTATCTGTTTATGGCTACAATTTAAGTCAGGAGTCTGGATTAAAATGATACTAGGTGTGTTTCACTTTGTGATCTTATGTTGTTACAGCTTCTATGTGTTGTACTCTATCCTAAGTCATCGGGGAAGAATATCAAATAACCAGTAAAGTTCTTCTTATTTGATTTAAAAAGCTTTTTGTTGTTGTTTTTTTTTTTCCCTCAGACTTATGAGTTGAAAGGATAACTACTCTGAAATTATCCATGAATCCCCGAAGAACAAGATTTTGTCACCTTGTTTCTTTAGAATATGTTTAATGCCAATAGTTAATCTGGAATCTCAAATAGTTGCTCTGCAAAGTCAGACTAAAGCTATTTAATCTCTTTTGTTATTGCTGGTGTCCTCAAATTTCCTCTGAGGAAGAAAGTCAGAAGAAGAGAATTAGAAAAGAAAATAATCTTCAGATTAAGGTCCAGGTATGTAAGACAGAAGTATCTGTTGTTGTTTTTGGTTTTATTTAGCCTTCTAAACTATCATTAATATGTCCTTAATATGTCTCTAATTGTTTGGATGCTAATTTTTCTCATTAATTTAGCATTATTCTATGTTTTTTCTTAATGTCATTGACAATCTTTTGATGATACTGAGAACCTACAATGGCAGAAAGTCTCAAGCTTACAAAGTGTTTATCCATATGAGAAACTTTTCCCATAAGATTCCAAAATTTTGTTTTTATTTACACTATGAATTTTTGATTTACCCATATTGCTGATACCTTTCAGGGCATAATGGAGTTATATTACAAAACTCCATTTTTAAACATGAATAAATTAGTTGTAAATGGAAGCTCATAAAGATTTTGGTATCTTTGTTATATTCGTTTGATGGCTTGTTTTGGTGGAAGAGCATTTCAACATTGCTGACTCTTTGACGTAAATTTTACTGAAGAATTTTCTATTTTTTAACATAATGGGTTATTGATTTAGTAGTTCTGCTCCAAAGGAATGTAATTTGATAAAGCACTTTTGTGCAAGTGTTTGTAACACCCTTAATAAAAAGCATATGCTATAGATTATAAACTTTCTAGCATTTTTTTTTAAGAATTTTGAAATCTCTAAGTTTAAAAGATATCTTTTTTTAAAATATATATGTGTGTGTGTATATATATATATATATATTATGTTTTGCTGTGTAGTCCAAGCTCAGTGATATTGATACATTCCAGGTTAATGGAAGAGGGGAGAATTCAATCAATTCTGTTCAGGAATAGTTTTCATATTTCCTGTATTACTCCACCAATCATATGCTCTGATGATTACTATTAAAAATGTTTCTTCATCATTTAGGGCAAACTTAGATACAGAGTTAAAATGCAGAGGTGCCAATGGACTTTAACATTTTTGTTGAAACTTGTAATTTCATCATGGCCAGACTGTCTCAGATTCAAAAGTGTGTGAGCAACTACATTTGCTTTATGTCCAAACCTGTTAAGTTTCATAGAAAAGTTACATCTCAAAAGGGAAGGGAAGAAAAAAAGAAGCAAAGGGAAGGGAAGGGAACGAAACATGCACATAGATGCATGGTGTATCCTTTCAATAAGTATAATTCTAATATATGTCAATATATGTCAATAATAAATGGGGAAATAAATAATGTAATAAATGGGGTCGAGTCCATTTGGAGACCTGTGGCCAGTAGTGTCCCCCAAGGGTCAGTACTGGGCCTGGTGATGTTCAACCTGTTCATCTATGACYTGGACAAGGGGACAGAGTGCACCGTGAGCAAGTCTGCAGATGATACCAGGCTGGGTGGAGTGGCCGACACTCCAGAGGGCTGTGCTGCCATCCAGAGGGACCTGGACAGGCTGCAGAAATGGGCAGAGAGGAACCTCATGAGGTTCAATAAGGACAAGTGGGAGTCCTGGTTGACATCAAGTTAACCATGAGCTCTCATGGCCAAGAAGGCCAATGGGATGCTGGCCTGCATCAGGAGGAGTGTTGCCAGCAGGTCAAGGGAGGTGATTCTGCCCCTCTACTCAGCTCTGGTGAGGCTGCACCTGGAGCACTGTGTGCAGTTCCTGGCTCCCCAGTATAAGAGGGACATGGAGCTTCTAGAGAGGGTCAGGCGGAGGGCAACAAAGATGATTAAGGGATTGGAACATCTCTTGTACGAGGAGAGACTGAGTGAGCTGGGCCTGTTTTCTCTGGAGAAGAGAAGACTGAGGGGGGATCTGATTACTGTATGAGTACATGAAGAGGGAATGTAGGAAGGAAGGGGCCAACTCTTCTCAGTGGTGGCCAGTGACAGGACAAGGGGAAATGGGTATAAGCTGCAACACAGGAAGTTCCATCTCCATGTGAGGAAGAACTTCTTTCCTGTGAGGGTGACAGAGCCCTGGAACAGGCTGCCCAGGGAGGTTGTGGAGTCTCCTTCTCTGGAGGTCTTCAAAACCCACCTGGATGCTACCCTGTGCCGTGTGCTCAGGGTGTCCCTGCTTGAGCAGGAAGGTTGGAGTAGATGATCTCTAGAGGCCCCTTCCAACATTAACCATTCTGTGATTCTGTGCTTCTGTGATCACAGTGATCCAGTTTCAGCTGTAAACCTACATCAGTAATCTTCCAAAATATTGTTATACTGAGTATGGAGGCACAGGATTTTCATTCTGAAAGCAATTTTCATTCTGTATGGGATTCACTGGGCCAAAGAGAATGAACATGATTCTGTTCATTCTGCTCATTTGTGTGGTGGAATCTACTCCCTTCTTTAACAAGGATTTCTGTATTTTATGCACAGAAAAAAATAAACATAAACATAAATATTGTTATATTGTTATTCCCTGCGTGGTGTAGAAATGGATGTTTGACTGCTGAAAAAAATTGTTTAGACTTGAATTCCTCAGTGAGACAAAAGAATTAAATTTGGATTTTACTTCTTTTTTTGAGAGTCTTCTGAATAATGAGGTGGAGCAAAAGGGTAAAGGAGCTCTGCTTGCTCAAGCAACACTTTAAGATAAATGACATCTTTCTGTACTGCTCTAAGGATGAGAACTTAGGTACTATATTTTTATAAAGGATCCAGAACTGTTAGTCCCAAATGATGTGTAACCCACACTAGTTTTGGATTTAAGGTAATCCTTTCGTAATGAATTGTTTAAGCTGTTCCCCTTTCTGTGGACTGGCTACTGCATTTTTTATTGTAGGAACAATAAGTCTCCCTATGATTTTTAGGGGGATTCTCTACATGGGTTTAGAATCTACTACTAAAGTTGGCATTGAAAATTTAGGCCCTGGGATGTATCGATCTCTTTTGGGCTTTAGCTGTTAGCCTCTTAAAAAAAATCTTCTTAGCATGCCTCAAGTTACTAAAAATAAGATCCTGATATAAAATAATAAGAGCCTGCATCAGGTTTGCAAACATTTCATGATATTCTTAGATATGCCAAGTAGCTTTTGCATTTCAATAGGATTATTTAGCATAGTGATTTATTTATWTTTTCACTGATACTTTATTAATGAAGTTCTATACAGACTTTGTTGTGTCTTTTGGCACCATCCTAGCCAGTTGTACCAAATCAGGAGTGAAAGGAGAGGACAGAGGTTCACACACACTGCTGTGCATCATCACAAGCCTGTCTTAAATACTTTCTGTTGGTGGATGAGAGGCAGAAGATGCCTGAAACCTAAAGACTACATTTACACCCATAACTGCATTAATTCTGGGTGAGTCACACACACTGCTCAAGGCTTCACAAATGTTGCAGCATCCCAGCCATATATACCTTACATAGCACATAACCTCGAACCTCTGAGTCCTTTCTGAGCTACTCTTGACTTTAAAAAAATATAATATTTCTGGAATTTTTTTTTTTTTCATTGAAATGTATCTGAAATAACATGACAGCTGGGCTATGCTCACCAGAACGTTGTTTGTAATGCATGGTACTGGCGATATATCTGAGGTGTTACTTTAGGGCATGTTTGTAGCTGCAGAGCCTATGTTCTTAATGCTGAAAAAGTGTACAGGGTGAGGGAGGTCAGACCTGACCCCGTCCTAACCATATTGACTGTCACACACCATCCCTGGAGTGAACCATCCCATAGCTACAGCTGGGTTTTGACTAGGGGAAAGTTAATTCACTTTGCAAAAGATTTCAGGAGAAAATTAATGTTTCTGTAGAGTGGATGACTTGGCCACTGGGACACAGGAGTTAACTGGGGAGTTAAGCTACTTGATAATGTGGATGTGCAGAATGTCTGTCATCAGATAGCTCCCACACAGCAAAACCGAAGGCTCGTCCAACATAATTTCAAATGATGAATGAGTTTGAKAATTTTGCCATCTGCTTGCTGACACAGGGAAAAAATGTGTAATTTGCTGAATTCATTATTCCTTCAGGTCTGATAGCAGCAACAGATTGTTTGGAAGGTGTAAACATCGAGGAGGGAGGAATGTTATTCACAAGGAAAATGTATTGTATGGTGGGATTAACTGAACAGAGAAGGAATACTAGATTTCAGGGGTGTGGGAAGTGTCCAGAAAAGAAGGATCTGAAGTCCATCGAGATTGTTAAAAAAAAAATGAGTAATTAAATTCGTAAAGTAAATAAAACTCGTTAAACTCATTAAACTCATTAAACTCATAAGTAAATAAAACAGGATTGTAACATACAAGAGTGTGGGTAGCTTTCTGCATTTCCTGTATTAACTGATTAGAAGGACATCCTGGTTAGGGGGATATTAAAATAGAGAAGAGAAAGAAGTATCTAGTGGAAGACTGAAATCAAAATGATCTCTGAGTTGAATTCTTGAAAGTTTCAAATGGAAGGAAATATAAACTGTGACTCCACAAAGTAGAGCAGAAGTATCCACATCTTCGACAGGTGACTGAATCTCTATATGGGTAATAAAGCTTTATTGATATGACAAAGGATAAAAAAATCTGAGCTTATTGCAAGATAAAGCAATGGTAATACTCTGTTCTGAAGTTGGTAGAGTATATCTGCCAGTTCTGAAGTCCTAAATGAGTACTTTTGTAAATGTTGATGACACAATTTCTGCCACAGTCAGAAAGAGAATTTATATATATGTATTAGATTTTTAAAGAAAAAAGAATGGAAAAAAATGTTTGAAACCTCTGTCAGTTAACATTTAAAAAATGCCAACAGATGGCTCTTCTTGCATCTGTGCAGCTGACGATTCCAAAATAAGTAGTGCTGAGAGATTTCTTGGTGAAGCTGAGGGACAAGAAAGGCAGCTGTCACTGAACATCTTAATTACAACATTTACAAAGTTCTAATTAATGTAATGTTGTTTCTATAGCTATATTAATGTAACATCCATTAGTAGGTCATTGGTTATACTTTATGAATTAAATTTGGAATTTGGCACATATTTGAATTTTCCAGCAGAATTCTTTTATCTAAATATTCAGCATTACAGGGGGAGGATGCATTCAGAAGAGCAACCTGGGAAGTTTTAGTGAAGCATTTWTAGTCACATACTTTGCTTCTTTATATTAAAATGCACAGGTAGGCATACACCTAATGGACAACGGTGCCCAGGTAATTTTGAGCAGTATTGCATTGAGGTGCTGAGAAGACCTTTTACTGTACGACTCTGTGCATTTTTAAAAGGTCAAAAATTGTTTAGAGATCAGGAATAATGCAACTCTGCACAGAATATAAAAATTCTGTGGCATTTCAGATAATTAACTTGATCGGTGAAAGAGTTAAAAAGTACTCAAATAAAAACCCCTAAAGCTAATAAATTTCTTGCTATAAGTTAAAGAAATATATGGGTTGTTCCTATGTAGTATGAATAAATATTAGACATAAATTTGAAGGTAAGTTTGGAGAACCATATCTTTGGAACTTT
Organism: Nothoprocta perdicaria; assembly: GCF_003342845.1. Taxonomy (NCBI): domain Eukaryota; kingdom Metazoa; phylum Chordata; class Aves; order Tinamiformes; family Tinamidae; genus Nothoprocta; species Nothoprocta perdicaria. The sequence goes on along the minus strand of NW_020455835.1, from coordinate 45,958 downwards.
CATTTCAATATTATTTACTCACAGTATTTTTTTTTCCCTATGCAGAAACTCTCTATTCTGGTACTTGATTTCCTTTTCTGAAGTCTCATAGCAATATCTGAATAATGCATAGGTGACTGCTGTTAATGAAACAATACCCTATTCAACAAATAATCCCCTTTCAATTCATCAGATCCAATAAAGWATTAGTTCTCCCTTTCACACTTTATTTCCCAAATGTCAATATGTTTGTTCTGACCAGATATTTAAGTATCACCCTGTTCTTTTTCCAAATAATGTCAATAAAATAAGGTAGCCAGGGACATGTACTTCTGCCTGGTGCTTGATAAGATGAATGGAACTTCTCTACTTGATAAGATGAATGGACCTTCTAACTTCTAACTTTCTCAGGATGGCTATAAGAGTTTTCTGCAGCACTGGCTATTTCAGGACAAAGAATAGTAAAGAGCCCACATGAATGTCATGTCTTGCCTGACTTAATAAGCTGAATGCAGTTTTTGTAAATAGAGAAAGAAATACAAAGTGGTGATGCCTTCAAGCACTCCCGTTRTATTTCCTGCAGTCTTTCCTGCACTTAGCTTTTCATGGCAACTTGTTTTTGTTAGACAAAGGAGAAAGGAGGGAGGTGTGCTGTTATTTACAGGGCTGTTAACAAGCAAACACTGAAACAAGTGTTTCTTCTTTGCCTCTTGAGATGTACAAACTTGAAGTACTGCATTACTCTGCAGACACGTTGCTCTAGGGTACGATACTTGCTGCTGTGAATAATCATATAGAAAAACATTTTTAGGTGAAGTACTAGGTGAAGAACACATTGCAAAAATAACTGCAAACCATGACAGTTAAGGCAAGGCTTGGAAGTATGGGAAAATCAGTACAATACAGAAGAGATTACGTGTCCTTTTGGGAAGGAAGTATCACAGAGAGCAGATTGTTGGAATTGATTATTTTCTTGTGTTGCTAGTAGATTACCTAGAGAAAAACATTAAAAATTTTTATTTTCTAGTGCAGAAGGTAGCATTAAAGAAAAGTCACCAACCAAGAAAACCTGGTAGGTTTCCCACGGCAAGACAATTGAAATGTAATGGAAATTCAATTGATTTTCAGTGGGGAAAGCTGCAGGGTACCAATTATCTGTGCTCTAGCATTGTTGCTTGAGGTGAAGTTACACACTGAGGAGCCAGTCGAACGTATTTCAATCCCTGTATGCAATATACTGCTGACAACGGTGTAAGCATCAAATTTTTCAGCTTTTAATTAAATGGACATATCGAGAGGATCTTTGATTGGCTTTAAAAGAATATTTGAAATGTTCCTGAAAAATTAATGTCATCTACTCAGCAGTAGTTGCATGAAACTTATATAAAGCTAAACTTCAGTGGGGACCAGTTCTGTTAGTTCTGCATATATACATTTCAGTTTATATCTGCATGCCTATATCAGATTTGTATGATGAGGAAGAGTTAATGAAACTGGCTAGAAGATTTGAAATTGACTTTATCTTTTATTCCTTGATCAAAATCCAAATAAATCTAATAACTATTAGAAACTTTAGTTATAGAACTACATATTATACTAGAACTATAGTTCTATATATAGAGCTATAGAACTAGAAATATTAATTGAATGAGGATAGAAGATGGAGACTTCATATGGAGATTTTTGTCCTCGTATAGGCAAAATTATGATGGATAACTAGTAAATAATGATTGTCTTATTCAGGTAAGTAGCAATGGTAAACCAAGACCTCAATAGCAAGCAAGAAAAACATGGCAAGATAAACATGGCATAGATAAAGCTACTAAACTGAACAGTTAAAAGTGATTGGAAATAAAAATCGAGATAGAATTTTATGGTGGGGCTTTTGAGGGATTTTCTCTTAAATATTGTTTACAAATTTTATTATAGGTGCAGATGTTAAAAAAGATAATGCACATTAAATATGACTACATTAACTGCAGAATTAGAGAAGTGAAAATTTCTTTTTTTTAGCAAATAATTCCTTTGCTCTCTTGGGACTATTTAGCAACTTACTTTGAAACTGCGGTACTCTAACTTCAGAAAAGAATTGAGTCAGTTGGAAAGATTCCATAGCATGATCAGAACTCTAGGAAAATGAAAAAATATGGAAGGTTTGAAGTATAGTCTAAGTAGGATTACAGGAAGGCCTGGTAACCATTTTCAGATAAGCTGCAAAGTAGAAGTTGTTAGTCATTTGTTCTCAGGGTTCCAAAACATTTACAGTTTCTTTGAACTGTGTATTGACATTTTCATGTTTAATATCCATATTCTCTATTCTATCATCCGAGACAAGAGCAGACTTAATATTCAACATGAGAGATTTAGATCAGACATTAGGAAAACATTTCTGGCAGAGTAACTAAGTAATGTCAATAGCAAAAGCCAAATCGGCATCACTGGATATTTTAGAGAATCATTTAGGCAGGCATCTGTTGAGAATAATGCTGTAGCTTTTCTTGCAATGGGCTTGGGTGGAGAAAAACTAAATAACCATTTTTCCTCAAGCAGCTTTCAATTAAGTTTACAGAAAAAAAAGTCAAAATTTTAGTAGATGTTGTTCATGCTTTTTATCCTTTAGATAAAATATTTGATCTGTTATATATAGCCAACTTGGAAAGTAAATTTAATGATACAGAGACTTAAGATGTTCCATAGTGAGGTAAGTACAGGAACGTTGTCAGGGAATGCGGGGATGCAACAAGGAAAGCCAAGGCACAAYTGGAATTGAATCTGGCACGGGATGTTAAGAATAACAAGAAAAACTTCTTCAAATATATCAATAACAAAAGGAAGGTCAGGGAGAACGTGGGTCCACTAGTGAATGGGGTGGGTACCCTGGTTACGAAAAACACGGACAAAGCAGAGCTGCTGAATGCTGCCTTTGCTTCTGTG
>NW_020455835.1:37016-41410 GCF_003342845.1 Nothoprocta perdicaria | reverse complement strand
GCTTGGATGCAGCCCTGTGCCACGTGCTCTAGGTGACCCTGCGTGAGCAGGGGGGTTGGACTCGATGACCTCTGAGGTCCCTTCCAACCTTCGGCATTCTATGATTCTATGATTCTATGAAGTATCACCCTTCCAAAGTCTAATTTTTTCAAGGTGCTTAATGATTAAATAATTTGCAGAATACTACTTATGGTTATTATAGTTATAATTACAATATATATAACATTAACTCCGACATGTATTTCCTCTTTGTTTCACTGGACCACTGACAAAGTATAATACTCATCAAGTAAAGTATATTATAACATAAGTATATCATAAGTAAATCATTTGATCACTGGAAAATCTAACAAAGGCAAAAACCTGGAATCTCATTGCTTTGGTGTTAAGGTCAATGAGGTATCAAGAAAGTATCCCTTATTTGATATATAGAGTATATAGCTCTGTCATTTTACAGTACTATATGAATTGAATAATCCACAATCCATTTTATGATCATTGTTCTCTTTGGTATTCTTAAACTAGACTTCTTTCTAGAGCATATCAGATACAAGTGTTTTACTCAGTATRAAAAAGAGTTGTATCATGTTTTATCTTTATTTTTTTTAGCTTGAAGGATAACAGTAACATTTACATAAATTTGTGGGGTTTTTTTGTCCTTTGCCTTTTATTCAGGCCACTATCAATAGATGGTGACATATCAATTTCTCTGCTTTAAGCTGACTTTACACTTTCACAAATGGCTGCACAGCATGTAATTGTACAGAAATAATTCTCCTGAATTGATTCTATAGCTTTGCTAAACACGAGGAATTTGAATTTGTTAAATGGTCACCCCTGTCCTGCTGACTCTGGAAAGAAACAACAGGACAAGAAAATCAGAGCTTTGAAGACAGGTCACTACCATCAGCCCGTTGCTTGACTTTGAGAGTTTCTGCTTCAGTCCGAACAAACACCTCAAATGTGCTATTCAGGTCACTTCTGCATCTTAATGCAGTCAGTTGAGCCTAAATAGCAGTCTTCCTTCAAAGCTGACACCTAGAGTGGGACTTAGAGTTGGACTTAATTGTCTAAATACAGAAGTTGAGCTTCATTTCAGGTATTCAGCTGCCACATTAGAAAAAAAATATCTCCCAAAAATCCTAAGTTGTATTTTTGTATTTGCTAACCTGTTCAAACATCCTCAATACTCTAAAATATCTAGATTATTTAGAAGCCTATCAATAAACAAAACAAAACAAAACAAAACAAAACAAAACAAGTCCTGTCTTAGCCAGTTAGCTTTCTAGGCTCCATACCTATGTTTAAAATGTCTCTATTGATTATAGTGGAAATTTAGAAGTGTCATATTTATCTAGACATCTTTAGCTCACTTTAAAGTAAACCAAACTTCACCCTTAATGTCTTTCTGTGCAGCCTGATACTACTTAACCAAGCCCAAATTCTTTCTTTCTTCAAAGTGATACTAGAAAGCTTTATATAGTGAGTCTAGTAAGAAAGACAAAATCCTGTAGACATATTTAACAACAGGTGGTGGGAATGGCTGGGGTTAGAGTCTATTCATTTTCTTCTAACAATGGTAGTCTTGGATTAAAATATCAAGTTGCTCTACTATTTGAGTTGCCCTGCAGGAAACTCAAGTTCCTGCTGAACTTCAAGAATTTCTGAGGCACATTCAAAATACACTATAGAGAAGGTCTGSATCTCCTGTGCTTTCCACTTGCCAAAAAGCTGGGGTGCAAAGAAAAGCCCCATTGCTAGGGYATTAGCTTGGAAGATTGAGACCCAGTTCCAGTTTCCTGATTTTGTTCTTCATAAGATTCTTCCAATTTGACACCTTAACTAAGAATATCACCTTTTTCCTGACATAAACAGAATACTGTGTGTCAGCATGAGATTGCAACAAAAGGACATGCCATATTGTTTAACGGGTCTGATGAAAACAGTATTATGCTATTTAGCTGAGCACAGCTGTATACAGAATAGTTTAGATATCGATATGCATTCAAGAAGGGCATGGAAAGCTGTGATTACATCTCATGTATTATCCTTTATCCAACTATAAGGAAGCTTTTTACTTTCTAAGGCTAGACTATAGATAATCACAATATTATATATGAAAACTGTGGAAAGAGTTGCAGTATAAAACCAGAAATATTCCATTTGAAAAGTTAGAGGAATTTACTACTAGTATTTAATCCTTCTCTCAAGATAATTGTATCTTTTGTAACTACCATGTCTTGGCTTGTTAACAGAGAATAATTTTCTTTTCAACAAACCAGTGCTACATAGCCTTTATCACAAAAAATGCTGAGTCCTTTAAAACTATAGATTCACGCTAATTYGGCACACCAAACTTGTCCTTGCACTCAGATCCTATTATAAGCAATACTTATCCATGTTGATCTTTGCTGATGTGCGGTTTAGGTTTGTCTTAGGTAGTTCTGTTGTGCTGCTTGTCATCTTTAATCTATTACCTCTTTTAACAAGCACATCTATGGTTACTCCTATGTTTAGGAAAATTACATTGAAAAGAAAGTATTTGCTTCTATTAAATATTTTGTAATGAAATCATGCTTAATATTATGTGCAAAAGCACTGRCTAATTAGGTTACTGGTAGGGTGGTATCATTGAGTGGTATCCAGCCACTACTTTATATTACTTCTACACGTCCTCCTGTCTGCACTCATCTGTCATTCTTTAGAATATTTTTATAATTTTACATTTATTTATATTTTATAATTATATTAGAATTCCTACACTACTATAATATGAATAATTACAGAATGAACCATGAACTTTGTTTTGAGTTTATCTCTATTTTATCTCTTCTTTTTCCAGCTGTTTTTTTCCAGGTTAGTTCCAAGGCAAACAGTAGATCTGTTAATTGCAGCTTAGGTAATAATAATAATAATAATAACAACAACAATAATAATAATAATTGAAGACCTTGAGAACTTCTGTGATCTTGCCAAAAACTGTACTAAATAGAAGAAGTGTTCTTCCAAGCATGAGACTTCCAAGCATGTTTCTTCTAAAATAAAGCTGATCAAAGGTGTGGTTCCTTTTGGCCCAGAAAAGAACACCTTGTTTCAGAATATATCCTGGCAGGGATCTTGAGATATCCTTCATTGTACAGAACACAGCTAATGAATTGTTCATGGGTTCATCTCATAGCAAAAGCTCTGCTGATCATCGTGTCCTTCCTCTTCAAAAAGGTAAATTTCTTCAACCAGATGGCAGGGTTGAATTTCATCCCCCCATGATTACTCTTCTGCCTACAGAGAGAGGCATGTCTTTAACAGGAATTTGAACTATTGTAACGAGATTCAGCCTGCTGGATAAGCAGAATTTTACTTGTCATTGTCAATGCATAATCTTGACAGTATAAGAACTAGTCTTCAACCTATAGCTGGTGAAAGCATTTATGAAATGTTAAAAAAAATCATTAAAGCATTTAGAGTGGCAATTAATTCCCTTTAGAAATGGCTTTTAGTGTTTAAGAAAATAACTAAGCAATTTTAATGGAACAAAGTTGCTGTAACAGCTGTTTATCAAGGAAGAAACAAACACCACAGAAACTTTCAAATGTACCAGGATTGCTGTTGCCTTTTCCATCCCTACACCAAAGGTTTGCACTAAAGTTGCTGTAACGGCCAAAAAAGAGTTTCTATATTGTACAAGTTTTATTACATCTTCACTGAATTTCTGAATTTGGCTGAAAGTTAAAGAAGATGACTAAAATACTAAAATTTTTGCTTTTTTTATTTTTTTTTTACCAACTTTCTTTTTGGCCACCTAGTTAGCAGAAAGAGGTCAAACCAGTGATTGTCTAACATATTTTTTACTTTAGCTGGATATGTAATCATAGAATCATAGAATGCTTAAGGTTGGAAGGGACCTCAGAGGTCATCTAGTCCAACACCCCTGCTCACGCAGGGTCACCTAGAGCATGTGGCACAGGGCTGCATCCAAGTGGGCTTTAAAGATCTCCAAAGAGACTCCACAGCCTCCCTGGGCAGCCTATTCCAGGGCTCTGTCACCCTCACTGTCAAGAAATGTTTCCTTAAGTTCCTGTGGAACTTCTGGTGTCTCAGCTTGTGGCCGTTTCCTCTAGTCCTATTGCTGTCCACCACTGAAAAGGGACCGTCCCCCTCCTCCTCACTGCCTCCCTTGAGGTATTTATACATGCTGATCAGGTCCCCCCTCAGCCTTCTCTTCTCCAGGCTGAACAGGCCCAGCTCCCTCAGCCTTTGCTCATAGGGCAGATGTTCCAGGCCTCTGATCATCCTCGTAGCCCTGCGCTGGACTCTCTCCAGCAGCTCCACATCCCTCTTGTACTGGGGAGCCCAAAACTGGACACAGTACTCCAGATGTGGCCTCACCAGGGCTG
>NW_020455835.1:0-36421 GCF_003342845.1 Nothoprocta perdicaria | reverse complement strand
AACTGGACACAGTACTCCAGATGTGGCCTCACCAGGGCTGAGTAGAGGGGGATGATCACTTCCCTCGACCTGCTGGAGACGCTTTTCTTAATGCACCCCAGGATCCCATTGACCTTCTTGGCCACCAGGGCACACTGCTGCCTCATGTTCATCTTGTCGTCCACCATGACACCCAGGTCCCTCTCTGCGGGGCTGCTGTCCAACAGGTCCACCCCTAATCTGTACTGGTGTCCGGGGTTATTCCTCCCCAAGTGCAGGACCCTGCACTTGCCCCTGTTGAACTTCATGAGATTTCTCACCGCCCAGTTGTCCAGTCTGTCCAGGTCCCTCTGGATGGCAGCACAGTCCTCAGGGCTATCAGCTATTCCTCCCACTTTGGTATCATCAGCAAACTTGCTGAGGGAGCACTCCATCCCTTCATSCAGGTCATTAATGAATAAGCTGAACAAGACCAGACCAAGGACCAACCCCTGGTGGACACCCCTAACTACAGGCCTCCACTGGACTCCGCGCCACTGACTACCACTCTCTGCACCCTGCCACCACAATTCCTAATCCACTTCCTCGTCCACTCATCTATCCCACACCTTTGGAGCTTGTCCAGGAGCAATTTCAGCATAGTTGACATGGTAACAATTTCAGCATAGTTGAGCAGCTGAAGTATTCCTGGACATGAGGTTGAACATTAAAAATACATTTCATGTAGAAATACATTTTTGTGACTGTTAGCTAAGAAGACAAAGCCTGATTGCTCCGTGTTGAGAAACTGCCTTCGTAACATGTCCCCAGGTCCAACCAGCAGTGAGGCTGAGCATGTTCTCCTGGCAGACACTCGCACCAATGTGCATATACACCTTATATATACTATCATATTCCTCTCTCTGCCTAATTAGGAGGAAAATTTGTTATTAGGACATACCTTTATATTCTTTTGTGCAATGTGGCTCCTTCCACAAACAGATTGGTCTCCCTGTCGCCCCCTATGGACCCTTTTTTCCCTGTGACAGTCAGCTGGGACTCCTTAGATGTCCTCAGAAGCCAACTGTCCCTGTGGTCTCACCCTTGGAGACCACTCCTGGCTTCCAGATCATTCCACCTACTTGCTGGCCAGTCCAGGTTGATGTTCACTTAGTGAACTCTGGTCCCACTCCAGTCACCAGAACTTAATTTCTCTTACTCTGGTCTCTCAGGTTGCTGGCAGCGGACACACAGTCCCCATTATTTGTGGTTTGACTCTAGTTGTGAGGACTCATGCCTCTGAACATCCATGCACATGGAATAGAGAGTCTCCTTCCCAAGAGAAAGGAAACATTGCACTCATCAGGCACAAGATGTGACCAGATAAATATACTGACTAGCCTCATTTTCATGTCAGGCCTTTTTTTTTTTTTTTCCCATATTCTATTTTTGCTTTGTTTGTTCTTCAGATTTTCTAGAYCCCTCCCTATCGTTTTCATTTGTTCATTAAGAAGGGTCATCTCCTTCTACAATCGTATTCTGGAAATGTTATTTTCTGATTACTGCATACCTTCTGTCTTTTGATCAAAGGTAAGTATTTTTCTTTTAACTAAAGGTTATTATTCATATCATTTTAGAAGTTTTTGTTGAAAAAATGTTCAGTTACTCACATACCTGAAATTGAGGCTGTTCATCACACTCCTCACTTGCAGCTGTATCTATGCATGTGCTTCAGAGACACATCTTGCATAACATCCCGAATAGTTGTCCAGTGTAGAAAGGATGCAGAAAAGATAAGCTGTGTCATCCTTCCAGAGACAGTTTATTTCTCCTTAACTACCCTGTGTGTCTCTGGTGGCCAGTACATTGAAAGAATGAAAGCTCTATGTGCTGCTTAGATATTACTATTTTAATTTGTATGCATTTTCATTATACTAATTAACCTGCAGTCAGGGAAAGCTTTCCACTTTATTCCTCTGGGTACGTTAACTGCACCATATATTGTTGAAAATGTAGGAAGTAAAACATCAGACTTTGTCTTATTAAGTGTGCTTATGGGCTATCTGTGAACATCTAGTCACAATCAAGTCAAAGTATATTAACTCAAATGCTTATGTCCTTTGAAAATGAAAAGTGCTTATATGTGGTCATGGTAATAGCTTTCCTGAACACAGGCACCTTGGATCTGAACAGGCATGTGAATGTCACTTGTAGTGGAAATAAAGCCTATCTAATAAGYTCAGATTTGTTTTATTTAGCTTTTAGTAATTCAATTCAATGATTTAAGAATCTTTTGTTTTATATTGTGAGAGYATAACATTAAAATATGTAGCTGATAGAAGTTAGAATTAAGTTTCAGTAATAAGGTTCTGTTWTCACTGTGTAAATAGTAGACGATGTTGCAGATTTGAAGGATTCATAGGCATGGACATTTTGTTTGAAGGCTAAGATAGCTGAAGGGTTCTCCCTTTACTCTCCACCTTTTATCATTTACTGTTATGCTTTATCGCATGAAGGACACATAACTGCTTAGTCCCTTCCTGACAGGAGATATTCCACCTGTTCTGAGAGAACCTTAATGTCAAATATTTTCTGTTTCATAATACTTTAGATACACAAGGTTTTTGAAAAGTGTTGTTAAGGAGGTGGCATCCAAAGATTCATCCTCCAGTGCTCTGAAATTAATTCAATACAGTACTACAGGAAGAAAAAATTATTTCTTTAACCATGGAGAGATGCAAACAAAGGCAGTAGAAAGTTCTTGATTCTTCCAGTCATTGTGTCACAACACAGATTGAGACGGGTCAACTAAAGGTTAGAAGTTAGTCTGCTCTTTATTTTCAGTCCTTGACCTCTCCATTSAAATGCAACTGACACATTACTGGAAGCCTGGTTGTGTTGTCAGGCAAGAGACAGGGAGGGCAAATGAGGTCAGCAGGAAAAAAATGCCATTTTTTCCTCCCTCCTGACCTAGCTTGAACTTTAGCTGAAGTGTTTTTGAAGGTGAAATTAAGAAGATCCTTCATGTGTGTGACAACACCTTAAACTGAAGCCTTGCTTGGATTCTTAGCTGAATTGGGTCCCTGATGACTGATGACTTCTAGGATCTCTTTGTGTAGTGTAAAAAAAAACAATTTAAGAAATAGCTTGGGATGAAAGACTAGAGGTATACAGGACTAGTCGAAGACTATCCTCTGAACTGTCAGAGAGTGAAAGAATCACTGGAATACCATTCACAAAGGACCTTAAGACATGAATTGCTTGAACTAAAGGAAAAAATAAATAAATGCATACTGAGCCATTAATATCTGCATAAGCCTTGATAAAAATTCTAAACTTTAATTTGGTTGTGGATAGATAGTCAGACAACATTCCAGTCCAGAAATTATGTTGTTTGTCTTTTTGATGCCATTTTTCTACAATATAAGTCAATATTCTATCACTTAATTTGATAGCAAGCTTAGTTCTTTCTATGTTTTCCTTTCTGCAAATAATGGTGCAAGGGAGGTGTAATCTCCAGTTAGGATACCCAAGTACTCTGGATATCTGGAAGAAAAACTTGACAAGGTATAGAATGCATCAAGACTGAGGTCTCATCTCCAAATTGCTGTCAACTCTTACAAAAGCCCCTCTCCTCTGACAGAAATTTGGTGGGGCAAATAAAATTCTTACAAATATAGCAAAAGCTTGAACACATAGATTGTATGGTTTCATTTTTCCTTTTAAATTATAATTTTGGCATTGGGAAGACTGTATCAATTTCCATTTAATGTACATCAGAATCTAACGGTACAGCCAAAGACACTTTTATTTGAAAAAGGCAATTGTTTATATTCTATATTAATTGTTTATATTTTATATAAACACTGGAAGAAAGTAAATTGTAGATTTGTAAATTGCTAATAAATTAAATGAGACATAATTTCTTTTAGTCTTTTATGCTTGAAGTTTTATAGGTTTTGATTCTACCATAATATTATTAATTATGGAGTATCAGGATTACAAATTCTATCACATCTAGATTATTGAATAATAGTATCTACGTGGTTCAGGAACAAAAGAAGGAGATAGTCCCAAAGATGCCCAAATAGCTTGCAAGCTTTAGCAATTGGTTTAGGGGGACAAAAGTCCACATGTTTCGTGGTGTCTTTGTTACAAATTCAAAGTCAAAAAAACTTTTGATATGTTTTGGGCAATTTGAAAGGAAAGTTGCCAGGGAAAAGATTATTGAATTGGGTATTTTGTGGAGCTAGGTTACCATTCTTGTTCTGCTTCTGGCCTGCTGGCATACCTGAGTAAACATCTGGGCTCAGGTTAGCTATCTGAAAGCAAAAGATAATGATACTGATTTCATCCGGGAGTAATCTGAGATTTAGGTGTGACAAGCAGTATATAAAAACTGATTTTACTAGGTGTAAGCAATTGCTTAGATTAAGCTTGTCAATTAGATGTGAACACATTGATTTTTCAGTCCAGTGAATAAGCTTAACTCTAATGCAAGTGTATCTGTGGTGTGGTATTAACAGATAAAAAATAAAGGAAAGGAAGGAAAGAATCACAGACCACTAATTGTGGTGTTTAATGGCTTAATGGGTTGTAGATGAGAAAATGTTCTTGGACCTCAGAGGACAAGAAAGGACATGGYCATATGACTGGGGAAGATAAAGAGTTTTTTCTGTGGTTTATCTTATTCGCAATTGTGCACCTTCTCTGATCTAGAAACAAGAATAAATAGTTCTCCAGTTAAACTTACAGATGAGCTGCATATTTCTGAAGCATAGAAAGTAATCCAATTTACAGAAATGTGATCTGGTAATGGCAGTTTTGAAGAAATGCTAACTAAATGCAACTCAAAGAAAGGAAATTGAAATTCATTAATAGCATAGAATAGATACTGATCAGGAATAGCAAGTTGGTAAAGGGTGAGGTCTTACAGTAGTGTAAGTTTATACATGAAAGTCTACTCAGGTAAACATCAGTGTGATGTTAAACTCTATGTCCCAATTTAAATCAGCAGATCATAGACTATAGACTAGTGCATGCACACGAGACTGAAGAGGGAGCTGACCAATGTCACTGCAAAGCAAACGTGTATCATCTCAGAAGAGTCAAAGCAATCAAAGCAATCAGAGCAGGCTCCTGACCTGATCTGGAAAACAAGGGGAAAAAAAATGCACAGTAATGGTAGACAAATAGTTAGGGTTTATCCAGAGATTTTGTGGGGTATTCTTCCCTACAGACGTTCAGATCCTGATGGGACAGGTCCTTAGCAACTTGATCTAACTCTGAAGTTTGACTCTGCTTTAAGAGATGCTGCAGCAGATGGCCTCCAAGGGTCCCTTCCTGTTACTGTGTGTGCAAATGTGCACACCTAATTCACACATTTAAAGATAAAAAATATGTAGCTGTTTTGCTTATTTGGGATCCAGATGCAGAGTTTGGAGAAAATGTGTGAGTAAAAAATCCCTCATATTTTATTTTTCTGCTTTGATGTCCTGCAAATCTTAAAACCCTGGAATTAAAATGAAATCTCTTCTTCCATCTCTCAGGAAATTATGAGCATGCCAGCTTTCACTGGAGTTTGTGTGTGTGTTTGTGTTTTGTTTCTTTGTTTTTGTTTTTCTTAATTCTAATTGCATTAAGAGTAGAAATAAAAAGCTTCTCTAAAACAAACAAACAAACTGAAAATAATATTGGGATTTGCAGCTGCATCCATAGAGCTAAGCCTTCCATATTTTCCAGTTTCTGGGAATCGTGAGTCTGCAAATATGAAATGAAAACTATTCTTAAATCACCCCGCAACTTTCTCTGTTGCAGAAGTCCAATGGAAGCCTGCTATATTTTTCTGAACCACAAGGAGATAAAGACCTGCTAAGATAGAAAGAAAATATACTCTCTAATGTCACGGGAACTCAGTATCATAAAGGACCACATAAAGACTGTTACAGTGTGGATTTCCTTCTCCTGACATTTGAGAGTGGAAAGCTTGTGCTGAAAGAAGTCAAATTTACTCCTAAAAAAATGCCACAAATAAAACCCAGAAAATCACAGGCAAGGGAAGTTCAATAATCTCTAGAATATTGCAGATTGTCAGTAAAGTATGAAAATGAGGGCAAAATTAGGAGAGCAATTTTTCTCATTCAGTTTTCCCAGTATAAATGGAGAATAGCAAAATTGATGACCAGTGCAACTGAGAACAAATTTGCCCCACAGAGAACTAATTAGAAACTCACGCCAAAACATTTTTTTTTCAATCTATCTGTGGATGCAAATCTCTCCTTCTGCAATGCTGAATTCAATTGCACATTCAGCATTAAGAACCTTACTCAAATCTTACAGTAGGGAATATGGCCCAGCAGTTTTCAGACATTTTTGTTTGGACCTTTACGTTTTCTGTAGAAATACTGTTGACTTCTACTTTTTACATGGAATAGAGTGTAGAATGTTACTAAATGGAAAGAAAATATACTCACTAAAGACAGGTTTGTCTTACTCTTTTTTTTATTATTTACTATTTATTATTTTTCTTTTTTTTTCTTTGTACTATTTGCTATTAAAATATTGGCTACTTTAGAATATTTGTAGCCTTGATTGGTGATTTAGAACATTTGTAATCTTCTCCTACAAAATCACATCAAAGGTAAGGATAAGGAATGTAACTACCTTCAAAAGTTAAGTATTTTTAAACATCATTTAATAATTTCAAATAGACTGATGTAAATAGAGAGATGGAAAAATATTCAGTCAGTAATTACTGGAGACTGCTAAGGAAGAACCTTTATTATATTTTGTCAGGAATTTAACATTTTCAGTCCTATGCTGTGGCACTTAGATACTTTTTGGGTAAAAAGAGCATCTAGTAAGTTATTCTGAATTAAAATACTCATTCAGCAGGGAAGTGCATAAAATGCATTTGGGAAAATGAAAATATATTGCAGTGGCTATAAAAAGTGAGGAAGAAAAATTATGATTAGTCTAGACCCTGACCTACACACCATTTCAATCAACAGAGGTCCATTTAGAAAATTCTCGTGGTCTATTAAGTCTATATCAGCGTAACAATGACTTATGCACAGATCTAAATCTTCCTGGCTTTTTACAGAATTTAAGCATGTGCTTAAAATTACACCAAACCTTAAATAGTCTGATTTTTTTTTTTTTTAAATTTGGATGTTAAAATATGTTGTCAAAACTGGAACTCTAATGAAGTGAGCACAACATGAGCATTGTACAAGGGGAATTATTTATCTGATGATATAGACAGCTAAACTGTGATAGAAACAAAGTTAACTTTGGAGTGATGTCTTAATGTGCACTATTTTTCTGTGCCTATTTTCAATATCAGAGAATCACAGAATCACAGAATAACTGAGATTGGAAGTGACCTCTAGAGATCATATATTGGAAGATGTCTAGAACAGTATCCTGATACTTGATTTTGTCCCAGTCTTGCCATAACTGGTTATTTCTTTCTGTGTATGGACTGTTTGGTTTATTTCTTGGCAAACCATTTTATTTATTGTTATATCAATCCTTTTTTTTTTTTTTTTTCTGACACCGAAGTATGAATGTTTTTAGTTGAGTCATTCAGTTGCATGAGTTATATATTTGATACAGTATCTCCAATATATTTAAAAACAAAACAAAACAAAATAATTTTACACCTTTTACTTTGTTTATTTTTTTAGTGCTAATCAGTTTTAGATTTCACCATCCTCAGTGCCATTAGGAACAAATATGGCAGTTCGTAATACTTTACGCTGCTATGCTGCTACCAAACACAAACACTCTTCCCTTGCATTTTGTGGCTTTCAATCCCTTCTGTTGTAGTGAAGGCTACACATACATACATACATTTTTTTGTCATGAGGAGCAGGATCAACAAGACTCCTGAAAGAAGGTATGTCAAAGCCAGGAAGGAGAACRTATGCAGTTCTGCATGATTTTCTTGGAATAAAGCAAATCTGATCTCTTGTATAATGCAAGGAAAAGATGTCATTCTATAATTTCAGCATAAGCATTGGTCTACTAATTTTTGCTTATCTTTAGAAACACACCCATTCCTAGTTTAAGGTCAGTATGATGGAGAAACCAGTATATCTGAATATATATCAGGATATCCGAAGCTGTACCTATGTAGATATATATATATAGTTACATCTAAAATGTTAGATTCAAGCCTCTGATACGAACCAGAACACACTAACACACTATTTCTATAACAAATAGCAAAATGCATATTGAAAGTCCCAGGTGATGCTGAGGACTTGTAACCATAGCTAAGGTACCGTTCATCAGCTTGCAAGTAGACAAGTAGACAAGAAGGAGGGAAAATTATCCTAAGTGTCTCATAAATTACAGCTGTGCCACTTACATTGTAAAATGTGAGCAAAACAAAACTTACTAAGGAACAAATACAGCTGGCTGTATAAAAACCCAAACCTTAAGCAATGTTATATGTTGATTAGATAAAAATTCACCTTACATATATTCATCTTATATGTAAAATAACTTGGGGTCTAATTTGACCCATAATGGAATGATTTGTGTTGAGGAGTTTGTAGTAAAAGGCAATTTTCACATAACTGAAATTTATTTGGTTTACCTGAAGACTCTCTGAGCAGGACATTGTGTCATTGCAAGTATCAGTCAAACATTACAGAATCACAGAATGGTTAAGGTTGGAAGGGACCTCTAGAGATCATCTACTCCAACCTTCCTSCTCAAGCAGGCACACCTACAGCATGGGGCACAGGGCGGCATCCAGGTGGATTTTGAAGACCTCCAGAGAAGGAGACTCCACAACCTCCCTGGGCAGCCTGTTCCASTGCTCTGTCACCCTCACAGTCAAGAAGTTCCTCCTCACTTGGAGATGGAACTTCCTGCGTTGCAGCTTGCACCCGTTACCCCTTGTGCTGTCATTGGCCATCACTGAAAAGAGCTTGGCCCCTTCCTCCCTACATTCCCCCTTCATGAACTTATACATGTTAATCTAACATTATATCTTGCTCTGTCTGCACTCTGTATCTCCTGCCAAGGAGTGGTATCATCTCAATGAAGAACAGTTTTTGAAAATGGATAATAACTCATCAAGTAATTTTTTTTTCTTATGAAATTACATCTCACATTGACAACTTGTCTTTCTGTTGCTGAGCTATGTCCACTTGAAAAAGCTTTTATCAGACAGTCTGACAAACAAAAATTGTTTATGAGAAAGAAAACCTAAATGCAAGGAAGAAGAAGAGACCACATACAGCATTGCATTCAGTGAAGGTTACCTTTGGTGAAGATTATCTTTGCCTATCTCTAGCTTTTCACTCTGAAAAATACCAAGACAAATTAACTCTCGGTACTGTATGGTACAACTGCACAACTCTATGGAGTTAGTGCTGGAAATGAAGGATATAAAAGATAGAAAACTCACCTAGAATAAATCTGCTTAGCTTCACTGATTTCAGATTGGCTGAGCTAATTTATAATAGGTGCAACTCTGCCCCAGAGACATAGCTGAAGGTAAACAATGGTAAACAGTTTTCTCACGTCTAGCTCAGGCAATTTAAAGTTTATCTAATTCTCACATATTCTAGACAACATTTTTCACTTTATTTTCTGTGTTATTATTTATGCATATCTTTTTCTCATGAGTTCTAAACTTCACGGTAACAAACTCATAATGAAGTTATATTAGAAAACGTGGTAGATTATGCAAAATCAGAAGGAACCTGACGACTGTTTCTAATTAATAAGGTTTTCATTATCAAAAATTAAGCATTTTCAAGATTTCAAGAATTAATGTTTTCAAATACTACTCTTTATCTCATTAGTGAAGTTGTGCATATGCAAAGGTACATGAGAATGGTTTCACATTTCCAGCTTAAAGTTGTGGATGTGGAGACGTGGTTTGACCCATGTACATGTATTTGAGATTCTCTGAACTTCTAATTTAGAAGTACTTTTAGCTGATGTATTAGAAAGGGAAGTAGAATACACTTTCCAGCTTTGAGTAACAGATACAGATCAAAGAACAGTTGCACAACATGCCACCTCGTTTGGTGGTAAATCAGGGCATAAAGGTACAAATACAGACACGTGCATTGTGGGTGTGAGCACTACAATTGTAAAATTTTGCCACAAATCAGAGGGAGCAAGTCCCCAAAGAGACATGATTCATTAGGTATGCTCAGACCATCCCAAATCCAATGGAGAAGCATAGAGTGTTATATACACAAAATATAACACTTTTGGTCATTCTTCATTCAAAAATGCACAGTAAGAGGTCACCAATAACACTATTTTGTGTCATAGAGCAAACCTATCAATACGGTCAGGTCCGAAAGCATCAAGTTCACTCTGTTCTGACTTCAGCAGCCATTTGTTATTAGTAGTCTGCAGTCCATATTGTTACTCATCGCACTTCTGGGTTACGGCTTCTGCTGAAGAAGTGAGAGATATGGGGAGACATGGGAGACACACCCATTACTCCTTTATAAGAAAAACCTTCACACGGGCTCAGGGACCACCTGAACACCACTGGGTACCACCAGTCTTCCCCCTCTACCACCACCCTTCTTCCTCCTCTAGTTGCTTAGAAGAGGGGGCAGCCAGAGCCCTCATGGAGAGGCCAGAAGTGGCATCAAATGTACAGCTCTGATAGATGACTCTGCTGAACAGGTCAAGATTTCAAACCTGCCTATCAGCTTCTCCTGTTAGCTACTTCTGACTACTCGTGATGAATGCGCAGAAGATTTAAATGGCTCTTTGGAAAGAGCTAGTAGCCTGACTTCCCCAGGTCAAGTTTTTATGCACTGGAACATTCATCAGGGACACAGAAGACTTAATCTGTGTTTCTCCTTAGTCCTTAGTCTTCTGTCTTTGAAATAGAGATTAAAAATGTCTCTTTTACCACCTTTGTTTGTTACAAGCTTCTGGTGCAGAAGCTGTTCCAGACAGCTGTTTGTGCTGTCTCACTGTACACTAGTAGACTGACTCAGTGTATGACAACTGGAAGTTTTCATAATAAAAAAAAAACAGGTAATTTTTTTTTAATTTATTAAAGATTTAATTTGCAAAGGCTTCATAAATATTTGATAGCCATTGCAAGCAGATTTACTAATATGCATTATAAATAGTTACCATCCTTTCATTAGAAGATATATTAGATTATCCTGAACTGTGGATATTAGCAGTCTATTGACATCACCACTACTCTGTCTGCCCACAAATCCGTTCTTTAGGTAATACTGCTGACTAAAGCCAGCTCTGAGGACCCAGAATTCATGTAGACTGACTTTCACAGATTCTTTGGGACAAGGAGCATGAATATTTTGTCTTTGTAGAAGACCTGGTATACTTTGATCATGAAAATGAAGTTTGTGCCCCATGGCTAGCCAAATAGTGACTAATTTGAACTTTATAACAATCTCTTAATCTGCCCATTAATCATTTAAATTTTTACAAGTGGAATCTTAATATGATGTCTAATTATTCAAGAACATTAATATAAATTATGTCTTGAATAATTGGAGATATCCTGATAAAATTTTAAAATGTTCTTGAAATATATATTTTTTAAAAATATGAATCTAGGTAAAAATGATAGGAAAGACTTTTCAGAAATATCAGCAGGTTCATCAGCCTAAAGGAAAAAAAAAATAGTCCTGATCATCAGTAACAGCCAGTATCATACAGAATGATAATGAGCTGACAAAGTTTCAGAAAGGTAGTAGAAACAAAAGGTCCTATTTATGGTAATGTGGAGAGCTCTTCTACATAGGAAAACAGGGACAGCTGTTCTGCATAGACTGCTTTTCTGGATTTCAACTGCATGACTTGGACTAGCTCTTTCATACTTATGTACATGTTTTTTTCCCCATGAACTTCACTAATTAAGATGAGAAGATGAAATACAGACAGAGGTGGGGATAGGTTTGATCTGGAATGAAGAAGACTTGGAAAGATATGCTTTTCCAGTGTATTAACAGTGAAAGCCAAACCACAGATCTTTAGAGAAAAAAGTCTTTTGGGGAAAGCCATCTTGGGTCCGTAAAAGACAATTCAATTTCACAGAAGATTTCTTTATTTTGAAATTTGACTGTGGTCCAATATGCAATGAGAAAAAATATGGCATTTGGAAGGAAAAACGTATGCTGTCAATGGAAAACGTTTCATGAAAGACAAGAAAGAGTATGACAAAATGATTAAAATATTATTGAAAATATGTCTACAAAATAAGATAGAAATCTCTGTTCTGCTTGTCTGCACACTATAAAATCAGAAGACACAAAACAATTGGATGATGGCAAAACTGCAATATAGGTGAAATATTTATTCTAAAAGAATGCTTAATGGTGAAAATCATTACAAAGTATTATTTTAGGCCTAGTTAAGACTCTTAAGGTATTATCTGTGATACAAAAGAATATTTAGAATTATAATAATTAAATTAATACTTAAATATAGAGGAACACAAAGGAAATCTGTTCCCAAGATATTATCTTTTAGATATTCTCCAAAGGTAAAGTAGCAGCTTGGCTGGGAATATAGGCTAAACTACGCTGCCATTTCCTGTACTTTTATTAATATAAGCTCAAATTTCCTACTAACATATAGAATCTTATAAGTTGCACACTATGATTGTGGTATACAACACAGTTCTGCAGAATTCTGTAGGGTTTAAAACAGCTGGAAGCAAGACACTGAGAAAAAGAAGCAAGTTAAACTGACCAGAGAAAACAAAACAATGATAACAAGGATTGAATTTTGCCTTGAGGGACCACAGAAGAAAATCAATGGGCTCTAGAAAGTGTACTTTCCATGTTTTTTCAATCTAAAGGAGGATAAAAGAAAACTTTTTGGACTCTTTTCTGTAGTTCTCWGGAGCTCCTTCATTCTGAGAAGATTTCAATGAGACTTGTCCACAGCTACAGATATCACACATGGCCTCTCACAGTACAACTGCATTAACTCCACAACTCTTGCAATGATTCAGCTGCAGAAAAAAAGTCTCCAATGTGGCCTTTTTTTTTGCTTCCAAAGTGCCTCCCACAGGACTCTTTCCTCCTCCAGCAGAAGGATTAAGTGTGGAGACCTTAGGAGCAATTTGTAAGGAGAGTATTTCTCCTGTAATACCCTGGGTCAGGTTTACTGTGAGTGGCACAAAACTGTGTTAGACTCTAAGGAACTGGGGCAGCACAGACAGACAAGAGAAAATGCAGAAATGAGAACTTGTCTCTATTGACAACTGCAAATAGGAAAGGACTTTCCTAAATGAGGCAAGTTTAGTCTGTTGACTAAATGTCTTTCGCAACCCTACTTATGCCCAAAATTTATCCAGAAAGATTTGCCATGCTCCAGTCTTATATTCTTGAACACTTTCAAATTAAGAGCCCCTAGAAGTTACATTCCATGAGGCAACATATATTCATATGTCTTGTGTTGAAAAATGGAATTTTGTTTCATTGTTAACAGTTTACAGGTGTTGTAGGATCACCACATAAATTTCACAGTGTGCTTTTCTAACAATACTGTAACAAGGCTCTTTGACCATCCAGGGACTAGCAGTCCAACATACACTGCCTTGTGTGCTTGCCTTAGAAAGCCTGTCCACCAGTCTGTAAAATCCACAACTGTATAAGCCTGCATTTTTTACATTTGCTAAACCACTGATAGGATTTGGGTACATATCAATAGACTTGTTTTCTGCAAGCAACGATCTTGCAAATGGCATGGTATGTGCGTCTCTTCCCTTCTGTGGGTGATACCAGTGGTGCTATTTTGTAGAACAAAGCAAACCTCTGTGTTCTGCATCTGCAGAGTAAGAATCAGAGCCATGCTGTTGCATGACACAACATACTTAGTTACAAGTTACTTCTTGCTTTTTCAAGGAAAATAAAAAATAAAAAAAAAAAGAAAAAAGCTTCTCTTTTTCATGCAGTATAATAATGCTATAGTTCATGATCTATGAATCCTATGAGTGTCTTCATTGAGGTTATCTCCTATAGGGAATTACTTTGTGAGGTAGTAACACTGCACTTTTCTCAAGTTCAGACCAGAACTGATTTAATTAAAAGCAAGCAAACAAGCAAACAAAAAGATTAGACAGCATTTCAGGCCTTGAATTATGGACGTGATAATGGCTTCTTGATGTATATCTAAATTAAAATGAAAAAATATATTTCAAAATTTAAGGTGYCTCTGCTTATAAAAATAATAACTAAATAAATAAATGTAAAAGAGATTAGACTGCTATTTGTAACAAGGTTGATTTAAGATATTAGTGATTTGTGACCATATTTGTTTTCTGCCAATTGAACATACATGAAGCATTGTAGCACTTTATTCTTCTGGAAAACTACTTCACTGGATGTAATTTTTGAGTGTAGTTATATTGTGGAAAGCCATTATCTAGCTAACATCTCTTCACTCAGGGACACCAATATAGAGGGCTATTAAAGAAACTTTTAATAGCAGCTTTTTCTATAATCCCTGAGTTAATGTTGACAAGACTTCTAAAACGACTTTACAAGTTTCTAACTTCAGGGAATTGCATTATCCCATTGGTCAATTCTGCGCTAGATTCTACACAGGAAAAGAAAAAAAAATCTATTTATTCTCCTGACATCTTTTATATCTTTTATCTCTTCTGTAAGAAAACATCTGTCTATTAGCATACTAATAGTATCTTTCTTGGTACTTAATGAAACTACTTTTATCTTTATGATCCCATCTGGTTTCAAACTACTTTCACAGATATAAGGGAAAAAAAAAGTTAAAAATCCTACTTTCCTCTTTGTTGTTATAATAATTTGTGCATGGGCCGATTGCTAGAAATGCTAGTCTTTTATGACCCTTTCTTCCTCATACGGCATAAAGGACTGACTGAAAAGGACAAGGGATTACATCAGATCACAGATCTGCCTAGTCTATTATCTTACTTCCAAAAGGGGATAGATGCATAGAGAAACACAACTAGGTATGTTGTGATGCCTGTACAAAACTTCTGGTCTCCTATTTTATGCATTTGTTTGGGGAGAAATGAAGTGTTGATAGAGCTCCTAGGGTGATATTCATTGTTTCCTGTCTAAATATCAACACCAAACAAACAAACAAACAAAGATGCTCCTTGCATAGGAGAAGACAGATGGAAGTATCTCTGCTATTTGCCTCCTCTGCTTGCTCCTTTGTCAGAAGAACAGTCTGTGCTCCACGGCTCCTACACACCTAGGCATGATGAGCAAYAAGATACAGATTTGCTCTCTGGGATTCCTCAGATCAGCCATGGACACCAAGGGTATGTGACTGCTTTTAAGAAGCTAGAAGTAAAGAGAAGGTGAAACTTCACATTCTATATCTCTGCCTTTGTCCTTCAAAGATTCGTCTCAAGTTTTTTCTTTACAGCTATTTTATTTGAGGAGGAAAGTATATCCTTCAGATGGATTTGGTATTTTCCAGTGGTAGATGTTAATAGAGACATTCATCTTCTCCAGCTACATTTAGGTTCCTATCATATCTATTATCTATTTAATTTACATCCTCTGAATCATCCTCCAGAGGGATGTATCTCTCAGTGTTAACTGTGCAGGAAGCTAGGGCACCCAGCAGGATAACTTTGGCACATAAATTGGGGTATTTTTATTACTTATTTATGTGGCAAATATTTCCATCTTGTTAACTGATCACATGGATTGCTGGAGACCAATCCAACACAAAATGAAGATGGCAACTGTAAATCATCTTTAGATAATGAGTGGTAATGGACAGCACAGCAGTAATTTAAGCGTTAGCAGTAGCTTCAGAAGGGCAATGTGCAATAATATCCTAGTATTTTATGTACTTTTGCCTGTTTGTATCTAAGAAAAAAGACAGCCAGGATAATGTTATTGGGATCACTATTCCCATCATACTTCTTAAGAACTCTTGGAGAAATAAGAAGCAATAAGTTAAATTTGACATTTCGTGTATGACTCGTATGTTATGCAACTGAATCCAGATGTTTGAACATTAAGGAGAACTTTGAGTATGATATAGAATGMAGAAATTGTTAGTGGATATTTCTGTATAGGGAGAAGTAGGTGCTGATGCTTTTGGATTTTTCCTAAACATCAATTGTGTAATAGGCATCTTCTAGCATCTGGAAAGATGCTTGCAAAGACAGACTGTTAAGAATTTTTATGGAAGGTATCAAATCAGTACATCAAACAACTAGACAAGTATTCCATATATAATGTAAACGCTAGGTAGTCTGAGACAATGGAGATGTGGACACAAAGAAAAGACAATGCATCATAAAGCCTTTTTTTTTTCTTTTTTTTTTTTCTTTTTTTTCTTTTTTTTTCTTTTTTTTTCATAATTTTAGTGTAAATTCTGAATTTAGGTTTTGACTCAGTCCTTAGGCTTTTAAGGGCCAAAGTTAGAATTGTCATCTCCAAAAGGAAGACATTACTGTTGTCTCCATCTCTTCCTTCACTATCAATGTATTAGGAGAAATGGTGATCCTCTGCCCATTTTCATGATCTCCATGTGAACTGGCTTTATTCTTGTTCCAAACCAACCAACATCTATGTGACCAATGTCTTCTTGCATGGACTGCAGTCTTAAGTTTGCTAGGATTTGGCACCATGTTCACTTCTTCTACTGTTTTTGTCTTGGTGATGCCTTTTATCTACTGATTGGAGCATAAGAGACCACAGAAATGGAGAAACTTTCCTAGCTGCTCTGCTCAGACTTGTGAATTCCACTTGCACTTTGAGACACTTAATTTTTGAGTGTGGCAATGATGAAGATGTGTAACATTGCCATGGATAGCTTTAGGCATTTCAGGAAGGACAGGCCAGGAAAGCAAGGTGGTGAAGTTGTGCTTTATATGAGAGAACAACTGGAAGGTATGGAGCTCAGCCTAAGGGAGGATGACGCATGAGTCGAAAGCCTGTGAGTGAGAATTAAAGGGCAAGCCAACAGCAGCGATACTGTTGTGTTTACTACAGGCCTCCAGACCAGGAAGGGGAAGTGGATGAGACCTTCTATGGGCAGCTGCAAGAAGCCTCAAGATCACAGGCTCTGGTCTCTACGGGGGACTTGAACCACTCTGATGTCTGCTGGGATAATCACACAGTCAGGAACAGTCCAGGAGGTTTTTGCAGACCATTGCAGGTAACRTCTTGATGCAGATGGCAGATGAACCAACAAGGGGAGGGGTGCTGCTAGACCTGATACTAACAAAAAGTGATGGTCTAGTGGGAAATGTGAGGGTTGGGGGCAGTCTTGGCCTCCGTGACTGTGAGATGTTGGAATTCACAATCCTGCATTGAAAAAGCTGGGCGAGAAGTAGAATTGCCATCCTGGACTTAAAGAGTGCCAGTTTTGACTTCTTCAGGGAGCATCTTGGGGGGAATTCCCTGGGTCAGGGTCCTAGAAGGAAAGGGGATCCAGGAGAGCTGGCTAATATTCAAACACCACTTTCTGCAAGCTCAGGATCGGTGCATTCCTACAAGAAAGAAGTCGAACAAGGTGGGCAGGAGACCTGCAYGGATGGGCAAGGAGCCCTTGGGAAAACTTAATGAGAAAAAGGCAAAAATACACAATGTGGAAGAAGGTTCAGGCCATATGAGAAGAATATAGGCACATTGTTAGAAAATGCAGGGATGAGACGAGGAAGCCAAAGGCCCATTTGGAATTAGAGTTAGTGAGAGATGTCAGGGACAACAGGAAGGAATTCTACGAATACATCATCAGCAGAAGGGAAAACTAAGAAAAATGTTAGCCCGCTGCTGAATGGGGAAGATGCCTTGGTGACAGAGGATGCAGAGAAGGCCGAGTTAATAAATGCCTTCTTTGCTTCTGTCTTTACTGCTAAGGTTGGTCCCCATG
Organism: Nothoprocta perdicaria; assembly: GCF_003342845.1. NCBI lineage: Eukaryota > Metazoa > Chordata > Aves > Tinamiformes > Tinamidae > Nothoprocta > Nothoprocta perdicaria. Next base: position 18,598 of record NW_020455835.1, on the reverse strand, counting down.
AACTACAGAGCCCAGAAACAAGAGAGACAACAGGGAGCGAGGAGGACTTTCCACTGGTCAAGGAGGATTGGGTTAGGGATCATTTAGGCAAACCAGCCACTCATAAATCTGTGCACCCAGATGGAATGCATCTAGCAGTGTTGAGGAAACTTATAAGAAACAGCTGCAATTACGGTAGGATAAGCATTTAAAATCTGTTTCCTTTCCTGTTTCTAGTCTACATAGCAGTTTGAGCAACTGTTTCTTTATATATATATGTATACATAAAATTATTATTATTATTATTATATATTACTCCCATTTCCCTCTGCTTTGCTGTAGTCTTGTTAAATCTAATATTTGATCTTGATGTTTCTTCATCATACTATTGTTGCTCTGCATTTCCTCGATTATGATGGAGCTCTTCCATCTTTTGCACTCTTTTATGCTCAAAGAAAACTTATATTTGCAYGTTTGTGTCTACAAGGATTGCTAATGTATATCCTCAGAAAATTTTTACTTGCAGTGTTTGCTTAGATGTATCAGTTTTGTTCTACATATGGTACCTTTCCTGTTACCATCCTGCCTGTTGAGCCTTCTGAAATACGGACTACAGTGCTTTTGTTTAATATGAAACAATGTTTTTAAACACTTCATATATTTCTGGCACCAATAGTAAATGGAAACCAACTGTTCTTTTCCTGAAATGTCACTGCTGGATAAAAAAAAAAGAGAAAGTTTCTTTGGATAATAGCACAGCTGCATTGTCAATAAGAAGTCAGGTGAATAAAAATAAAAGTCAAAAATTTGATCAGTATGTTGATAAGTATGAATGTTCAAGGTCCTCATAAACATGAAACATCTTTCAATGACATAATCAAGTTTTTACTAATTGATAACTTCTGAATAAATGTTTCAACAACTTGCTTCCAGACAAAATCCTCTGAGATGCACAGCGAACACTTAAATTATTGAGTTAGTGCAATGCTATATCACTGCAAGCTGTGCTTTTGTCAGTCACATAGTTTTGAGCAAATTCAGATGTTTTGGTCTATATTTTGAGGAAGGATCTTCACCGAAAACAAATAAGTTTACAGTGTATAAAAACAAAATTATGACACAAATTTCACCTGAAGAACATGTTGGAGTGGAACTCTTGTGTGCTAGAGTGCWTATAGTTAGAGGGCTTTCTTTTGGATCCTGATATCAAGGAAGCAGTTATTTGGCAGACATCACTAGATGGTGCTGGTATACATATTTTTCCTACTATTGTCCTTTTGTGTGCAAATAGCTGCTCGTTCTTGGGAAGAATTGCTATTATTATTGCATTTGGCTATGCAAAGCTGTGCAGGCAGATTTAACACTGCAGGTAAGGGCACTGCAGGCTTTCATCTCTTGGACATTAGTAATGCTTAGCTCAGCAGGATATGTGTTTTTTTTTTTTTTTTTTTCCGCATCATGAGATGCTATTGTGAAGCTCAGTAGACCCCTGACTCAGTTGGCAGCTGCTTCTGCTTGTGCTGTTTTGAAATGCACAGTCTTGGCTAAAGGAACAACTCAAAAAGAGGGAAGGGTTTGCTCTACTACTTAAATCGATGCAGCATCTTTCAGCAACATCAGACTCACTGTCCTAAACTAATGTGTGCTTCTGAAGTTATACAGCATGTTTCTCAATCTGGTCTCACTCACAAGTTGTAGCTGTCAGAAAATAAATCCTTCACCTCCACTTCAGAATGGAAGAATCCCCTGCACAGTGTAACTGCACCCAAATAGTTTTCCAAACATGATTATATTTCTATGTTGTGTATCCCAATCCACCACAAGCATCTGAAGAAATAGAGTGTAAGCGTTTAACATTGATTGGAATCACTTTTCCAAGTACTTGATTATGCCTCTTTGAGGAAAACAAATGTGATTATGCTATTATGCTGTTTCTCTGTCTTCATTCCTTCAGTCTTAAGGGGAGTTATTAACTAATTTCATTTCTACATTGTCTGCTAGAAAGTTATTTTCTGTTTTCCTTAAAGAGTTGTACCTAAAATACTAAAAATGCTGATTTATATCTTTTTAGTCTTTTCTTACATGTGCTGTAATGATAATGTTATTGCAACTCTCACTGATAAATACCTAATGAAATAAGGAACAGTATATTATTGGGAGTCTGTTGTTTCAGGCTCTCTGAAAATTCAAGCAGACTTCATTGCTGCTGTGTTGGTATTTGGGGAAGTCATTATTTGCACATGTAATTTGAAGAACACTATCTCTTTCAAAAGGCAAGTTAAAACTGAAGAAAATTGAGAAAAAACTGTTCTTTTCAGCTTCAGCTAGTCATTTGGCAAATTTAAACAAATAAATAAATAGATCATTGTGAAAAYTGCATTTTAGTTTTTTACAATGGTCTTGGACACAGAGAAGGTGATCATATGACAGGTTAACTATCTTGTGCAGGGCTGGGCTAATGGGTCAGGAAGTGGCAGAATGTTACTGTACCTGCTAAAGCCAGTGGTGGGATTCCCCCTGGTATCAGAGAAACAAGATCAGACTTTCAGAGTGCCCCAATGACACTCCATACATAAAACTTTCTCATGAATGTGAATCTGTGAGATTGGCTCTGTAGGTGACACTAATAGGTTAGCTCCTGGTGACACTACTGTTAAGATCTCAGGTTCACAAATTCTTTGCACATTTTTAATAGTTGCGCTATATATATATATATATATATATATATATATATGTATGGGACAACTATGTGTATATATATTGTTTTTAAGAAGAGAATTTTTTTCCCACTGTTTATAAAATAATAATTTATATTCTAGGTTTTTCTCAGAATCATCCTTGTTTTTTTATTTGTTGGCCATGGTTTTGGATGTCGTTAGAATAGTCTTCCAAGAGACATACAGCTAGTTACTCATCTGTTTTTTTTTTTTTTTTTAAATATCTTTCCCAAACCACTGGGAGTTTACTGCATTTCTTAAAACTGGTTGTTCAAAGACCTGCGTATCTGTTCGGTCTTCCCTGCACAGTATCACAGCAGCAGAGGATTTCATTTTTCTTTTGCCTTATAAGGAGACCAAATGTAATTTTTTGTTTAATGTCAGCAAGCTTTAAAAAAGTTGATATTTAACTGGTGCTAATTAAAAGCAGTTTTAAACCATGTCTTCTGTCTCCCTATTTATAGAACAAAGACTACGGTTTTTAATGTCATCTCAGTTCTCCGGCCACTGTCTTGATTTTAGCGTAGGTCACATTTGTGAAATGTCAATGTATTCAGAGAAATTCGTTATTCTAGTCAGTCATTTTATTTAAATCTTTTCATAAAGATGTAACAGATAAAACTGGATAAAACTATCAGTGGTAGCTGGAGAAGAATTTAAATAGGCTCTTATTTTAATACTGTAAAGGATCATTGTATATATTGCTCTGAAAATGTTATTTTCACCAATCATTGGAAATCAATTTGATGTTTATGTAATTTATTGCTTTGTGATGGTATGGAGCAGATTCCAATATCCTATCCCTTTTGTATATTCTACAAATAGCTCCACAAATTAACATGAATGACTACAGTGGGGTCACGTATTTCTAATAGCATTGGAATTTGACCCTAAAAGATGAGCCCAAACTTTAGATTTTGCGCAGGTCTTTTTGTCTGCAAATCACTAAGCACTTTAAAATGGTCAGCATCATTATCCTCTCTTTGCAGATGGATAAAAGTCTTTGGAGATGGGAGAAGAGTCTTGAGCAAGGTGACCCAGCTTTATAGAGGAGGCAGATGTGAATCTCAAACTTTTGCATCCCAGTTGGCCATCTTATATTTCAGGTCACTGTCTCTTCCAATTAAATATTTTAAGTCATACTAATCTTGCCTATTTGAAATGAATCACAACTTTTCATAAAACTGGGGACAAAAAGAGTTYATTTTTTTCTAAAATGTTATAATAAAATATATTTTATCATTTGATAATTATTTTGGGTTTTGTAATTTAATGGCATTTTGAAGAAAATAAAAATGTTATCAAAATATTATCTAATTAAATGCTGACACACTTTTTATAAAGAATTTATTTCAAACTTCAAAAATTAGAAAATTTAGATAATATGTCCCTGTTAAAACATTCATAATTCTTCTAAGAGAATATTTTGATTAAATCTGGGATTAAATAAAATAAGAAAATGATGTCTCTGTAAGATCCCACTTAGAATGGGATATAGAAACATATAGAATGTTTCTATAGAATAGAAACATTCTCAACAATAGAATGTTGAGAAAAAACAAGCTCAACAACTTGTTTCAACAACAACGGAAAAAAAAAGTACCAGAAAGGTTTATTTTTTTCTGATGGAAATCTCTGTTCAATAAAACAATAACTAAAAATATCCAATTAAATGAGAGAAAATATATTTGGTACAATAAGAACATGAAAACAATGCTTGTATTTAAGAATGTATACTATGTCTTATTGTCTCATTCCAAAACAACAACAACAACAAAACTAATTAACTTTGTTTGCTATGAACTAATTCATTTTCCTGTCTGGCCATGAACCTTTCCATGAATGTGCAATTTTGAATAACTCGAGAGTTTATATAGTTTACATCAACTGCTTTTATCGTGTATTTTATACAGGAAGTCAACCAATTACTGCATGTAATTGAGTTTTTATTAAGAAAGTACACTGTCTAGATCATCCTCAACTGTGGGTAATCCAGAGGAGATGGAAAAGAAATATTAATTTTAAAATATTCTATTCATGGAACAGCAAGACAATCTTCACTAGTGTCACTACGGAAATGAATAATAAGATTCAGGCTTTATATGCATATTTAATTCTGAGGAGGCCCTTTACCACATATCTATTATCAAAATGTTCTTCCTGAATTGATCACTCACATGGACTCTTTACATGTATAGGTAAATATGATCTCCATGAAAATCTGTATATACAAATTATACTCAGTTTACCCTCAGAGAGAAGCAATTTTATATGTGCATATATATGCACACACTTATATATGTGTGTATATATATATAAATTATGATCTTATCATCCAGTGTTCCAATTTTTGATATTTAATTGTTATGAGAAAGGAGCACTCCTTCAAACAACCTATAAAAAATAGGAGAAAAAAAGATTTTTCTATCTCTATATTTATATACACATCTGCATCTATATTTAATATGTTATTCCTTTTCTAGAGCTAAAAAAGAATCATCAGAAWATTATGCTTATATGCATATTATATAATAAATTCTCATTGAAATAGCAGGTTCATTAAAGCTTTCAGAAGAGCATCTTTTCAGCATTCTTAAGTACTCAAAGATGGAATTTAAACATTTAAGCACAGCATTTATTTTTTTCACTTTGTAAAAAACAGATCTGGTAAATGCTGAACTCTGATGAACAGTCTGTTTAAACAAGAATTTGAATCTATATATCTTATCATGGAAACTTTTTGATGACTATTGATGAAAGAAGCTATCTGTAAAACTTATCTCTAGTTAAATATATAAATATATATATATAATCAGATCAATATCATATCCATAAAATATCAACCCAATGCGATATGAGGTGTTTGAATGCAAGATTTTCAAATATACCCACATAATCACAGAAACTGCATGAGTGAATCAGACCCATGACCAATTCACTTGAGCAACCTTTCTCCAACATTAGTCTTTATTAGTTGTTCCAGGGAAAATAAAAGATATTTTGAAGAAGGAAGATACAGGATAATGTTGCCAGTGAGAAAATTTCTTCCAAACTGATAAAATGCAAAGCACAGAGATTCTGTGTTCCACAGTGGGTCATGGGMCTTACAGTGGAACCTCTAGATGCTCAGTCCCCTGCCAACCAGACTGAAGTATATCATCTAAAATCAAGTTACGCAGAGGGCAACATCTGATAACTTTCCAAAGGTGGTTTGGTGGTAACTAGGAGCTAGTTAGTATATTCTATATAACCAGATAATAGGGACTGTTAGGAACTAGATCATATTAATTTAGACAAACCTTAAAAATCTGTAAATGCCCTAGGTAGTTCTCTTTTGTATTTAACAGTTGTAATAGTCATGATTTCGTTGTAGCTGTGTTGTATTTCTGCTCCACTAAATCTCTCCGAGAAGCTCAGAGACCTGATTAAAAGAGCCTACGCCTAAATATAAGGAGACATTTCTCAGACATGTCCTAAGTCACCAAGGGACCTTTGGACGTTTTTTTAAAGTACTCTGATAAGACTGAACCTTTTCAGTTTTAGTCCACTTCATCCTTCCCAGCTCCTAAGACTGGGTATGCATGACCCTTCAGACACTTTAAATGAAGCTGCTTGCTTTAAAGCACTTCTGAAAATAAGTGCTTCCCACTTCAAATTCTTGTCAGACTGCCAGCTTTTTTTTGCAATTTAGGTTTTTCATGCTAACATTACACAGATCACTTCTTAAAGTAACTGGAATAGCATGATGTGCAGTAGTGAATCAAAGAAACCATGAAATCCATCATTTGATAAAAACAGTGCCTAAATTAGAAATTATGAACAGTGTTGGTACATTTTATTTTATTTTATTTTATTTTATTTTATTTTATTTTATTTTATTTTATTTTATNATTTTATTTTATTTTATTTTATTTTATTTTATTTTATTTTATTTTATTTTATTTTATCCTTTATCTGGCAGTCCTTTAACTTCCCCTGACTTCTGTGTGAATTTGCTGTGATGAGAGACTTCATTACTTTACTTCAGAGCTTTCTTCTAAATAGGAAACTGTTTTACTGAGTGAATCAGATGATTTTTTTCTTCAATACGGGGCAATTTGGTTCCTGATTCCAAAACACAGGGTGGCCCACAGACTGCCAGGCCACAGTCAAACTAGTCTTTTGAAAGGTGTCAACTTACTGTACATCTAAGTTTAAAATTAGAGGACAAGATGGACAATAAGAACTGCAGTTCTTGAAAACCTAGATATGATATGTTTTGGATAGCACTGATTTTCTGACATTAGAAACCTAGCTTCATACTAGTTTAATAAAAAACCCATTGCATGCTTTCTGCAGATTAGGTAATGAGGTTGTATCATTGTCTGACTGAGACCTAAGAAAGGCTAATGTAGTGAAGGAATAGGAACACGAAAGAGTTGGCCAGTCCAAGACAGCCATTTTAAAGACAGGGTGAAATGCCACATTTTTGCATTGATAATCCAAACTACGATGAGCTCTCTGCTCAGCCTGGGGAACATGACCTTTTACCATTTTCTGTTTTTCACTGTCCTGCAACAAAAGCACAGTGAGATGCTACAGGTAGAAAAAAAAAAGTCTTATTTACCCTAAGCTTACTTACCCTGAACTGTGAAGAAAAGTGATTTGAATCAGTCCCAGAGGTGCCTACCCTGTCTCTTCCCATTGTCTCTGTAAGATGTCCAAGACATACATAATGCTAACTTAGGCACTTGATCTCTGGTCCTAAAGTCATGATGTGAATTAAGGGTTGTAATTTTTCTCCCCCACATTTCTTTCAAAGGACCATGCAGATCTCTTTATATCAGCCTTATTTATGTAACATCATATCAGGAATAGTTAAGCTAATGGTTCACTTTCTTTCAGGGTAAAATTCTGGTTTGACACTTTACAAGTACGTCATATTAGCCTGTATGAGATATATAACTTCTGACTTATCATAGGATGGTCTGCCACTTGACTTCATCCCTAACTAGGATATGTCTGTCTATATCACAATGCCTCCTGAAAATCTACCAGATTGCTTTAATTGACAAGTAAGGAAATTAGACTAGTGTAAGGATATGAAACAATATGATGCAAAGTAACTCACCTGGAAGCAATGTTTCACATTTCAGGAAAATGAAATTTCATGTGTCCGAATAATCAGGTAGTTAATTTTTCCAAAGTCATGGTGCTAAAACACTCCATAAATAGATAATTTTTTAAGGTTAGATAATTAAGGTTAAAAGCTATTTTTAGTTCATTGAAATTCTGGTAAAGCTTAACATTCAAATGATCATTTTATATTATCCTTAATATGCCTTAATGCACTTTCCTAAAGAAAAAATACATTGATCTGTATGAACTTTGCATGATTTGAAAATATACCGAAAGTGAAATAGGTGTCTAATTCTCCCTAGCAAAAGATCTTTCATGCATCAAGCTTTGCAATAGAAACTGACATTATGAGTCCAAGATTCCTTAAAAGGTTTCTGGGCCATTTAGAGGAAATGAAGAAGGTTCTCTGAGGTAAAATGAGGTCTAAGGCTAATGTGCCTGGTTGTAAATCTAGGCAAGCTGCTCTGAGGCAATATGATAAGAGGTGGAAAGAATTAGTTGGTGTAAATGATACATTAGGTGACAAAGGAAGTATTAGATTCATCTTGTTTAATACTGTCCTGATTTTAGTTTACTGCTTTTATGGACTATTAACATGTGGATGGATAGAAGATTTTCTGTAGTGTCAAGAGGGGGTATTTTTGGGGGGAGTTGAAATGGAAAAAAAAATATTTTCCTTAAATTAAAAGCCAAATGTTACAAAACTAGTCATATTTTATACTATTTTTACATGAATGGGGCTTGTGCAAATACATATCTTCCCACTCCAGGTATATGCAGACCCAGAACTCTTTATACAGTACTGAAAATGCCTAATATGTCACGCATTTCAATGGTCAGGCACCACATCTGTGTGTTTTTACTCATATCTCTGGTTCATGTCCTTAAAAGTCATTCATGATTGTTACATTTATTTTGCCTTGTTTTTCCATTTCAGAAAACGTAGTTAGGCTGTCCTGATATATTTTAATCTCACAGCAGAATGAAGAAGATGATTGACTGCACTTGTCACATCATGAGGAGTTCCCACATCATGTAAGTTCAATAAGCTTCACAGAGAACAAAAAAAACCCTCTTCAATTCTCAGTCTTCCTAAGTAAAAGAGTAAAAATTTCAGAGTGCAAATTCTGCCCAAACTGGCCTCTATTTTATGTCATGTCATTTCATAGAATCATAGAATCATAGAATGCCGAAGGTTGGAAGGGACCTCAGAGGTCATCGAGTCCAACCCCCCTGCACACGCAGGGTCACCTAGAGCACGTGGCACAGGGCTGCATCCAGGCGGGTTTTAAAGATCTCCAAAGAAGGAGACTCCACAACCTCTCTGGGCAGCCTGTTCCAGTGCTTTGTCACCCTCACAGTGAAGAAATGCTTCCTTAAGTTCSTGTTTCAGGGGAGAGAAATGAAAAGGAAGACTTTTTATCTAACAATCTGTTAGTAAATCCTTTTTTACTTTCAAAGATGAATTACAATTCATCTTATTGACCTATTATCATGAAAGGTGCAGGGTACCGAGTTCTGAAATCCTTGCAAGTTGTGGTAATGCTCTGAATTCTTCCCAAAAGTATATTGATCAACAGGTTCCTACCATGAGACTGCTCAAGGGACAAGCAGCAGCCCTTTCCCTTACATACAACTTCTGAGTAGGTTCACTGAGGTAGCCCTGTGTCATGATGATATGATTGGCTTGCTCTAAGCCCAGATTTTTTTTTTCCTTTCCTCTTGCTCTTCATGGATATCTCAGTGTGCATTTTAGAACACCGTCCTCAACATGCATTTGACAAACCTTTTAAGATGACAGTAGTGCAGATCTTATTGCTCTGACTAGACTAGATTTTGGAGTCATATCCTGAACATAAAGGGTAAGTATGATGACTGAAATAATGAGAAATTTGCTCAGCACACTCATCCACATCCCCACATTTCATAAGAATGGACACTGTGATTTAGAGGTTCCTTCTACTATGTTTCATCAACAGTCCAGAAGTCAACAGCTATGTACTGACATCCCAGAAACTGTTTCCTATAGCATCTATATCRCATGGTGAGCAGAATCTCACCAGAAAAGACTGATACATCCTAGAAGCCTTGAGAAAGACGACAGCATGACAGAGGAAGTGATTTGGCTGCTGGAAGCATAATAGCATGTAGAATATGCATCTGCATATGTTGAATTTTTCTTGGTAATGACAATAGAAACATTTCAACTTGGAAGAGTCTGAAAGGCCAACACAGGGTGACCTCACTCAGCCAGTCTTTGTCAGCAGTTCTAGAGGGCAGTACAGTAATGGTGGGGGGGGAAAAAAAAAAGACATCTACAAATCACCAAATGGAAAATAGTCTCCAGGAAGCGTTTGAATTGAAGGACAGTTAAAATTTATGACTTAGGCATTTAGGCTCAGGATTTTCTGATCTTATGTGTCAGAACAAAGTCAGTTGTAAAGTGATACCAGAAAATCAGTGGGAATGAAAGAGATGCTACTGTCAGACAACAAAATTTCAAGTGCATTTCAAGATAAAGAAAGAATTAAATTTATGCTTTAGGTGAYTGGAGTTTTCTGGTTTGTTCGGTGTGAAAGAAAAGACATGTCATCTTCAGAAGTTGCCAATGGTTGTAAAAAAAAATATATATATATAAATGAAAGGGAGAAACAAAAGAGTATTTTTTATTAAATACTTGTGAAAATATTTTAAAACTTTCAAAGACTTTATGTATAGATTCCATATCCCAGTATAAAATACACAGGCTGGTATTCATGTGACTGTTCTGATATGCATCATTCCAGAATGTTTTTAACAACAATTCAAAAAAAAAAAAAAAAAAAGGAAAATCACTTATATACTGTTTTTAAAAGTGTGCCATGCAGTCTAATGCCTGAAAAATTGTATATAAAATGAAAATTTCATACTGTGGCAAAGCTGAAGAAAAGGCATACAAAGTGACAATATGCTGATATTATTAAAGGTCATTCGTATCAGCTTAGGATCCACCCCTTAGATTTTAGTATTGTTTTGGAAAAGTCTGCAAATTTTGGATGATAAATTGTTTACTTCTAGTACTCTATCTTGCAAATATATTTTGTTAAGAGAGAAAAAGCTCATCTCCATACACACAAAGGAGCACAAAGGTAGGCAGGAGGCCCCAATAAACCAACCTGAGCCAGGAGTCCCTGGAATGCAGCAACTAGAGAGAACAGAGAATGTGAATGTTGCATAATGTGTGTATCAGTGAGTGATCCCCATCAAACATCAAGCTGGCAAGGCAGTTAAGGGCCTTGAAAGGGTGCAAGGGCTGCCCATACATGTGGGAGGGATACTGGAGACATCTAAGAGTTTATAAATTGGCTCCTGGAAACACCAATGTGCCAACCCAGCTACTGGGGAAATTGGAGGGCCGGGRGGTGACTGGAAGATCCATCTGCATCAGCATGTCTCTGTACATTAGGCCACTGAAGGCTGGAGGATCCAGAGGCAGTTTCTGAGTTTCATGAGTGTTGCTCTTGGGAGATCTGTATATGCATATATTTTCTGTATATGTATATATTTTCCACTACTGGGCTTTCATCCTCATCAGCTAGAGAGAGGAATAGGCTGAGGGTGTTGGTGCAGTTTGTATTTGCATGACAACATTGTTTTCTGTCTGTCTTGAGCTCTGAATCTAGTCATATGCATGTGTATTTTGTGAACATGAGTGTGTGAGAGAGACTTTTGGGAAATATGCAGCCATTACTTCCTCTCCGTGATTTTTTTTTTTTTTAAAGCTTACGTCCAATCTGAATGTTTGTTGTTTCAGTTTATGCCATTGTCTCTCTTTGCCCGCAGGCATGCACTGCTGTAAAGACTGGTTCTACCCCCTTGATGCCCTCCCTGTAGCACTAGGATGTTTTCAGTTGGATGGTCCCCAAAGCCATTCCTCCTCCAAGCTGAGCAAGCCCAGATTCCCCTGCATTTCCTTACAGGATAAGTGCTCCATCTTGACCATCTTGTTATTTTTCTCAACATCTTTCTCATATTGCAGACACAAAACTGGATGCAGTAGATAGTTGTGGTCTAACAAGTGCTGAATAAAGGAGCATGATCATTTTCCCTGAATTACTGGCTCCCATCCTGCTGTTACAATACAGGATACTGCTTGCTTTCATCACTGACAGGGCATGTGTTCAGYCTCCTGTCTTCCAAGTCCTTTACAATGGAGCTGCTGTATACAAATATATTGAGAGTAATAAAATATAAAATTATATCAGAGTATGCTTTACTTTAATATATAACTTTACCCTAGCTTATTTTTTAGAACCTTGAACTTCCTGAAAGTTCACTCTCCTCCCTTTGCAGATACAGGCTAGTAAATTTGGTGGGTAAWATGACCTTTTGCTCAGAGGTTGTACAGTACAGTGAATTGTTCAGGATTAACTACTGCAGTAAGGCAATCATATAAACAATCTCTATCTCCTGACTAAGAGGTTCTGTTGCTTTTTCTCCTTGGWTTCAAATGTGTCCTCAACATTAGCATTTGCTGTGAGGCTTACAGAAGATGTGTTAGCTCATCTGTTGATAAAAATGGTTTGATAACAATATTACACCTGAGTGGCCAGAAAAAAATATTTGCATTGTGTTAATTTGTTAACTCTCTGGCTTTGAATTGTCTCTCTGATCATTATATTACATTTTTAATCAATCAAAATGATTGAAAAAAATGATTTTTAAAAAATGAGTTTTAATAGTCATATCAAGGTATAAAGGATATTCAGAAATGTTGTTGTTTGGTTTTTTTTCTTCCTAAAATTTTTGATATCCTTAAAAGAGGTCCCGCAAAGAAGCTGAAGAAAAAAAAATATAAAAAAATAAATTAGGCTATAGTGTCCTGACCGTCTGTTTCATTAGGGTATGAGAAGGGGGAAATCATATTTCAAAACTCTAAAGATCACGTCTGTTAACTCCAGAAGCTCAGTTAATTTGCTTTTTCCCAGATGCTTTCAGCTTTTAATCGCTTGCAGTGCTTCTTTCCTTTTGTGTTATCAGAGACCCTTCTTTGCAAAACTTTTGCATTTAGGATGCTTCATTTTTTTATATTCTGTCTTTGTTGTGCAATTGTTTCAAAGCCAATTCTTGTCAAATGTGGAAGAATAGCAAATTTCATGTCCCAGAGAGATGCAAACCTTGGCATGCAAATCAAAAATCAGAAAAAATGGATTAATTTAAAAGATGCTACCTAATGGGACACACACACATATATTCTAGGGGAAATGAAAAGACCAGTCAACACAGAGAAAAGACATCTTTTTTTTTGTGACTATCTGATCCAGCGATATAATCCAGAGTGATAATGCTTACCTCTTATTTTCTATAGTTTATTTTCATGCCATCTTGTTCCCTTAGTTTGGCAAAGCCAAGCAATTGAATACCTCTGCTTCCTAAATTTCCTTTGCTATATCTTTTTAACTACTGTCCTTATTCACATGGAAAAGGGTTTAAATATCCCCTTAATAATCTCCATTAAGATAAGTTGTGGTTTGCATTTGTCTTCCTACGGTTTCTTTTCTCCTTCCTGTCACATTGCTAGAAATGTAAAGTTCCTGCTATGAGTGTCTGATGTAGTAATGACATTCTTTGAATTTGAACAGGGGTGTCCATCAAGTCTTCACCCAGATTTATCTGTTGAGAATTTCTTAATGTATTTCCATAAATTACAAATGTCTGCAAGTGAGAATGTGAGACATGAGGTTATGTAGATAGCACTGCAGACCGGCCCTGCTGCCAGAGAAACACTGCATGAGGATGAAAAAAAGAAGTTGCTCTTCCTGTAAATCCTATGGGAAAATGTAGGCATGTGTTGTTAGATGTTTATTCAGTTTGGAAGAGCTGAAATTGGTAGAACTACTTTGAAGTCAATGGAGTAAAGTGAGYGCTTATAGAATATGTTTTCACTTATCAAAATAGAAATGTGTAAAGTAGTTCAAATGAATCATGTTTTTAAAGCATGTTTATTCTCCTTCTCTTGAAGGAGGCCAGCGAGACTATCTCAGATGTAGACATCTGCATTATTAGTTCTGAAGTTACCTTGGTAAAACTCAATGAAGAAACTTAGTTTAGAGGGATAAATGCTAGCTCAGTAATAAAAATGCTGTTTTTGATGGAGGAAATGGAATTTATTTCTCCGCTGCCTGAGGTGGATCTTCCTGAATGATGCTGAGCAGTTCATTTTGGGTGAGAGTATAGAAAGCATTTTGCTATGCTGACTAGATATTTTGACTTTTTATAATCAAATACATTTTATTTTAAGGAGTCATTGGATAAACATGGAATTTATTAGSTGAAAATTCTCTTCTGGAGTTTGGAAAAGCTCTTTTGTATAACTATTATTAGATGTTGTACATTCTTCAGTAATGAACACTGAAGGTCAAATCCTAGCTTTACTGACATTTCATGCAAATTTCTAAAGAGTATATTTGACTACCATTTCCAATACTTCTGAGGAGTAGAGGCACCATTTCAATGTTGATTTTATGCGGATATAACTACATTGCTACACTACAAAATCAGTCTTCTAATGTTTACCTATCATCAGAATATTTCTTAGTTATATATAAAAGTATTTTTTATTTATACCAAGGAATTTTTTTATCATTAAACATAGCCAGATCACATACAATTTTTATCAAATCATCTGCAAGACTATACTTCCCCTGATAAAGGACACTCTAACCCTTTCTTAATGAAGGACATTCTTCACGTCAAAAGTTTGGWGAAACCATTTAATAAACCTAATGATACTCCTAATAGAAGACAGGATGCCCTCAAAAAGAGAGAGCATTTGATTTCCCTGACTGCTAATAATTTTTAAAAATATCATAGTCTAGTTAGTGATGCCATGTATCTTCTTCAGATAAGATTCATAAAAGTACTATATCCTCAAGGATTCGTAAGAAATTAAATTGTGCTACGGGTAAATTAAACATTTTACTCTCTGGAAAATAAAATCTCTCAGATGGGATGGCTAAAATAATCCAATTACAAAAGGTAGGCAGAATTACTTGCTTATTGAAATTAAAAAGAAAAAARRAAAAAAAAATAGAGTAGATTACATAAAAGATAAATACGGAAATAGGAAATTGAAGATATATTGATTCTCAACTGGAGACTGCCGGTAAAAGCTTTTATGCTTCCAAGTGGAAACAAAGGTCTAAGGAAGAAGGTTTAAGAGAATACATAAATGAGACCCTTATGCCACTTAGATAATTTTGTATGTATGGAATTGCTCCTGAATGTACTTCCCTGACTACCTACTGACACACTTAGGCATGCTCTTCTTAAAATGTAGAAAATCCTGCTTTGGATTTCAAATTTGTTTGAGGACTTGGTTGAATTGAAAATAAAAAGTGTTGAGATGCCTAGCTATCATAACTTGCCTATGCTTGGTTGCTTAGAGAGAAAAAAAAAAAAGAGATTTTGCCTGTTCAAATTAAACTGTGACCCTTTGCAAGATCTGAAACAAAGCAATAATGCTGTATGCATTACGGAGGGTTTATGGTTACCCCAAGAGTTTTTGTTTGAATTGCAATAATACCTTTATATGTTCTATTAAAGATTAGACAAATAGAAGGATATTAGATGGCAAAGCTTGTTGCTTTAGTCTGTCACCCTAAATCTCCTCTACAAATATTGTCTAAGATTCTTGTTTTCAGACTAGGTGGTTTCTTTCTCRGACTGGGAGCATCATTTCAATAAACTAAACCAAGCTAGACAAAAAGCCACCCTGCTAACACTCACAAAGCTCTTCATCTTCTCCACCATATTAAATAATAAGTGGAACAACAACAGCTAAGTGGGAAGAAAAGATCTTGAGCAATGGAGTAGATGTATTTAGAGGTATACAATAACTATAGCTGAAGTATATCCTTCTGGATGCCCTCAGTACTATTCTTACACCTCCTCTTGCTCTACAGAATGACATCAGGGAAGTCACTGATGTCATTTGCTCTAAAACAGTCTTTTTGGCACCTCCATGGAATCTCTTGCTAGAAATCTGCAATGCTTTGCACAATGGAACTTCTCAAGATGAAATTAACTGTGAATTTGGACCCCTACTATTTTATTTTTGCAGAGCAATCTAATTATGTAGGTAGATAAAATAAGATAAAGATAAGATAATTCTATCGAAAATAATATAATGTTTAATATAAAACATTTTATTAGAACTGATAAGTCATAAAGAGTGCATATTTGATTTTTCCATAGCAGACTGAATTATGACTCCTTTAAAATTACAATTTTGCCTTGATTGGACAACCTTCCTGATTTCCTTGATCTTCACTGTGTATGGACGCTTAAGACTGCTTTTATCCTAKTCTCTCACACTAGAGATCCAGGTGAGAGGGTTACTTCCTTGAATATATAGCTCTGTAAGAACATCTACATTTGTCCCCTAGAACTTGTTCCAATAACAAATTCATGTTCAATATGCATGTAAAAAAGTGACAAAAATATGATAATAGCTTTTCCTCATAAGTGCATTTAAAAAAGATTCCTCTTTTCATAGGAAGATAAATAAAAATGTCTATATACAATATGAAAGAAGTGCCTATCAAGTGTCTGCTTAGACTAATCTTGATGATTTGCAGCATTAGATTTACATTCTGACTGTGCATGATGATTTAGCAATCTGTGTTGCTGATCTGACAAGTCATAACAAATATCCACTTCTTTTGTATGAAAGAATGTTTATTTCTTCTTTGACCGAGATCACTAAATCACATATCTGAAAGGGAGTGCAACACTGAACTGGAAGGGGATATAGCAGCTATGTGAGAAGACAATTACTTGTAATAAAGCAATAAAATTYGATCTTATTTTGAACGTTTGTACAAGACACCTAACAATGTCCTTTCTGTATGGAACAGTTAGATCATTTTTCAATAAAGTTTTGAATGTCTTTTTTTCCTGATAGTAGGAAAACTGGTTAGGAAAATGAACAAGGTTATAAGGCAATTGTTTCAATCTCCAGTTCAGCAACACTTGCATCTTTAATATGTTCTTGGAAAGTATCCTGGGTTATGGCTGTTTGTCACATCAGAAAGAGAGACTCTTCTCAAATTTTCTATAATTTAAAATCATATTTAAATGGGATTTTTTATGTTTTCATAATGTATTCTTCACTGCTTCAAAACCGATGTATTTTTCCCAGTTAAAATAATGTGCCTTGAAACTTTTACTTAAACAGCCCTTAGAAGTTCTTCAAGCACTCTTGTCCAGAAATTTAATAAGATTTTGACTGTTCCATATTTCTCCTTTCTGTTATATCACTTATGGTTTTATTATAGCTACCATATTTATCAGTATACTTATGCTTCAGATTTCCATAGGTGAATAACATTACTACTCCTGAACAGACTATGCATTTTTCTTTAAGTGCTACTGAATGCTCCTCATGAATGAACCAATGTGTTTTTGTTGTGTCAGCTCAATGCTTCCTTTTATCACTCCATTTCACAAGCAATTTTTTCAGAGATATGTCTAAGGGAAGCCAGGTGTACTCACCCACATATACAATACAAATTTATTGTGCTCTGGCAAACCACAACTCTTTCAGGATTACCCTTGAATTTAATACATTATCAATGATGGATAGAAGGTTGTGTTTTTTTGTCATGTTTCTAAAGCAGGCACTCAGAAATAGCCAATTTCTATGCTGGAGAAGTGACTGAAACATTTATTTACAGTTCTGAATCAGTGTAGTCCGCCACTTTTGCCATCTAAGGGTAGAAAATAAAAATAATTCCTTAAATAATAGAAATCTCCTTAAAATAATCCTTTGAAACTTTTAAAAAATCATTTGAAACTGTTAAAATCAGTGTTCATAAACATGGCCTGATCTCTACTGGTAAAGACTCATGAATGTAAGTCAGACTAGGCTGTAATATATGTTAATTAAAATACATGCTCATTTCTAAAAATAGCTATCTAATATTTTCCTAGCCATTTACAAATATAGATGTATTTTTCAGCACCTTTTTTGAGGAGCATATCATTGTAAACCCACTGTGTTTTATTATTAGTATTACAGTATGATTTGTCAGAACTTAGATGAGATCCTGACTGTACTWGCTACATAGAAGTACACTGAGATAATGCCTTGAAAGATAGATGGTTATTTACTGCATGAATGCACTCTTTATCTGCATTGTGTGAATAGTTTCATTTTGTATCTGCAAGCACATATGACAGAACAAGGGAAAACTCAGAGGAACACCATGTGGATGTCGGGTGGACACATGCAGCTCATGAAATGCATGGAATGGCTTCCACTGGCAGAAAAGCTAAGTATAGGCCCAGGAAAGAAGTGGCTGAAGGAGTCTTAGACTTCTATGTTGTCATGAACTATAAAGCCTTGAACTCTATGAAGTGGTGAATGGGAGTGATTACTTGTCAGCCTTTCTAAGTCAAATAATTAAATGGCATTTAAATAATTTGTCAGGACTGAGTTTCAGAGCCCACAAATAGAAGTGATTCTGTACACAAGAAGTGTAGACCTGACTTTTCAACTTTTTTTCTACTGATTTAATTTTAGCCAACTCTGTTGGCTAAAACTATGTTGTCACTTTGGTGAAAATGCAATTATTATTGCCTCCTGGGAAAAGTTCAGCCTCGATTACCTGCCTGAAATGCTTACACACCAATGCACGAAGCATGGGGAATAAGCAAGACGAACTGGAGATCTGTGTGCGGTCCCAGCACCACGATCTCATAGGAATCACAGAAACGTGGTGGGATAGCTCTAACGACTGGAG
>NW_020455834.1:73248-74857 GCF_003342845.1 Nothoprocta perdicaria | reverse complement strand
GCAGACGGGGGTCCCGTCCCCGCCCGGCGCGGCCTCCACGGCGCCGTCCTCCCGCCGCAGGTACCAGTTCAACCCGGCCTTCTTCCAGACCGCGGTGACGGCGCAGATCCTGCTCAAGGCGCTCACCAACCTGCCGCACACGGACTTCACCCTCTGCAAGTGCATGATCGACCAGGCGCACGTATCCTCTCCACCCCCGTCTGGGGGGSCGGTTTTGGGGGGGCTGCATTTGGGGGGGGCGGCTGCGGGCTCCTTTGGGCCCCGTTCCCGTGTTCCCCTTGACCGCTCGGCCGCAGCAGGAGGAGAGGCCCATCCGGCAGATCCTCTACCTGGGCGAGCTCCTGGAGACCTGTCACTTCCAGTCGTTCTGGGTGAGTTTCCCCCTTGGAGCAGCCTTGCGTGGGACGGGGGGGTGGTCTGTGGCGTGGGGGGGGCACCGTTTCCCACCCTGCCTGCCGTGTTTCCCCTCCGCAGCAAGCCCTGGATGAGAACATGGAGCTCCTGGATGGCATCGCCGGCTTCGAGGACTCCGTGAGGAAATGTGAGCGGGATTGAGGGGGCCGAGGGGTGTTTGGGGGGGCGGGGGGGGGGTCTTCTTCCCGCAGTCATCTGCCACGTGGTGGGCATCACCTACCAGCACATCGACCGCTGGCTGCTGGCCGAGATGCTGGGCGACCTCTCGGGTAAGGCGGGCGCCGAGGGGAGCGGGGACCCCCGCGGGGCCGAGGCCTGACGCCCCCCACCCCCCCGTGCACCCCCTCCCCGCCGCAGACGCCCAGCTCAAGGTCTGGATGAGCAAATACGGCTGGGCGGAGACGGAGCCCGGCAAGATCTTCATCTGCAACCAGGAGGAGAGCATCAAGCCCAAGAACATCGTGGAGAAGATCGACTTTGACAGTGGGTGCTGGGCGCGGGGGGGCTGTTGGGGGGCTGTTTGGGGGGGGTGCGGGTGTTATAACCCTCCTCTTCCTCAGGCGTTTCCAGCATCATGGCCTCGTCCCTGTGAGCGCGGCRCTGCTGGCGCCGGCCCCCTGTTTTAATCGTCCCGCCGCTCGTCACGCTCCGCGCCGGCTTCCAGAGGCTCCTTGACCGCTGTGTCGGGGGGTGCGCGGGGCGGCGGGGGGGACCCCAAATGTGTCCGACGGGACCCCCCCAAAGCGCCTGGTTATGGGGCTGGGGGGTGTCTTTCCCCTCCCCGCTTTTGGGGGCACCCATGGGGGTTTTGGGGGGGGGAGGTGTTSTGTTTCCCAAGCCCTGCCCTCCCTCATGAATATTAATAGAGGGGCTCCCCCTTCCCTCCCTGTTTTGGGGTGTCCCGTGTGTCCCCCCCCCCATCCATGCTGGCTCTTCCTGATCACCTGGGCGCTGTTATTAAATATTGACCATCGTGGGAAAAACTCGAGCTCTTCAGTATCGGCAGCGCGCGCTGCTTCCCTGGCCACGCCCCTCATGAATATTCATCGCCGCCGTTTAAGCGCATAGGGAGTCTSGGGAGGGGGAGCTGCGCGCATGCGCGTCGCCCGCCCCAGGGCGGGAGGGTCGGGYGCGCATGCGCGCGTGGCGGGCGGCTACGCGCAGGGCAGAGCGGCGCATGCGCGTGGGGAGGTGG
>NW_020455834.1:70100-72171 GCF_003342845.1 Nothoprocta perdicaria | reverse complement strand
GCCGGGGAACGGGAATGTCCCGGGATCCCGGGAACGTCCCGGGAGTGTCCCGGGAGCAGCGGAATGTGGAGCCGTCACGGGAAAGTGCCTGGATCCTGGGAATAGGAAAGCGCCCGGATCCCGGGAACGGGAGCGGCGGGACACGGAGCCGTCCCGGGAACGTGCCCAGATCCCGGGAACGGGAGCGGCGGGACACGGAGCCGTCCCGGGAACGCGCCCAGATCCCGGGAACGGGAGCAGCGGGACACGGAGCCGTCCCGGGAACGCGCCCAGATCCCGGGAACGGGAGTGGCGGGACACGGAGCTGTCGCGGGAATGTGCCCAGACCCGGGATCAGGAGCGGCCGGATTGGGATCCCGCTGGCGGCCGCGGGCTCCGTTCGCGGTGGCGGCGGCTGCTCCTTGGTTTAATTACCCTAATTAATTTAATTACCCTCCCGTTGGCTGCCCGCGGGAGCCAAGGATCCGGAGCGGATCCGTGGAGCAGGATCCCTTAGCGTTGGGAGCCGGCGGAGGGAGCGTCGTGTTCCGCGTGCGGCCGGAGCGCCGGGATCCCGGCCTCATCCCGGCTCCGCTCCTGGAATCCCAGCTCCTGGAATGCCAGCTATGCRGCCGGGCGGAAGCCGCTTTCCGCATCCGCCCGGAAAACCGGGCGCTGGGAAAGTCCTTAGCGCCACCGCGGCGCCCGTGAGGATCCCGGGATCGCGCCGGGAGCGTTGACGGCCGTGGCCGCCTGGGACATTCCTGGTCCTTTTCCAAAGGCAAAACATCCGCAGGAAACATCCGCGGAGCCGCCATAGCCTCCGCCGGGGGCTTCATCCCRAAATTCCCAGAGGTTTCGCCCTCCGGGATTGCCTCGCTCTCGCCTCTGCGCTGCAGGGTTTTAGGGCGAAAAACCTCCGGAGACGCCGGCGTTGGGCTGGATCCGGGGCTTTTTCCCGCCTGTTGGGAGCAGGGAATTACCCCAAGTCCTAACGGGGAGAATTCCAGGGYGGGATTCCCACTCGGCTCCGGGAGAAGAGGGCAGAGCCGCCGTTCCGAGGGGATGTGGAGCGGGATGGCCGGGCCGTGACTCACCTGCCGCCTCCTTTCCCTGCCCAACTTTTGTCCCGCTTCCTCCCTGGCCCCGATCCAGGTGTCTGGGAACGGGACACTCGGCCGTTTCCTGCCGCCGCTCCCACCCCTCTCTCCCCGCGAGCCAAATAAGGGCAAGGAATGAGGAGAATCCGCTCGGCCGCCCTCTTCCCGCGGCTCCCCGGCAGCAAATTAGGGGAAAACAACAATTAAGGCTCCCGGCAGCGCCAAAAAAAAACGGGAAAAGGGGCCGAGGAATCCGCCCCGGAGCACCTGCTCCGGGATGTCCCGGAGCAGCGGGAGCCGCTTCCGGAGCCCCGCGGAGCTCCCCGGAGCGCCGCGTTCCCAGGGCGCCGGTCAGTGCCCGCGGCAAAGCCGTGGGAAAAGCGGGATCCGTCGGCGCCTGTCCCGCAGGGAGCGCGGCCGCCTCCGGAGCGGCCGCCGGGGCCAAAGTCCGCTCGTGTTTATCCCAAAGGGAGGGAACGGCCGCGGGGATCGTGGGCGTCTCGGCGCGTGGAGCCGGCCCCGTGTTGCGCTCTTCCCGCTTCGGGAAGCGCTTCGGATCGGAGCCGCCGGCTCCACGTGCTCCCGCAGGGCCTGGCAAGCGTTTTCCCGTGGGAAGGGAATGCCAGAAGCAGACGCGCAATCTCCCTCTTTATCCCGTTTCGGAGCTCGGGAAAGGCTCCCGCGGCGGCGCCCGCTCCCGGGCRGGAAGCGCCGCTTCTCCTCGGGGCGCGCGGCGCCCTCGGAGCGCCGGGATCGCTCCGGCCTCACGCGCTTCCCGCCGCCCCTTCCCGCAGACATTCACGGCGTGGTGCAACTCGCACCTGCGCAAGGCCGGCACGCAGATCGAGAACATCGACGAGGATTTCCGCGACGGCCTCAAGCTCATGCTGCTGCTCGAGGTCATCTCGGGTGAGCGCCGGGGCCTTTTCCCGGGATGCGCGTCCGTGTTTCCTTCCAGCGGGCCCTTTCCCGGGACGGGGATCCGTGTTTCC
>NW_020455834.1:68478-68868 GCF_003342845.1 Nothoprocta perdicaria | reverse complement strand
GGCAAACGCTCACAAGCCGGGGTTTTGTTGGGGAAGGGGCTCCTCCGCCTCGATGATCTTTCCTTGAGCTTTTTCCTTGAGCTTCGGATGGCGGGCGTTTCGTTTATCCCGGGGCTCTTCCCGTCGCCCAGGGGAGCGGCTGCCCAAACCGGAGCGGGGCAAGATGCGGGTGCACAAGATCAACAACGTGAACAAAGCGCTCGACTTCATCGCTAGCAAGGGCGTCAAGCTGGTCTCCATAGGCGCCGAAGGTGGGTGCGCCGGCGCCTCCGGCGGGTCGGGAATGTCGGGAGCCGCCAGGAGCCCCGAATGCTCCCCGCTCCGCCGGGGCCGGACGGGACCCAGTGCTCCCCGCTCCAATGGGACCCCAGTGCTCCCCGCTCCAATGGG
>NW_020455834.1:50660-68038 GCF_003342845.1 Nothoprocta perdicaria | reverse complement strand
GGGACCCCAGTGCTCCCCGCTCCAATGGGACCCCAGTGCTCCCCACTCCAATGGGGCCGGACGGGACCCAGTGCTCCCCACTCCAATGGGACCCCAGTGCTCCCCACTTTGCCGGGGCCGGACGGGACCCCAGTGCTCCCCGCTCCGCCGGGGCCCCAATGCTCCCCGCTCCAATGGGGCCCCGATGCTCCCCGCTCCAATGGGGACCCCAGTGCTCCCCGCTCCAATGGGACCCCAGTGCTCCCCACTCCAATGGGGCTGGACGGGACCCCAGTGCTCCCCGCTCCAATGGGACCCCAGTGCAACCTGCTCCAATGGGGCCGGACGGGACCCAATGCTCCCTGCTCCAATGGGGCCCCGATGCTCCCCGCTCCACCAGGGTTGGATGGGGCCCCGATGCTCCCCGCTCCGGCAGGGCTGGAGGGCGAAGGGCGGAGGCGCCTCCCGCGCCAGGGCCGGGCCGGTTTCGGAGAAGCCCTTGGCACGAGCGGTGCCAAGCAGTGCCAGGCTCCGGGCAATCCCGAGGGAGGCTCCGCGTCCCCCTTTGGAGGCTCTATTGTGCCCGTGCTCGCCCTCTCTTGGACTAACTGCCCGTARGGATCCGCTCGGAACGTCCCTCGGGATCCGCCTGGTTCGCGTCCGTGCGAATCCGGGCGCTTCCGCCTGGCATTCCTTAATTCCTCCTTCCCAGCTTTCCCCGTGCCCCGCAGGGCCCTGCCCAGGGGCTAAATCCTCTCCGAGAGGATTTTCCCTGCGGGCAGCACCGGGGCGCGCGGCAGCCGCTGCAGAGCTCGGCCGGCGCCTCCTCGGGCCGCTCCGGAGCCGCTCCGGAGCCGCTTGGCAGCTGCCCGCCCTGCCGAGCCGGTTTGGGGAGGCTGCCCCGAAACCGGAGCGTGTCCCGACGGGTGCCGCGCCGGGGTGCGGTGCAGCAGCCGGCGCTGCAGCCGCCCCGCGCGCGTTCGGGGCGCGCCGGCTTGCCCGCGACCCGTCCCAGCGAGTGCCCGTCCCCGGGCAATGCCGGTTTGGCCGAGGTGACTCGTCCTCTCCAGGGGGGACGAGCGCTTGGAGTGGCCCTGGATGGGCAGGATTGGGACGCGGCGCGTGGCGGGCGCCACGGGAGCGATGGGCGCGGAGCAGGGCGGGTGACGGGCGCCTCGGGCGCTGCTCCGACCCCTCGAGCTGCTCTCCAGGCCTCGGGGGGCCCCTCCACTGGGCGCGGGTGGGAGGCCGCGTGGCCCGTCTCCCTCCGCAGCGAGGTGAAGGCTTCCTCGCCCTCCTCGCTCGCAGAGATCGTCGACGGCAACGCCAAGATGACGCTGGGCATGATATGGACCATCATCCTGCGCTTCGCCATCCAGGACATCTCCGTGGAGGGTAAGCGGACGCGGAGGACGGGCGCCCGAGCGGCCTCCCTTCGGCGGGAGGCCGGTTTTCCGCTTCGGATCCGGCCTCGCTTCTGCTGCTGGCCCCCGGGGCAGGGCCCTGACGGCGCCGTCCTTGCAGAGACCTCGGCCAAGGAGGGTTTGCTGCTGTGGTGCCAGAGGAAGACGGCCCCGTACAAGAACGTCAACGTGCAGAACTTCCACATCAGGTAGCGGCCGCGCGGAGCCTCGCGCTCCGCCGCGGGGACGGCCCCTCCGTCCCGCAGCGGCGGCAGCGTCTCCGCTCCTCTCTTGCAGCTGGAAAGATGGCCTGGCCTTCAACGCCTTGATCCACAGGCACAGGCCCGAGCTCATCGAGTACGACAAGCTCAGAAAGGTAAAGCCCCGTGGCAGCACGGCCCCTTTCCCGCTGCTTTTCTCCTCTAAATGCTGAGTTCGGGGCTGAGCGAGGAGCGCAGTTGCCCTTCCGTCCYCTGCGTCTCCCACGTTGCTGAGAAATGGGAACCGATAGGGATTGAGAAGACGGGGAGCTTCCCAGAGAATACYTGGGAATGGGATGTACGCGGAGAACTCTTCCGTGGAGCCCGGATCCGTTTGGACGGGCCCTTCAGGACATTTTTCCCCTCCTTCCCTTTGCCAGGACGACCCCGTGACCAATCTGAACAACGCCTTCGAGGTGGCCGAGAAATACCTGGACATCCCCAAGATGCTGGACGCAGAGGGTAAGCAGGGCAGGCGCCTCGAGCTCCCCGCCKCCGCCACGAGCGACCTTCCCACGATGGAGAACCGACCCCGTCGGGCACCGAGACGGGACGCCGGCGTCGCGGGGAGGGCGGCGCGTGCCGGGGCCCGGCTTTAACGCGCTCTTCTGCTCGCACAGGTGTAGGCGGGCGGCCTCTCGGAGCCGCTTGCCGGGGCGTTGCGGCGCAATCGAGGCGCCGCGCGAGACGCGGCTCGCCGAGCGGCTCCGGCTCACGTGAGGAGGCAGCGAGCGCCGCCGCCGCCGTCTAACCCCTGTCGTTCACTTGCAGACATTGTCAACACAGCCCGCCCTGACGAGAAAGCCATCATGACCTATGTGTCAAGCTTCTACCATGCCTTTTCCGGGGCTCAGAAGGTACCGGAGGCGGCTGTGTCCATCCCGCTGTAACATTTCCCAGCTGCGGCATCCTCCACTCATTCGACTTCTCTTTCAGATGGCTGTTGTCTCTCGCTGACTGGGAACCAAACCTCAGTTTGTTCACGCGGGGCTAAAACGCTGTTGGGCTTCCTCATTCTGGCTGTGGCTTCG
The DNA here is from genome assembly GCF_003342845.1 of Nothoprocta perdicaria. Taxonomy (NCBI): domain Eukaryota; kingdom Metazoa; phylum Chordata; class Aves; order Tinamiformes; family Tinamidae; genus Nothoprocta; species Nothoprocta perdicaria. The sequence goes on along the minus strand of NW_020455834.1, from coordinate 65,365 downwards.
CTCAGGGCGGCGAGGCCGAGCCGCGGGCAGAGCGCCAGGCCGGACGCCGGCGAGCTCCATAGAGCCGCCCGCCGCACCTCGGTGCTTAACGCCTCGCAATCGAGGCCCTGGCGCTCGGAAAGAGGCCGGCCTCCCAAGCCAGGGAAGCGCAGCGCCCAAAACGCCCCCGTCAGCCAACTCCGGTTTGGATTCCGGTCCCGAGCGAGCGCTTGTCCCCCCCTCCGCCGCATGCTCGAGGGGTTCRGCGGTTCCCGTGCTGCTCCTTCACCCCCTTCTCCTCCCTTTCTCTCTGCGCAGATATTGTAGGCACTCTCAGGCCCGATGAGAAGGCCATCATGACATACGTTTCCTGCTTCTACCACGCTTTCTCGGGGGCTCAGAAGGTGAGCGTGGCTGCGGGGAGCTGCTGCTGCGGGGGCCTGGGGCGCCGCGCCACTAACCCGCGCCCGGCTCCGAGCCCGGCGCGCCGCTGCACGCCTTCCCGAGCAGCCTCCGCCTCGGCAGCGCCGAAACCCTACCCGTGTCGAGAGCCAGAAGCCGCTTCCTCGGCTCTTTCCTCCCGCGGCCCGGCTGGAGCCGCCGTCTGCAGCGGCCCCTGCAAACGCACGGCGCCGTTTCCTCCAATTTGAACCGTTTCTGCTGGGTTTTTTTCCCAACTGAGAATAAGGCGATGGCCGTGGCGGGGAGCGCCGGGCGCTTCAGACGTCTGCCGCCGGCGCAGCCCTTGCTCTTCCTCCTTCCCTCCTCTTCCTCGTGCAGCCGCCTCCGTCTGCGGGGAGGCTGCGGAGCGGGCGGGAAGGCCTCCCCTGGAGCCGAGTTTGGCGTTTGTCCCCGCAGGGCCCTGGAGAGAGCCCGGATACCTTCCCGCGGCGCCCCGGGGCTCGCTCTGCTTCGCTTGGCGCTGCCTCAGCCTGCTGGGCCTTTTTTTGCCCGCTTTGGTGGTTTCTTTCCCCGTTTCTCTCTCTCTCTCCTCTCCCCGTCCTCCGCAGAGCCTCTCCGCTAGCTCTGCGGGGTCTGGTTTCCACCTCCCGCTCCCGGACCCTTCCCGTGCCCAGGTACCCGATCCCCGCTCCTGATCCAGCCCTGGCGCCAAGGGAGCCGAGGGGATGGGGCGCATCCCTTGGGAAGCGCCAGCTCGGAGCTCGGGGACCCCCGGGGGCCGTTCCCGGCTCCTCCGGGGAAGAGCGGGCGCCGAAGGGCGCTGGAAGAAGCCCCCGGCAGCCGCTCGCGCGGCCCGGGCGCCGCAGCCCCTCGCCCTGCCCGGCTCTCACGCGGTCCCCCCGTTTCCCCCCGTCCAGGCCGAGACGGCGGCGAACCGCATCTGCAAAGTGCTGGCCGTGAACCAGGAGAACGAGCACCTCATGGAGGACTACGAGAAGCTGGCGTCCGACGTAAGGCCCCGGCGCGCGGGCACCCCTTCCGCGCGCCCCGTGCTCGGCCTCGGCGAACCCCCTTTCCCCGCCGCAGCTGCTGGAGTGGATTAAACGCACCATCCCCTGGCTGGAGGACCGCAGCCCCCAGAAGACCATCCAGGAGATGCAGCAGAAGCTGGAGGACTTCCGCGACTACCGCCGCATCCACAAGCCTCCCAAAGTGCAGGAGAAGTGCCAGCTGGAGATCAACTTCAACACGCTGCAGACCAAGCTGCGCCTCAGCAACCGGCCCGCGTTCATGCCCTCCGAGGGGAGGATGGTGTCGGTGAGGAAGCAGCGGGGTGGCCTTGCAGGGGGCAGGGACGGTGGCACGGGGCGCTTGTCCCACACGAGGGGCAGGGGCGTTGAGGCTCTCCTGCTCGGAGCGCGTGGCGGGGCCCTGAAGCAGCTTGGAGCCCCCCTTGACCCTCCTCGCGCCCCTCGGCTCTGCCCGCAGGACATCAACACCGGCTGGCAGCACCTGGAGCAGGCCGAGAAGGGCTACGAGGAGTGGCTCCTCAACGAGATCCGGCGGCTCGAGCGGCTCGACCACCTGGCCGAGAAATTCCGGCAGAAGGCCTCCATCCACGAGTCCTGGACCGAAGGTAGCCGCTCGGGCGGGCGGGGGGACGGCGAGCCGCTGCGGAGCGGCCTGGCCCGCTGAGGAGCCGCCGCCGAGCCCCTTTTCGGGGGACGTGGCGGCGGGAGGGCGCGCGACGCCGAGAGGAAACCTCGGCGTCTCGGGCGGGCCGGCCCGAGCGCATCCGTGGCCCTCCTCCCCCAGGCAAGGAGGCCATGCTGAGGCAGAAGGACTACGAGACGGCCACGCTGTCGGACATCAAAGCCCTCATCAGGAAGCACGAGGCCTTCGAGAGCGACCTGGCCGCCCACCAGGACCGCGTGGAGCAGATCGCCGCCATCGCCCAGGAGCTCAAGTAGGTGCCCGGGCGCCCCGCGCTGCTGCCACCCCGTGTCCGGATGCTCCGGGACACTTTTTGGACACAGGGGCAGGGCCCGGCCGCACAGTGGCCCTATTGTTCTGCGCCTTCCCTTCCCCCTGCCGCTCTCAGAATGCAGTTATTGTAACGGGCTTCCAGGGAGCCGYGTCCCGCCCGCTCTCTTTTCCAGACAGATAAACTCGCGCACAATTAGTACACCGAGAGCCAAAAGCAGGGCGAAGCCCTGAACGGAGCCCTTATTCCCGCGGCTCGAGTAGCCGAGAAGCCGGGAACAGGGACGCGCCGCCTCTGTTCCCGCGTGGAGCTGCGTCGCTCCCGTGTCCTTCCMGCCGCTGCCTCCTCACCCTGCCCCTCTCTCCCTTTTGCCCCCCTAAAGCGAGCTGGACTATTACGACTCGCCCAGCGTCAACGCCCGGTGCCAGAAGATCTGTGACCAGTGGGACGTTCTGGGCTCCTTGACCCACAGCAGGAGAGAGGCGCTCGAGGTGAGAACCCGCCTCTCCCCGGCCCGCCTCGCTGCTGCCGGGGGGCCTGCCGCCCCCCTAACTCGTGCCGGGCACGCGCTGCCCTCCCGCAGAAGACGGAAAAGCAGCTGGAGACCATCGACGAGCTGCATCTCGAGTACGCGAAGCGCGCGGCGCCCTTCAATAACTGGATGGAGAGCGCCATGGAAGACCTGCAGGACATGTTCATCGTGCACACCATYGAGGAGATCGAGGTGGGAGGCGGCAGGAGGCCCCGTGGCGTTCCACGCGCCTCTCGGCTTCTCCGCCGGCTTTCCCGGCTGCTTCGGGATCTCACGTGGATCTCGGTGTCCCGCAGGGCCTGATTGCCGCTCACGACCAGTTCAAATCCACYCTGCCCGATGCCGACAAGGAACGCGAAGCCATCCTGGGCATCCAGAGGGAGGCGCAGAGGATTGCCGACTTCAACAGCATCAAGCTGGCTGGGAATAACCCCTACACCTCCGTCACCCCGCAGATCATCAATTCCAAGTGGGAACGGGTGAGCCCCCGTGCCGTGCGCGTGCCTCGGGACATCCCCCATCCCTCAATTCCCCCCTGGAAAACAAGCTGCCTTTGGCTTCGGCCGTGGCACAAACGAGACGCACGTGGCCGGAGGCTCCACAAACGCTTTCCTGCTGCCTCTCCACTCGTGCTTTCATGGGTGCTAACGGGCGCTTCTGTGGCCGGGCCTCCCCAAGGCGGCACCCCGTCGCGGGCGCCGCGGGGCCGGGCAGCTTTCCGAGCGCCGCTCCTCTTTGGCGCCCAGGTCCAGCAGCTGGTGCCCAAGCGGGACCACGCGCTGCTCGACGAGCAGAGCAAGCAGCAGTCCAACGAGCACTTGCGGCGGCAGTTCGCCAGCCAGGCCAACATCGTGGGACCCTGGATCCAGACCAAGATGGAGGTAGGGTGCCCGCGCCGCCCGCGGGGCTCGGGACCCCGGCGCCGTGCCCTGAGCCCGCGCCGCCGGCCCCGCCGCAGGAGATCGGCCGCATCTCCATCGAGATGAACGGCACCCTGGAGGACCAGCTCAACCACCTCAAGCAGTACGAGCAGAGCATCGTGGACTACAAGCCCAACATCGACGTGCTGGAGCAGCAGCACCAGCTCATCCAGGAGGCGCTCATCTTCGACAACAAGCACACCAACTACACCATGGAGGTGGGTGCCCCTTGCTCCCCGCTCCGGCCCGTGTGCCGAGGCATTTCCAGAGGAATCTCTTGGCTTCAGAGGATTGAAATCCAAAGGGATCGAGCCCTGGCCCTAGGGCTTGCTGGGCGCTCGGCCGCCCTGCGCGGGCAAACCAAAGCAGTGGAGGGGTCGGCGGCGCTTGTAGCAGGACCCTCGTGCAGCTCGCAGACCGAACGTGCCCCTTGCCCCCCCCAGCACATCCGCGTGGGCTGGGAGCAGCTTCTCACCACCATCGCCCGCACCATCAACGAGGTGGAGAACCAGATCCTGACCCGGGACGCCAAGGGCATCAGCCAGGAGCAGATGCAGGAGTTCCGCGCGTCCTTCAACCACTTCGACAAGGTACCCGCGAGCCCCGCGGCCGCTGCGGGCTGCCTCCCCCCTGCGCCTCTCCCCTCCTCTTGCTCCCTTCTGGCGCCAGCGAGACCCGGGCTGTATTTCGCCCCTCTCTTTGCCCTGCAACTCGCTGGTGCGGGGCACCGAGCAGCCTAGCAGAGCCCGGCAGTGCCCTGGGGGGCCCGCGGGAGCCCACGCTGCCCTGCCTCTGACTAACCGAGAGCCTTCTGCCCTCTTCCTGCCCTGCCTCGATGCCGGCGCCTGCTGCGGCCTCCACCGCCAGGACCACGGAGGCTCGCTGGGCCCGGAGGAGTTCAAGGCCTGCCTCATCAGCCTGGGGTACGACGTGGAGAACGACAGACAGGTAACCGGGCCTCGCTGCTGCGCCGCCCGCCGGCGCTCCCGCCGCTACCCCGGCGCCTTCCTCTCTTCCCGCGTGCCCGTCTCGTGGTCCCTCCGTCACCTGCACTCGCCGCCCGCCTTGGTGCTGCATTTTCCCGCTGGGCCTCTTTTCCTGCGCCGTCAGCTCCCCGGATGCCTCCTCGCACTGACTCGGCCTGTTTTTCTCTTCCTTCCATCCCCCTTGCTGCGCTCCTGGGATTCTCCCTCCTTTCTTTCCACCCGTCTCTGCATGCGCTGCCCATCTCTGCCCTTCCTGGCTCCCTGTTCTCTTCTTCCTCCTCTGCCATGCTCTCGGAGTAGAAGCGCACGGGAAGCATGGACACGGATGACTTCCGAGCTCTCCTTATCTCCACAGGATACAGCCTGGTACGCTCTCTGCAAGTCCCTCCTTTCTCCTTTCTCCTTCGCCCATCTCTTCCTTGGATTTTCCGGCACGGGGGGCTGCGGCCGGGGCCGCTGCCTCCTCCATGCCGCTCGCTCGGGGCGTTTCTGCTGCTTCCCGTCCCGCTCGAGGGCTCGGTGCTGCTCCATGGGGTCGGGGGAGGCCCCCCGGGCTCCCCCCTTCCTTGGGGGCTGGGGGCTCGCATTGGGGCCGTGCGAGCTGCGCTCTCCACCAACCAGGCTCCTTCCCTCCTCCTCCTCTTCCTCCCAGGGCGACGCCGAGTTCAACCGCATCATGAGCGTCGTGGACCCCAACAACAGCGGCACCGTCACCTTCCAGGCCTTCATCGACTTCATGTCGCGGGAGACGACGGACACGGACACGGCCGACCAGGTCATCGCCTCCTTCAAGGTCCTCGCTGGCGACAAGGTGAGTGGCGGCGAGCTCCGCGGAGGCTGCCCGGCACCCGGAGCCCCCGAGGGCCCCGCCGGGGCGGGGGGCTGCGCCCGGGCGCCCCCGACCACCCCCCTCTCCCCAGAACTACATCACGGCCGAGGAGCTGCGCCGCGAGCTGCCCCCCGAGCAGGCCGAGTACTGCATCGCCCGCATGGCGCCCTACCAGGGCCCGGACGCGGCGCCCGGCGCCCTCGACTACAAGTCCTTCTCCACGGCGCTCTACGGCGAGAGCGACCTGTGAGGCGGCCGCCGCGGCGGCCCCCGAGCGCTGGCGCTTCGTGGCGGGGGGCCGAGCTCCCCGCTCCCGCATTCCCGCTCACGTCACCCCCCTTTCCCGTCTCCCCACGCTCGCCGGGGGTGCCGAAGCCCCCCGGGGCCGCTCACCTACCCTCCCGGTTATCGCATATTATACCGCCCGCGTTACCTATGCAATGGTTATTTTATTTTTTATTTTATTTTATTTTTTTTTCTCTCTGTTTTCCTCCCGGCCAGGGGACGGGGAGGGGCAGCTCACTTTGGGGTTTCTTGGCAGAGGGTGCTGATGGCAGCGGGCGCGGGGGGCACCGAAGCACCCGGGGGGCTCTCTGCTTCAGATGGTTATTATTTTTTTTTTAATATATCCCCTTCTATTTTTGCAAGGAATCTGCATGGAAAATCCTGGCGGGGCCAAGGGGAGCTGTTCCCCCTGCTCCACCTTGGCCCCCTCCGGGACTTTTGGCCCCCTCCCCTTTAATTTATGCCTCTGTGGAGCCTGACATTCCGCCCCCCCCCCCCCGACATTCCCTCCCCAGGCTCCTTGGAAAAGCAGAGGGGGCCGCAGGGCTCCCGAGCGGAGCCTTCCCTCCCCAACCCCGGGAGCCCCCGGCCAGTGTCCCCACTACCCCCCCAACTCATCACCACCACCTTCCTCCACCCTTGGAGCGGGTTTTTCTGAGGACCAAAAAAATTAATTAAAAAAAAAAAGGAAAAAAAAAAAAAAAAAGCACCTCCCCCCGCCCCCCAATTCTCCTCTTTTAAATGAAATCGAGAAGGTTCCTATTTACTTTATTAACATACGGATTTATTATATAAATATATATTCAGCCAGCAGCACATGTCACGGGGTTTCTTTGCGGTGGGACCACGGGGGGCTGCGGGGGCAGCCGTGGGGCCAGCAGCCCCCGCGCGGGGCAATAAAACGTGTCGTATTTTTCAGGGTGCTGGGCTCTGTCTCTCTGTGAAGTTGGGGGGCGAAGCCGCTGCGGGGGTGGGAGAGGGAGCTGTAGGGGGCCGGGGGGAGCCTGGAGGGGCTCTGGGGGTCTCTGGGCTCTCCACGGGCTTCTAGGGGGTCTCTGGGGGGTTGCAGGGGGTGCTAGGTGGTCTTGTGTCTAGGGGGTCTCCCATGGGGGGGGTCTCTGGGATCTCCACGGGCTTCTAGGGGGTCTTTGGGGGGTCATATGCGGTGCTAGGTGGTCCTGGGTGGTGTCTAGGGGGTCCTATAGAGTCCTTGGAGGCCCTAGGGACTTGAGGGGATCCTAGGGGGGCTCTAGGGCGCCCTAGGAGTTCTCAGTGGGGCCCTGTGGGGTCCCTAGGGGGCTGTTGGAGCCCGAGGGAGTTGGAGGTGTTTTCTATGGGGTCTCCGTGCGCAGCTGGCCCCCCGGGCCCTCCGCGCTGTTGTGCGCCCTCCCCAGCCGCTGCGAACGGAGGCCCGGGGAGGGCGCCCCAAACCCGGGCGCTCGCCCCCCTCGTAGCCCAGGTGTCCGGGCGCAAGCCGAGATCCGGCGCGCTCCACCTTGCAGGCCGCCAAGGAGCAAGGGAGCACCAAGCACTGCAGCAAGGGACCCGGAGCTCCCCGACCCGCTCCCCGCACCCTGTTCTCCTCTCGTCTTCAGGCTCTCTGCTTGGCGCAGCCCCGGCCACTGCCACCCAGGCCCGACACCCCCACCAAATCCTCGGGAGAAGAGCAGGAAAGAACACATCCTCCCCCTCCCTCTCATTAGGCCAATTAATGCCTCGTTAGTGGGGGCAACTGGGAAGGAGGCGACGGCCCCAGTCCTCCAAAAAAAACCAACCACTTTATTGCTCGTACCGTACAAACCGGGCGCGCGGAGGGGGCCCCACGGCTCCCTCCGGCCGAGGGGCAAACGGGAGGAAAAGCCGATGCCCAAGGAAGAGCCCAGAAGCGAGGGCGGGCTGGTGGCACGGGCCGGGCGGCAAGTCCCGCTTGTCGCGGCCGCGCGCTCGCCGCACCCTTGGGCGCGCGCCGCACTGCATGCGCCCGCCGTGCACGGGCCGCAGCCCCCCCTTCTCCATGAGGGTGCGTCCGGGGGCAGATCCATTGCCGGCAATGGAGCAGAGTCAATCCCGACGGCAGCGCTCGGGTTTGGCACCGCGTGTCCCCCGAGTGCCACTGCTCTTGCCCGTGGGAAAGGCGAGCGCCCTTGGGGACGCACGGCGCGCTCCAGCTTTGCCACGGGAAGAGAGGGCGGCTGCAGGGCCCCCCCCCCCGGCGCTCGCGTTAAGGCAGCAAAAAACGTGTTTGTGGGGCGGGTGCGGGGGGGGGGGGCGTTGTGGAGAGTTTGGGGCGCGTTGGGGGGTCCTGCGGCTGCAGCCCGCGCTCGCAGCGTCACCTCCGTGTCACATCCCGCTGCGGGAGCGCCGGGGGACGCGGCCCCTGGCCGCAGAGCTGGGAGAGGTGCCGGATCCGCAGGGCTTGTCCCCATCCATGTCCCTTTCCGCAGCCAAAAGCCCCGCGGTGCCGGCGCGGAGCAGGGGGGGCTCAGTGGGGCAGGGGGGGGGTCGGTCATTCAAAAAGCTGCGAGCACGGCCAGGATTTACAAAAAAAATGAAATACAGTAATAAAATAAAATAAAAAGCAGTCCTAGGCAAGGGACAAAGTGCGGCGCGTCCGTGGCGGCAGCGCCGCGTCCCCCGCGCGCTCCGGGTGACCAAAGCACGAGCCCATCCCCTCCTCGCGCCGCCGGCGGAGCGGCGCCCGTTACTCCCGGATGCTGGCGGAGTAGGAGAACTGTGGGAAGTGCGTGCGCTGGTCGCTCTCCAGCGAGCCCAGGTTGTCATCTGCGAAGGAGAGGGGAGCAAGAGGCGTTAGGAGCATGAGGGACCCCCCAAACTCTTCCGTTTCCCCCTCCCGCATGGTTCCCCGCACACTGCTTGCGTGCGGGTAGGTGATGCGGGCGCCGCAGCAGGAGCCCGGCTGCGGAGCGAGCGCGAGCGGGCACTCACAGCGATCCGGCGGGGTGATGGTGATGGACTGGGCCGTGAACTCGTCGTCGAAGTAGCGCGTATCGATTTCCGACGTCACTTGCGGCTTGAAGGGAGGCACCAGCTGAGGGGGCAGAGAGGCCGGGCTCGACGCGCGGCCGGGGGGCCACGCGCTTCCCCCCGGCCACGCGCTTTCCTCTCCCTACCTTTTTCTGAACCACGTCCTGCCAGTTGATGGCGGCGAAGAAGCGATGCTCCATCACCTCCTTGGCATCGCTGGGACCTCCTCCGAGCCTGCGGCACAACACAGCCGTGGCCCCAGGGCTGCCACCCTGCTCCACGCTAGCTAAGGACACGCTTCAGACCCTGCTCGGGATGAGTTTTCAGACCCAATTTAGGGGGATTTCGGCCAACGGGGGCTCAGAACGTGCCCAAAGGCAGGTTGCAGGGGCCGAAACCTAATTGCGCACTAACAGCGAGTGCTGTTTGGGTGCCACGAGACTCAGCAAAGGCTGCAGAGCAGCGGGATCGCCTTGGCAGCCCCTCACCTCTGCTTCGGGTCCTTCTTGAGCAGCCCCGCGAGCAGGGACTTGGCCTCGGGGCTGAGTGTGCGCGGAAAGCGGATCTCCTCCATGAGGATGAGCTCGAAGAGGCGCTCGTGGTCCTGGTTGTAGAAGGGCAGGCGCCCGCACATCATCTCGTACATGACGACACCCAGGCCCCACCAGTCCACGGCGCGGCCGTAATCGTTGTCCTCGAGGACCTGCGTGCGGCGGGGAGCGCGTGAGCGGGCAGGAGCACGGCCTCAATTGTCCCAACCACAGGAACCGCCTCCCTTCCGACACCACGCTCCAGGTTCGGGGAGAATCTCCCCACGGACAGACCCGCAAGAGGCTTCGGTACCTCTGGCGCCAGGTACTCCGGGGTGCCACAGAAGGTCTTCATGGTGGCGCCGTCCGTGATGCCCTCCTTGCAGAGCCCAAAGTCCGTGATCTTGATGTGACCGTCCTTGTCCAGCATGAGGTTTTCGAGCTTCGAGGCAGAGAACAGAATACGTTCAGACTAACGATCCCCGGGGAGCTGGGCGCAGCAGATAAACCTCGCTCGGCAGGTTTGGAGAGCAGAAGACTCGCTCGAGGGGCTGAGCTCTGCTCCTTCACCCTCCCTCCCATTCCTGGGGCCCCAAACACCCTTCAACCCATGTGGAGAGAAGCAGCTGCTGCCCAAGAACATTAATCTACATTAATAATCTACCCTAATGCTAATTGGGGCATTTCATCGCTTTTGGAGGCCTCTCAGTGGGATTTTCTGAGTGCCGGCTCCAACAAAATCGACTCTATGCCCCAAGAAGAGGCTCCCATGGAAATCAAAGCACGGACGGCGCTGCTGTTTGCGAGCCCTGCTCCTGCGTGCCAGTACCTTTATGTCCCTGTACACGACGTCCCTGGAGTGCAGATACTCCAGAGCAGACACTATTTCCGCTCCGTAGAACCGGGCCCGGTCCTCCGTGAACACCCGCTCTCGAGAGAGGTGGAAAAAGAGCTTGGAGAGAAGAAAACGCAAAAACAGCAAGTCAGCGAGTGCTTAGAAGAGCAGAAGCGGCGCTAATCGCGCCGAGGACGCTGGTAATGCGGTCATGTGTGTCCTAAGCTCCTCGCCTCGAACATTCAAAACATTTACAGGCCCCCGCTGCCCGAGAACATAATGCCAGGCTTTGTGGGCAACACAAACGAGGGAAGCACAGTATGAAGCGGAAAAAACAACGCTGGAAGCGATTCCAGGGAGGAACTCCCGGCAAGGCCCACAGGCGCAACGCCGTCGTGTCCGAGAGCTCCTCTCCAGCGGGAGGAGGATGGGAGGCACTGGGAAGCGCGGAGTTCCTCACCTGGATGCCTGGTTTGCAATAAGAAGGGCCTCAAGTGCGGTATGGGGCGCAGGAGAGCCGCAATCCAAGCGAGAAGAACCAGATGGGGAGGAATTGCGGGGCAGGGAACGGGTAGAGGAGGGCAGGGGGCTCGGGGGGACGCGGCTGCTCGCTGTCACTACGCGGGGGAATCGCCCTCCAGACGCAGGGCCCTCACCTCGCCGCCGTTAGCGTATTCCATGACGAAGCAGAGGCGGTCGTTGGTCTGGAAGGCGTATTTCAGTGCCTGCAACGGGAAAACAAACCCACCCGGGAGCATGCGGAAGGCGCCAGCGGAGCCGGGGCGCTTGTGCAAACAGGACTTCTGCTGTGAGCAAAGGCCGGCAGCGAAGCCGGAGCTGCGCTCCCAGAGCTGCTGCTTCCCCAGCGCGCCCCGAACCTCCCGGCAGAGGTGGCCAGGGCTGCCTCCAGCCCAGGGACGGCATGGGCCTGGCACAGGGACGTTCCCACAAGCTGGAGGTTCCCAGTATCCCCAAACCGCCCATGCGGAGCAAGAACCGAGGGCGGCTTGTGGACGATGTCCAAGGCGCCGTGGCATCGACAAGGGTCTTTCCAGGCCACGCCACATATCCCCAAGCGCATCCTCTCCCAGGATAGCGCGTGGGAGAGGTGGTCGGAGCACACTTACTGTCAGGAACGGGTGCCGGGTGTTCTGCAGCACCCTGCTCTCCGTGACCGTGTGCGCCACCTCATCCTGCACGGGGAAGGAGCAAGAGGAAGAGGAACTGAACGGCACCTTCCCGCTTGGAGCCGCTCCGTTCAACGGGAGGATTCGCCCCAACGCGACGCACGAATCGCGCGTGGAAAGCGGCTCCCCCGAGCACCAGCAGCTCCCACCTCTCTCCCGGCCCGCGCCCAGCGCCTACTTTCGCAATGATGACTTCTTTCCGCAGGATCTTCATGGCGTAGTAGCGCCCGGTGGCCTTCTCCCGCACGAGGATGACTTTGCCGAAGGTGCCTTTCCCCAGGAGCTTCAGGTAGTCAAAATCGTTCATAGTCTGGGGAGAAAAACAGCATGGAGATGAGCACCCGCGCCACGGCCGGGCGGCATCCGAGACAGGGCGGCTCTGGAGCTGCTGTTCAGTTGACAACCGGGATATTCCAGCAGTGCCCGGCCGACGTTTGTCCTGCTGGGCACGCTCCGTGTCCGGAGCGTATCCGGAGCGACGGCTGCGGATCACAGCGGCCACCTCCAGCCCGAGCCTCCGCTCCCCGTCCCGCAACGAGGGCCCTTGACGAGCCGGACGCCGCTCCGGACGAGGCTCCTTGGGGCACCTCCCGCTTGGACTTTGCTCCCTTTTCCAAGGCAACGTGTTGGAAAGGGGGGGCCATCCCCTCGCGCAGGAAGGGAGCGCTCCGGGCGCCTTACCGCTTTGGCGCGCGTTTTGCTCACTGCCACCTCCATCTCCTCCGCCCCTGCACTGTCACTCGGGGAGCCGCACTTAAAATCCATCGCGTCCACCGCCGGCTCCTGGTTCTTCAGGCTGTTTGCTACCGTCTGGATGGCGCGCATCCATTCTTCCCTGTGGAAAAGGGGGACTCACTCAGGCACCGTTGCGCTTCCGGGGGTTTTACAACTCACAGAGAAGCTGTTTTCTCATCTATTTTCTTTTCCTAACGGTTAGGTGGCACGTGGCGCCCTCGACACCTTGTTTGCAAGGGAACGAGCTTCCCTGCACAGGGAGCAGGCGGATCCCAAGGGATCCGGATGCCCGGAAGCGCCGGGCGAAGCAGCTCTGCTTTCCAGCGCGCGCTTTGCCTACCGCTCCTCAGGAGAGTCCACGTGGAAAGTCCTCTCGATGACCGTCGTCCACTGCAAGCACCGGATGACAAAAGTGTTGGGCCGGGGCCGCTCCGTCTTCATCAGCTGGCACTCTGCGAGGAAGAAGAGGGAGCGGGACGTGACCGAGGAGCCCAAGCGAGCGGCAGCACGACGGACCTCGGGGTTGAGGCCGGCAGCCTCTCAACCAGCGGGAGCCTCCGTCCGAGCGCGCCCACGTACCCGCCACCGAGAAGTTGTTGAGCGGCGGCAAGCTCTGCTCGGCCGCCTCGGGCCGCTCCTTGTAGCCGATGAAGGAGCCGTCGCTTTTCAGCAAGAAGTACCGGGGCCGCCACGTTTTGATGTATTCTCCTGCGAGGGAAGAGGAGGAGGAAGGTGATGAGCGCCCTGCTGCTGCCTCCATTTGTCTGCTTGCCCCTCTCCGGCACCCATCGGGTGCGGGGCTCTCGGGTGCCTCGGGGACCTGCCCCTCTGCACCACGCGCTGGGCGAGAGAAGGAAAACTGCAGCCGCCTCCAAGGCCGCTAAAAATAAAACCCGCAGCTGCCGCAGGGCCCGAGCTCCCCAGCTCCACCACGGCTAAAAATACGAGGTCCCTCCAGGGGTCCCGGCGGGGACGTTTTGGGGGTTCCCGGCGGCAAACAGGGCGGCCCCCGCGCAGAAAGGTGGAATCTGCCGGCGGGTGGAAGCGGAGCAGCCGGCTCCGCGGTGTGGGGCTCGTCCTCACCTCTCTTGTGCAGCCAGCCCTCCTTGACCACGGAGACGTCGCCCATGGTGGCGCCGGGGGCTCCCTCCTGGCGCGGACGCAGCTAAGGCCACGGGCAGCAGCGGCGCGAGCGCAGGCGGCCTGCGGGACAGCGGGAGCGCTCGCGGGAGCCGGGAACGCCCCGCCGGGCTTCCCGCCGCCTCCTTCTCCACTGCGGATTCCCGAGGCGGGAAGAACCGGGCAGCGCGGAGCCGCCTCGGCGGCGCGGACTCCCTCGTCGACGTGCTCCCGGCGACGCTGCCGCAAACGGCCGGCGGCGGAAAAATTAATCGGAGGCGCCTGACGGGATCAGCCGCGAGGGCAAAGCGGCGCCAGGGAGGGACGGGGGCGCGAATGCAGGGTCACAAGCGGTGCATCCTGCGCGCCGCATCCCGCTGTTCCACGCGCCGGCTCCGGCCGCTCCCCGGGGAACGCGGCCCCCGGGCCCGGCTAAACCTGCGGCCGAGCGGCGAAGCGGTCGCGCTCTCGGAAGCTCGCGAGGCATCTGGCGGCGCTGCGGGAATCCAATCCGGCGCCAAGTAGGAGCACGGGGCAGGGATGAAGGGGGATTTGGGGCCGTGTCCCGCGGCGGGCACCCCCGGCCCGCGGGAAAAGCAGCCAAACAACTGCCCAGCTTGGAATGGGAATCAGGATTGCGGCAAAATGGGCCCCGGCCGGGAGCGGAGTATTGATTTTCCACTGGGAACGAGCTCCCGCTTTGCCGGCTCTAGAGCAACGCGGGTCAAAGGGGAAGCAAACCAAAAGCCATCGCTGCGAAAGGTGGGCGGCAGAGCCCAAAACGCCTCTCCGGACCCCCGGGCTGCCCCTAAACGGGGCTTTTTTACCCGGTATTTAACCCGGGGCAGGTCCCACGGGACGATCCCGGCACGAGGGAAGCGCGCAGCCATGGCGCAGGGCAGAATTTCAAGCTGAAATTCCCATTTTTTTCCCTGCTGGAAGCGTGCGCCGTAAAGGGCCGGCGTGATAAGGAAAAGCGAGCGGCACCGGGCAGATTTCCGTGGAAAAACGAGGCAAATTCAGCGTGACCGATGGTTTCGCCGAGCATCACCGAGAGCGACGGCCGCCGGGAGACGGGTCACTTCCCAGCGGGAATATTCAGCAGCCAAAGAGAAGGAGCCTCCTGCGAGGGCTCCGGGTTTACACCCAAGGCAACACCAGTCGAATAAAAACAAGCCAAAAATAGGGTAAAACGCGAGGATTTCTGGCATTCTGAGGTCTTACATGCTCTGAGGACATTCCCCCCCCCAACATGGCACCACAGGACAGTGCCCCCCCCCAAAACCAGCCTCCTTCAAGGCAAAGACACCCCCAAACTGCTGCCTCTAAGGCAAGAGCCCCCCTAAAAGACGAAGCCACCCCCCCAAATGGCAAATACACCCCAAAATGGCAAATAC
>NW_020455834.1:44673-50469 GCF_003342845.1 Nothoprocta perdicaria | reverse complement strand
CCCCCCCACCTCGAGGCGGACGCGCCCATCGCAGGGCGGGGGGGGGGCGCTGCGCCCCATTCCCACAACCCCCCCCCCCCCACCGCGCGAGTGGTGCCGTCCCCGCGGCGCCCCCCGCGGGAGGCGGGCGCGCCCACTGCGCGCCGCGGGGGGGGACGCTCCGCCCCCCCTCCCCCGTCCCGCGGGTGGTGCGGTCCCCGCGGCGCCCGGCGGGGGGCGGACGGGTCCATTGCGCGCGGCGGGGGGGGAAGGGGGGGGGAGCAGCCCCGGCTCCTCACCTGTCATGGACGCCGCAGGCCCGGGCGGCTGCCGTTGCTCATGCCGGTCCCGGCGGGGTCCCCCCCGCCCCGCTCCGCCTTATCAGCCCCAACGGCGCCCGGAAACCCCGCCCCCTCCGGGCCCACGCACGCAGGAAGCGGAGACGGGCGGGAGGCGGTGGAGCCGGCGGCGGCGGGGGGGGGAACGAGGAGGTGGGGGGGGGGAAACGACCCCGCTCGCCTCCGCGGGGCCGCACTGCGCTTGCGCCGCGCGCGCCGCGCTCACTGCGCGTGCGCCGCCGGCCGCGAACAGCGCGCATGCGCAGTGCGGGGGCCCGGCGCGCTTGCGCCGCCGACTGGACCACGTCTGCGCGGGGGAGGGGGGGGAGTCCGGTGGAGGCCCCGCCCCCTGCCGCCGCGCCTCATTTGCATAGATTTGCGTGCATTTGAATATCACCCGCGGCATCGGGGCATCCTGACACGCGTCGAGCTGCGCCGGCCTCAGCCGGGCAAAGCAGGAGAGCCAAACGGGGGCTGTTCGGAGGGTTTATTGCCAAAAGAGCCTCCCCGGCGCGCGGGGGGAGGCCGCGTGTGCAAACCGCCAACGTCTTCCTTCGCACAAAACGGACACAAAACGCAGGAAAAAAAAACAGTTGAGTTGAGAAATGCGAACAAAAGCGGCGCGGAACTGCCCCAAAGGCGCCCGCCCCACGCGCGGGATCCGGCAGGCCCGGCCTCCCTTCCGCCTTCCCTCCCGTGCACCAGCAAACGGCCCGAAACAGGAGGAAAATTCATTTTTCTCCCTTTTTTTTCCTCTACCCCCTCAAACAGTCGCAATTTGCCCCGTTGTTAAAGGGCAGGCGGAAAACAGGTTGTAAAACTGGGGAAAAAAAAGCCAAGGGGGACACAAATCCACAGCAAACAAAAACTCAACGCAAAGCAGCAACCTGCAGCAGAGGCTTTTACAGAGCACAGTGTAAAAGCCCCCCCTTTTTCCTCGTTCTTAATAAATACAGTGATAAAATCAGAAAAGCCAGGGATGTAACCAGTGTTTTTTTCCTTTTCCTGCAGTAAAACAGGAGGTTAAAACAGCAGAGCTGCAGCCCCAGGCTCTGCCGGCAACGCCGCTCCCTCTTTACCCCCAAAAATTGGGTAAAAAGTGCCCCAAAACCGCACGCTGGCCAGGAGCCTGCTGCAAAAAGGCTCCGTTTTTTGTACCTGAGCATCTCAAAGAGAGACGGAGGAGGAAAAGCAAACCCCAAGGAAATTCATGTTAAACGTTTAGGGAAAAAGCTCCTGGAAGAGCACTCAAAAACGTTCCTTTCCTCTTCCATCCAGCACACAGGATTACTGGGATGCAGCCCCAAAGCCAGACCACCAGGTTTTCAATGTGCCCGGATAAGGTGCGGATCAGTGTTGCTGCAGGCCGTGTTTCCGTGCCACAAAAACTCCGTAATGGCTGTAGATCCACGGCGGGGGGGGGGTGATTTTAGGTTTCCGAGCGCGTGGGATCGCTAGGAATGGGAGCACAGGGAGCAGCGTCGAGGAAACCTAGTGTTTGGGATTTGGAGGCTGCTCAAAACAACAAGAAAATCAACAGTCCCTCAAAAAAAAAAACAAAAAACAACCAAAAACAAAAGAAAAACAGGAGTCCCAGCACCAGGCCCCAACTCCGTAACCTCCCTTTTACGGAGAGTCCTCCAGGTCCTACTTCCTAGATACAGGAAAGAACCTGCAGAGGAGAAAAACAACAAGAAAAAAAACAAGATAGAAAAATAAAAAAACGCTTTCAGTGAATGGGGAGGGAATGAGACCGAAGGCCGCGGGGTTTGCGACCAGCAAGCACAGCGAGAGCGCTGGTTGGGCACATCTGGCCAAGCACATCTGGCCCCCAGAGGCAGCCGAATTTGCAGGGAGGGTTTGGGGGGGCTTTTTTCCCCCCCTCCTCCTTCCTTGGCTTAGCCAGGACGGGCCCGCGAGCGGGATGAGACCCCCTGAGCTCAGGAATGGAGAGGACGGGGGCAGGAAGGGGCGTCCAGGAGGGCGCCGGGCGCGCGGAGAGCAGGAACGGCGGGTAAAGACGGAGCGGTCGGAGGCGCCGTCAGTCCGCCTTCCTTCCCAGTCTCGTGAAGACACTAACGGGGCCCGTGCTGTCCATGCGAGCGCCGGGGCTCTCGCTGCTGCTGCTGCTTACCTTGGCACTGCCCCAGCTCCTCTTTAGAGTGACCTTGAACTCGGGCTCCGTTCTGCTCCTGGTGCTCGTGACGCTGCTGTCCTGCGCCTCCGCGGGCACGGAGGCTTTGCCTAGTCTCTGCACGAGGCTGGTTTTGGGCTCGGCTTTGCGTTCTTCGAGGGGGGCCTTTCTGGGGCCCAGGTGCCGGCTGGCAGCCGGGGTGGCCTCCGAGCTGGTGGCTTTGGCTTTGACGGCGGCTCCCAACCTGGCGCTTCCCTTGGGGAGCTTCTTCAGGACGCCGGCATACTGCAGCACCGAGCAGTTGTCGTCATCGTCGCCGCCGTCGTCATCGTCGCTCTCGGCCGCTCCGGCCCCGTCCAGCGCGTCACCCAGGCGGCTGAACACCCCTGTGGGCTGGGAAGCGACAAAGGGAACGTCAGCGGCGCTGGAAAAGGCGGCCAAAAAAAAAAAAAAAGGGTTGGAGGTTGCTGGGCATCGAGGCCGCAGGGGATGCGGGAGCAGGACACCTCCAAAGTCCTCAGGTTTGGTTACTTTTGAGGAGGTTTTGGTTACTTTTGTGGAAGAATCCCCCTTTGCCATCCTCCCGGGTCACAAATGCTCCTGGCTTTTAAAACAGCATTTCCTTAGGGGTGACTCCGCATGCTGTGGAAAAACACACTCCCAAACTTCCCGGTTTTCCCCCAGAAAAGGGAGCAATCTCTCATATCCCCTCTTAAAGGCAGCAGGTCCCAAGCACAGACGGGTAAACAAGTCACCCTGGAGCCACCAACAGCTCCCGAGCTTCCCCCATCCCCTTTCCCAGGGCGCCTCATCACCGTTTCAAGGGGTTTTTCCAGCTTCGAGGTGTTTTTTTCCCTGAGAAAAGAGGCTCTCCGGCCTCCTGCGTCCTCCAGCCCGAGCGCAGGCAGCCCCGGGGCGATTCCGGGCACCTCACCTTGCCGGCCGTGGTCGTGTCGGCTCTCGTCTCGGCGCCCAGGCGATCGAACACCGACATCCTCGGCAGCCCTGCGGGTTGCACGAAAACGAGGGCGCTTTGGAGGGCAACGCGAGGAAACGGCGCGAGAGGAGGCCACGCAAGAGCAGCACGGGGAGCACCGGGGGCTTGCAAGACGCTACTGCAAAAGCACCATCAAGACACGCGGAAAACGGGATTGGGAAGCGCAGAGGGACACGGCGCCGGTACCTTTGGCCGCCTGCTGCTCCAGGATCTTCTTGGTGCGCGGCGTGGTGCCCTTGGGCATGGTGATGATGTATTTGCCCTCCATCTCGGCCGTCACGCGGCGGCGCTTCACGGGCACCGCGGGGCTCTCGTCCGCCGCGTCACACAGCCCTCAAAGGCCAAGGAGAGGCAGCGCTGACCCCGAGGCCGTGAGCTTTGAGGCGCTGCTCCTCGTCGTGCCAAGAAACACCCAGAAAAGGGCATTTCTGCCACTGCCCGGGGGCGCTGGGGCTCCTTGGGCCTCCCCCTTTCACCTCAAACTACTTACGAGCAAGAATCGGATCAGGGCAACGCAGCAGGTCCGCGCTGAAAAGCGGGAGCTTTTCAAACGCTCACTGCCCAATCTCAATCCAGAGCGAAAGGAAAAAGAGCGGCCCCCGGCAGCACAGCAACCATTCCCCACCATTCCCACCGGGAAACGCTTCCCTCCGTACCTGCTTTCGTGTTCTTCGCGGCGAGCTTGTTGGACACGGTGATGGAGATTTTGGAAGCGCTGGCGTCGGGCCTGCGGACGGGCGGAGCGGGAGGCGAGTCCCTGCTCAGGCTGTTGGCAATCATGCGGGTGGCAGCTGAAGGACAAGGAGCGGGAGTCGCGGGAGAGCCGGAGGCGGCCCGGGGGAATCGCCAGGGAAGCGGGGGAACCTCCTGGTCCGTAGGGAAGCGGGAAGCAGATCCCGCCCCGCGCTCACCGCTGCCGGGGTTGCGGTGCAGCTCGGGCTGCGCGCGCGGCGGGCTGGCGCAGAGCGATTCCGTGGCCGCCTTGCACATCTCCTGCACGGGACAAGCAGAGAGGTGACACAACCATCAGTAGAGCCACCAAAAAAGCAGTTTTCCCTTATTTTTCTTAATAAATATAAGCAATTCTGGGGGTGGTGCTACCCTACCTGTCTGTAGACGACTTTGGCGTGTTTGAGGATGGCGATGATGTCGCCCACGATGGTGATCCCCAGCTCGTTCATGATCTCCTTGTTGAGATCCAGCAGCATGGTCTTCTGGATCCTGGAGGGGACAGAGCGGAGCGGGTGGCAGCAGGGGACACTTCCCTGGGTGGTCCCTAATGCCCCGCACCGAAGGAGCCCAGATTAATTAAACCTGGAGCAAGGACTGGGCTTCTGTGGTCTGCCCAGGACGGAATCAGTAGCTGGCACACAAAGAAACAAGGTCAAGAATGAAAGAGGAAACTTGTCCAGGTTCCTAATTAACACAGCTAATTAAGCAGATGGGAAAGAAGCCATGATGCTGGACTTACCCCTCTCCCTTCCCTCACCACGAGGTCCATAACGACCAAAAAGGGCAGGAATTTCAGGGCTGGAAGTCATGAGGCTGCCAAGGGCATCCCACAGCTTCCCAATGGGGAAGTGTCCGCGGGACGCAGCACAGGGCTGCGGGATCAGGCTCCGGATGCCTATGGAGCGACTAAACAGGCCGGGAGAGCCTGGGCAGCCCCATTCCCGCAGGGAATTCACCCAGGGGGACCCACGGCGAGAACATCCCGTTAACGCTGCCGTTCTCCTCCCGGCCTCACCTGTTATCCACAAACATCACGGCATAGTTGACGGCGGGGCCCGGAGGAATCCCGGCTTCCTTGAAAAACTGAATCCACTCCGAGGTGGCTATAAAAGAATTAGATAAACACATCGGCGAGAGGAGAAGGGGAGGAGAGGCCGGCGACAATGGCCGCTCTGGAGCGTCGGCTCCGCTCGCCGCCTCTCCGGGCCCTTTTCCATGCGGATCCGCACGCGCTGCCAGCGGCTCCTTCCAAGCATTCGCAGCTGCTGTTGCCGATTAACCCGGAGCAAAACTGCCGCTGGCATCACGGGAATGGCGCGGGAATGGCACTCGTTCCCGGGGGTTAATCCCCGCTCCCGCCCCGCACTCACCCATCGTCACCGACACCATCCCGGAGCGGCCGCAGCCCGCGCCGGCGCCTACGTGTCCCGGGCCTGCGGAGCCTGCGGAGAGGGAAGGCGGAGGCGATGGAGGCGCGGACGCCAGCGCCAGGAATAGCCCTGGGAACGGGATGGGGCTCCAGGCCGGCCCGGCCCCCCCTTCCTGCCCCCAAACTCCTGGGCGCCTCCCCGCAAAGCGCCCCAAAATTCCTGCCCCCTCCCCAAACTGCCCCCCTC
>NW_020455834.1:32693-43643 GCF_003342845.1 Nothoprocta perdicaria | reverse complement strand
ACGTAATCCTGACCCAAACCACGGTCCTAAACATAATCCTGACCCAAACCATGGTCCTAAACATGGTCCTGACCCTAAACATGGTCCTAAACATGGTCCTAAATGTAATCCTGACCCTAAACATGGTCCTAAACATGGTCCTGACCCAAAACGTGGTCCTAAACATAATCCTGACCCAAACTATGGTCCTAAACATGGTCCTGACCCTAAACATGGTCCTAAACATGGTCCTAAACGTAATCCTGACCCTAAACATGGTCCTAAACATGGTCCTGACCCAAAGCATGGCCCTAAACATGGTCCTAAATGTAATCCTGACCCAAACCATGGTCCTAAACATGGTCCTGACCCAAAACATGGTCCTAAACATGGTCCTAAATGTAATCCTGACCCAAACCACGGTCCTAAACATAATCCTGACCCAAACCATGGTCCTAAACATGGTCCTGACCCTAAACATGCTCTTAGATACTATTCTGCCCCTAAACATGTCCCTGAACGAATCCTGACCTTCAACGTGGTCCCAAACGTAAACCTGGCCCTAAGCATAATCCTGAGCCTAAACACGGCCCTGGCCTAAACACGGTGCAGAGGAAGGACTAGATTTGGGCTGCCCGCAGGCCTGGGGGCTGCGGGAGGACCCCCCGCTCCGCCATGCCGCTGCCGCCGCCATCCCCGCATCCCTCCGTCCCCATCCCCGTGTCCCCTCCATTCCCGTGTCCCCTCCATTCCCATCTCTCCGTCCCTCCGTCCCCTTGTCCCTCTACTCCCATTCCCGTATCCCTCCATCCCCACGTCCCCTCCATCCCCATCCCCTTGTCCCTCTGTTTCCATCCCCGCGTCCCTTCCGTCCCTGTCCTCTCCATCCCCATCCCCACGTCCATCCATCCCCATCCCCATTTCCCCTCCATCCCCATCCCCATGTCCCTCTATTCCCATTCCTGTGTCCCTCCATCCCCATATCCCTCCACCCCCATCCCCACGTCCCCTCCATCCCTATCCCCATGTCCCTCCATCCGCATCCCCTTCTCCCTCCATCCCCATCCCCACATCCCCTCCATCCCCATTCCCGTGTCCCTTCCGTCCCTGTCCCCTCCATCCCCATCCCCACGTCCCTCCATCCCCATCCCCATGTCCCTCCGTCCCCATCCCCTTCTCCCTCCATCCGCATCCCCTCCGTCCCCATCCCCACGTCCCCTCCATCCCCATCCCCTTGTCCCTCCTCCCCATTCCCGTGTCCCGCCGTCCCCATCCCCGTGTCCCTCCATCCCCTTCTCCCTCCGTCACAGCGCCCGGCTCCACCTCCGGGAGGAGAGGCCGCCAGCGGAGCCTCCTCCCCGGGACGCTGGCGTATCCCGCGAGGATCCGGAGCGCCGGAGCCGCGGCCTCCCGGCTCCCATCCCGCTCCCGCGGCCTCCCGCCCCCCATCCCGCTCCGATGCGGACGGGGAAACTTCCCCTCGCTGAGTCAGGCGCTTGGGCAAGAGCCCGGAGCGAGCGCGGACGGCACGAGCCGGCAGCTCCGGTTCTCGCTTCCCGATCCCTGCTCCGGCACCCATGAAGCCCTACGTGGTCTACGAGCAGGTACAATTCCCGCGGGACTGGGAAACTTGGGGCAAAACCTGCCCGGGAGGAACGTGGGGGATCCGGGAGCCCCTTCCCGAGAGGAATGGGGGGGATCTGGGAGCCCCTTCCTCTTCCTGGCAGGAACATGGGGGATCCGGGAACCCCTTCCCCTTCCCGAGAGGAATGGGGGGGATCCGGGAGCCCCTTCCCCTTCCCGAGAGGAATGGGGGGGATCTGGGAGCCCCTTCCCGGCAGGAACATGGGGGATCTGGGAGCCCCTTCCCGGCAGGAACGTGGGGGATCCGGGAGCCCCTTCCCCTTCCCGAGAGGAATGGGGGGGGATCCGGGAGCCCCTTCCCCTTGCCGGGAGGAACGTGGGGGATCCGGGAGCCCCTTCCCGGCAGGAACGTGGGGGATCCGGGAGCCCCTTCCCCTTACCGGGGGGAACATGTGGGATCCGGGAGCCCCTGCCTGGGAGGAACGTGGGGGATCCGGGAGCCCCTTCCCAGGAGGAACGTGGGGGATCCGGGAGCCCCTTCCCCTTACCGGGAGGAACGTGGGGGATCCGGGAGCCCCTTCCCCTTACCGGGAGGAACATGTGGGATCCGGGAGCCCCTTCCTGGCAGGAACGTGGGGGATCCGGGAGCCCCTTCCCAGGAGGAACGTGGGGGATCCGGGAGCCCCTTCCCAACTCTCTCCGTCCCTTCCGCAGCTGGAGAAGCCGGAGGAGCCTCCCGCGCCGCAGCTTGGCCGCTCGGCACAGAAGGTAAACGAGGCTCGTGGCAATCGCGGTGCAACGACCCTGCTGGGCTCGGAATATCCTCGTCCTTCCTCCTCCTCAGGGGTGTTCCCGGCGGGGCTTGGCCTGTGGGCAGCTGGTTTAAGGCAGGAAAGGTGATTTTTGATCCCATTCCGCCCAGTGCTCCCGCTGTGCCGTGCTGGCTGCCGCCATCATCACCCTCCTCTCCTGCCTGCTCTTCCTCCACCTCTTCAACGCCCGTTCAGGCTCGGCGGCGCCGGGACGCGACGCTGGGGACGCTGGTGGCACCTGCAGCGCCGCGTGCCGGTGAGCTGAGGCCGTGCGCACCGAGCTGCGCTCGCACCGAGCCGCTGCTGCGGCGCGCGGCGTTGCAAGGAGCTGCCGTTGCAGCGAGCTGCCGTTGCATTTAGTGCTCGTTGCGTCGAGACGTCGTCGCGTTGAGTTATTGCTGCAATGAGTTGTCATTGCATCAAGCTGCTGTTGCAGCGATCTGTCTTGCATCGAACTGTCGTTGCAACGAGCTGCCGTTGCATCGAACTGTCTTGCAACAAGCTGCCGTTGCAACGCGCTGCCATTGCATCAAGCTGCCGTTGCAACGATCTATCTTGCATCGAGCTATCGTTGCATCGAACAGTTGCTGCAACGAGCTGCCGTTACATCAGGCTGCCGTTGCAACGATCTACCTTGCATCGAGCTATCGTTGCATCGAGCTGTCGCTGCAACGCGCTGCCATTGCATCAAGCTGCCGCTCCACCGAGCTATCGTTGCGTCAAGCAGTCGCTCTATCGCCCGTGTAGGATCGTGCTCGTGGAGAGCATCCCCGAGGGCATGCCGTACGGCGGCAGCGGCCCCACGAACCCCTCCACCTTCGACACGTGGAGGAGCCTCCTGAGCAGCGCCACGCACAGCCTGGACATCGCCGCCTTCTACTGGACCCTCACCAACGAGGACACGCACACGCAGGAGCCCTCGGCCGCCGCGGTACGGCCGCCGCGCGCGTCCCCTCGGCCACACGCAGCCCCAGGACAGGGCTTGGTCAGCCCAGCGCAGCTGCTGACACATCCGTCTGCATGCCACCAGCTTGCCTGGCCGGCACAACCGGCAACACGCTCGTGCTTGCAAACAGCCCTGGGCGAGGCCGAAGGCTCGTGCCAGCCCCGGCGCCACGTGCCTGCCCGTCTCAAGCGACCGGCGCTGTTTGCTCCCGTCCCTGGCGTTTTCAACCGCTTCCCCTTTCGTGTTTTCTTGCCACCAGGGTGAGCAGATCCTGCAGGAGCTGCTGGCGCTGCCAGCGCGCGGCGTCTCCGTGCGCGTCGCCGTCAACACCCCGTCCACCAAGACACCTTTGCACGATCTCCAGGCGCTGCAGCAGAGCGGTGAGTGCTGGCACGGACGCTGGCAGGGCGCAGGGGTACCCCCCAAAAGCCAAGGGGTGCAAGGCGGGTGACACCGGTGCGCCGCGGGCGCTGCAGGGGCCGCGGTGCGGGCGGTCGACATGCCGCGGCTCACCGGCGGGGTGCTGCACACCAAGCTGTGGCTCGTGGACGGCGCCCACCTCTACATCGGCAGTGCCAACATGGACTGGCGCTCGTTGACGCAGGTAAGCCTTGCGGTGCCCGAGGACCGGCCCTGGATGCTCCGGCCGCTGGAGCATCCGGCCCTGGATGCTCCGTGACGGGGCTGCTTCGCACAGGTCAAGGAGCTCGGCACGGCCGTCTACAACTGCAGCTGCCTGGCCCAAGACTTGGCCAAGGTCTTTGAAGCCTACTGGGCCCTGGGTGTTCCCGATGCCACCGTGCCGGTGCCATGGCCAGCCAACTACTCCACCGCTTTCAACATGGAAAGGCCCCTCGAGCTGCAGCTCAACGGGACACTGGCTGGTGTCTTCTTCTCGGTGAGTGTGCTCCCAGCATCTCGGGGTTGCCCATGGAGCCGGGATGCTGGCCCCCGATGCCCGAGCTCTGTTTGGACCCGCAGAGCGCCCCGCCGGCTCTCTGCGCCCCGGGGCGCACCGAGGACCTGCGTGCGCTGCTCGGCGTCATCGACGCGGCCCGCGAGTTCGTGTACGTCGCCGTCATGAGCTACCTGCCCACCATGGAGTTCTCACACCCCCGCAGGTACGGCCGCGCTCACCGCGTCCCGACACCGCCACTGTGAGTCCGGAGCTGAGCGGGACCTTGGCCCTCATCCTGGCCCAAACACTAAGCACTGGACCCTCCCCTCCTGATGCTGAGCTTGACCCGGGCACTGACCTTAAAATTGACCAAGAACATGACCCTAACCTCATTAATAACCCTAATCCGAAAGCCTAACCCTGACCCTGAATGTGTCCCAAACCTTAATCCTAAACCCTAGCCCTAAACCCTAACTCCAATCCTAAACCTGTCCCTAATCCTAAACCTAACCCTGTGCCTAACCTTAATCCTAACCCTGTCCCTAACCCTAAAACTATCCCTAATCCTAACCCTGATGCTAACCCTGATCAATCCTGACCAGGAACATGTCCCTAACCCTAAAGCCATCCCTAACACTAACCGTGAACCCTAACACTAGCCCTAAACTCGAACCCCGACCATGATCCTGATGGTAATGTTGACCCTGACCCCTAACCCTGAAACTATCCCTAATGCTAACCCTGATCAATCCTGACCAGGAACATGACCCTAACCCTAAAGCCATCCCTAACACTAACCCTGAACCCTAACACTAGCACTAAACTCGAACCCCGACCATGATCCTGATGGTAATGTTGACCCTGACCCTGACCCGTCCCCGCCCGCTCCCCGCGCAGGTTCTGGCCGCTGATCGATGACCACCTCCGCAAGGCCGTCTACGAGCGCCACGTGCGTGTCCGGCTGCTCGTGGGCTGCTGGCGCCACAGCAAGGCCGAGATGTTCCCCTTCCTCCGGTCCCTGGCCGCCGTGTCCGACAACGGCACGCGCTACAGCATGCACGTGGTAGGTGCCGCGCCGGCGTGGTGACGTCGGCGCAGGTTGTTCCCACGGCCGACGAGCCCTTTCCGTCCCGCAGAGGCTCTTCACGGTGCCAGCCAGCACAGCGCAAGCCAAGATCCCCTACGCCCGCGTGAACCACAACAAGTACATGGTCACCGAGACGGTGGCTTATATTGGTGAGCACCGCTGGGCGTGCAACGCAGCATGCAATGCCCAGAACGCAGCCTGCGGCCTCCTCGCCCTAAATAACAACCCGCTTCTCCCCGCAGGGACCTCCAACTGGTCCGGGGATTATTTCACCCGCACGGCGGGCTCGGCGCTCGTGGTCAACGAGACGGGCGGCGTTGGCGCGGCCTCGGTGCGCGCGCAGCTGCAGGCCGTGTTTGAGCGCGACTGGAGCTCGCCGTACAGCGCCGACGTGGGCGACGTGCAGCGCTGGCAGCGCCTCTGCGGCTCCCACTAGGCTCCGGGGGTGCCGGGTGCTCCGCAAGCGGCTTTTCCTCCGTCAGGGAAGCGAGTTCGGAGTGAGCAGCGCGCCGGTTTACCCCTCCGGTTCTGCAGGGAAGGATTTAAGAGCAGCAGGGAAGGATTTAAGAGCAGCCGCCGGCTTGAGCTTCGCGGTGCGATGCCAGCAGCGCGGCGCTGGTGCCTTCTCTTGGACAGTGCCACACGTCACCGTTTGGTTAAAATTAAATGGAGGGCTTTGCGAGCTTGCAGCACCCATGCGCACCACGAGCCCGTCCCAGCTCCCGCGCGCTCCCTCTTCCCAGCCAGCAAGGAGGCACGGCACGCTGCGCCGGGGGCAAATGGTTTATTGGGGTGTGCAGAGCAGCACAAAATGCCAGTGCCCGGCGCCGTTGGGCACACGCGGCCCGTGCGCCCACGTTGTGCCCCCCGGCGCCGCACGGCTTCTCCGGCCCGGGGCTGCGCAGCCGAGGAAGAGGAGGGTGGTGGAGGCAGGGAGGCCGGCGCGGGCTCCGTCCCGCGGCGCTCGCCGGAGGGCTCCGCGCGGTGCCTCAGCGCTGGCCGGCCACGTGCTGCGCGTAGCGGGGGTGCCGGCCCGGCGGGGGCCCGGCGGGGTGCTCCGAGCCCGGCCAGGCGCCCGCCTCGGGCACGCGCCACTCGGCCAGGGCTCTCTGTGGGCGAGAAGAGCAGGGAAGGGTGACCCGGAGCGCCTGGGGACACGCAGCACCCAGGGGACCCGGAGCACCGGTGACCGGGAGCACTGCGGGACATGGAGCGCTCAAGGGAGCCAAAGCACCCTTGGGATGGAGAGCAGCAGTAATGGGGAGCACCTGAGGGGGCCAGAGCACATGAGGGACATGGAGCACCCAGGAAACCGGAGCATGCGGGGACCCGGAGTATCCAAGGGACTGGGAGCACCAAAACACCAGGAGTTTCCAGGGACCAGGAGCACCCAGGGACCTGGAGSACCAAGGAAACTGGAGCACCTAAGGGACCAGGAGGGCATGGGGACCAGGAGCAGCCAGGGACCTGGAGCACCAAGGAAACTGGAGCACCTAAGGGACCAGGAGGGCATGGGGACCAGGAGCAGCCAGGGACCTGGAGCACCAAGGAAACTGGAGCACCTAAGGGACCAGGAAGGGGTGGAGACCAGGAGCAGCCAGGGACCAGGAGCATATGGAAACCTGGAGCACCCAAGGGCTCCAGCACCCAGTACCTTGGTGTGGGGTGATGGTGGGGGCCTCCCAGGTGGGCTCTGCTCCTCGGTGCCACTGCCGCTTGCTCCATGCGGTGAGCGCGGCCCCAGCACGATGAGGTTGCCCAGGATGGCGTCGGGCTTGGGGCGCCGCGGGTGCCGCCGGTGCCGGTGCCAGCCGCCGTAGTGGGCCGGGATGGGCGCGGGCGCCGCCGGCACGGCCAGCTCCTCGCCCAGCGCCACCTCGGCCAGGCTGAGGTGGTCGAGCTGGGCGATGGCGCGCTGCACGCCGCAGCGCGCCGCCTCCGCCGCCCCTTCCTCCTCGTGGGCATCGTCGTCATCGGCGGCGCCGTGCCGGGCGGCCCGCAGCGCCTGCCGGCAGAGCTGGTAGTAGCGGGTGGGCCGGTGGGCGCCGCGCAGCTGCTGCAGGGACACGAAGGGGTGCCGCAGCGCGGCGGCGGGCGCGATGCGCTCGCGCGAGTCCCACGCCAGCATGCGCTTGATGAGCTCCACCATGGCGTGCAGGTCGCCGCGCTCGGCGAGCCCCTCGCGGTCGGCGCCGCCGCCGCCGCCCACCGTCTCCATCTGGTCCAGGGAGCGGAGCACGTACTTGCGGCGCTCCAGCGGCTTCTCGCGGCTCTCGGCCAGGTGCTCGGCGGGCGTCTTGAGCTGCCAGGCGCCGGCGTCGGGCGCGGGCGGGCGGCGGAAGAAGCGGTGCGCCTTGCGGGCGGCCTGCAGCAGCGCGCCGCGCGGCAGCCCCTGCGTCTCGCAGATGTAGCGC
Organism: Nothoprocta perdicaria; assembly: GCF_003342845.1. Taxonomy (NCBI): domain Eukaryota; kingdom Metazoa; phylum Chordata; class Aves; order Tinamiformes; family Tinamidae; genus Nothoprocta; species Nothoprocta perdicaria. The sequence continues at coordinate 35,923 of NW_020455834.1, read as the reverse complement.
ACCTGGTCGTACTCGCTGCCGCCCGGGTAGAGCGGCCAGCCCAGGTGCAGCTCGGCCAGGACGCAGCCCAGCGACCACACGTCCACCTTCTCGCAGAAGGGCAGCCCCAGGAGGATCTCGGGCGCGCGGTAGAAGCGCGACTGGATGTAGGGCTCCTGGATGTAGCGCACCTCGCTGAGGATGCTCGCCGAGCCGAAGTCGATGAGCTTCACGCGGAACGGGTGGCGCGCGTGGTCCACCAGCATGATGTTCTCCGGCTTGAGGTCGGCGTGGATGATGGAGAGCTCCTTGAGCTTGGCGAGCGCCGTGAGCACCTGCGCCGCGATGGTGCGGATGTGGCGCACGGGCAGCGGCGAGAAGTCGTTCTCCTTCTGGAAGTCGAAGAGGTTCTGCTCGAGCAGCTCGAAGACCAGGTAGCACTTGGCGCCGTCGTGGAAGGCCTCGAGGAAGCGCACGATGTGCGCCGCGTCGGCGTCCAGCGCGCCCATGGCCCGCAGCAGCTTCAGCTCGTTGCGCACGATGCGGCTGCGGTGCCCGTCGTCCTTCAGGATCTTGATGGCCACCATCTCCCCCGTGCTCCTCCGCCAGCTCTTGGCCACCTCCCCGAAGGTGCCTTTGCCCAGGGTGTCCACCACGTCATAGCACTCGGTGCCCGACTCCAGTGTCACCATGGCCGGTGCCAGCAGGTCCCTCCCTTCCCAAAACAGGAGCTGGCTCCCGCTGCCGGCAAAGGGCGCCCGTGCACGGTACCGCCAGCGCCGTCGGCACCACCTCGGAACTGCCCGGTGACCCAACAAGCGCCCGGTTCCGGCATCGCCAGGGCCCCGGCGTCCAGGCGCCGCGGAGCGATGGATCCAAAGGCATCCGGCAGGAGAGGAGCGGGATCCGTCTCCCGCCTTTTCTTCCCGTCTCCGGGCTGTTCCCAGGGTGCTCCGGCATCCCTGGATGCGCTCGCTCTCAAGCCACGGATGACACCAGGGCCGTGCTCAGGTTAATGTTTATTCCAAAGGGATAGAGAACAAGGGATAAGGACATGGACAAGGCCCCGGCGGGAAACACCGGGATTAATGGCATTTAGCTGGGAAATGGAAATGGGGGGCAACCACCTTGGAACATCTTCCTGGGATGGGAGAGTTCGGGAGCCCGAAATTCCCGCGTGCATGGAAACCCTGGGATTCTCCTCCAAAACCACCCAAGGAGCAGTGGCACCACGGATCTGCATCCCCTCCTGTGGCACCAGGAGCGACGGCACCGTGGCCTGTTATTTGCTGGCTCCCGATGTTCAGGAAAAAAAAAAGCAGGAATTGGCGTGCGGGACGTGGGGAGTTAAGCTGGGGAGAGGGGTTAAAGCAGTGGCGCCGCATGCACGGAGAGGCCCCGCATCCCAGGAATGCCGCACAGCCCGGAGCGCCGCGCTCTTCCCGCCTCCGCGGAGCACGCGGCCGAGGCCGGCGCTGGCCACACGTGCAGCGAGCGCCAGCGGCCTCAGCGCCCACGTTAGGCGGCCGTGCCGGAGACGCTGGGCACCACGGAGCGAGCGGGAGCCGCCAGCTCCAGCCGGGGCAGGTGCCACCGATGCTCTCGGTGCCCCTTCCCGGGGGCATCGTCCCGCAGCGGCTCCTCGACCCCGCAGCCCTTGGGACGCACCAGCTCCAGCACGGCCTTCCTCACGCCACCCATCCTCATCCTCGCCTCGTCGGCGCCCTCGGGGACAGCGCGGGCCCGGATGATGCCGAAACGCGGCAGCTTCACGCGGCTCCGCTTCCCAGGGCTCTCCAGAATTCCGGTGCCCTCTCTGGGCACCGCCAGCTCCAGCTCTGGCACCTTCAGCGCTGGCCGCTTCCCGTCCGGCTCCGCTGGCGGGCGCGACTTGGGCACCTGCATCCCAGCGCTTCCCACTTCCCATTCCCCATTGGCAGAGAAGCCAACGTCTGGGATGTGGGGCAGGCCACAGGGGAACGCGGCTGCCCCGCTGCCGCCCCTGGCTCCGGCACCGGCAGCTCCCGCTTTTCCCAGCCCTGGCACCTTCAGACGGAATTTGCCCTCCGGCTGCTCCGTGGGCTCCGCAGCGAGGCCGTCGGGAAGCGAAGGCGCCCGCCCGCTGGCACTCGCTCCGGCGGCGCCGCGGACGTCGGGGCTGGAGCCTCCGAACCGCGGCAGCCGCACGCGGCTCCATCCCGGCAGCCGCTCCGGCTCCTTGCCCTTGGGCAGCCCCGGGCGGGATGCGCGGGAGGCGCCTCCGGACGCGGCCGGCAGCAGCTCGGGGTCGGAGCGCCGGAGCGCGGGCAGCACCATGCGCAGCCGCGGCAGCCGCCGCCGGGGGCTGCCCGGGGCCGGCCCGGCGGAGCCGCTGCGCCGCCGGGGCTCGGCGTTCCCGGGGCTCTGCGGCAGCCCCACATCCAGCTCCAGCGCCGGCAGCGCCGCGCTGCCCGACGGCACCCGCGGGGCCCTGGTGTCGCCCGGCTCCCCGCCCGCTCCCATCCCCGGCAGCTCCACCTGCGGCAGCTTCATCCCGGCTGCTGCCGGCGGCATCCGCAGCTTCCCTTTGGGCATCAGCCGCGGCAGAGTGAATTTGGGCACCTTGGCCTTCCCAGCGGAGCCTTCCAGCTCCGGCTCCAGGCTGAGCTTCCTCAGGCTCCTCTCCAGCACCGCCGGCTCCGGTGCCTGCTCCCTACCGGGACCTTCAGCCCCCGCTTCCCGGGCCACCGGCAGCTCCAGCGCCACAGACACCGGTGGCACCGCGATGTCCAGTGCCGGCACGGTCGGGAAGCTCACATGCGCCGGCGCCCCCTCCGCTTCCCATGGAGTTCCCATGGACCTCGGCACGCTGAGGTCCACTTTGGGAAAGGCAAATTTTCCAGGCGGCTCTGGCGCCGGCGGCTCCGGCGCCGCGGGCAGCAGCTCCACAGCGGCGCTGGGCACTGCGATGTCGATGGATGGCACCTTCACCGCAGGCAGCTTGGCCAGCGCTGCCTTGTCCCCGGCTTTGGCCAACGGGATTTTGGGGCCCTTGGTGGCATCGCGGGGCTCCACGGGGTGCCGGGGCGCTGGGAGCTGCAGCTCCACCGCAGGCGCCGGCACCGCGATCTCCAGCGCCGGCGCGTGCGGCAGGGGCTCCGGCGAGGCCGGCGCTGCCGGGAGCATCGTGCCGGGCAGGCTCAGCCCCACATGCACCTTGGGGGCCGCCACGTCCAGCTCCACGCGGGGCGCCCGGAGCCGGGGCGGCTCTC
>NW_020455834.1:30688-32013 GCF_003342845.1 Nothoprocta perdicaria | reverse complement strand
CTCCCTCCTTGCAATCTCTGCCCTGCATGCAGCCTCCACCCTGCTTGCATTTCCTCCCTGCATGCCGCCTCCACCTTGCATGCTGCAACCTCCCTGCTTGCAATCTCTGCCCTGCATGCAGCCTCCTCCCTGCTTGCAAACTCCTGCCCATGTCCTCCCTGCCTGCAGCCTCCGCCTTGCATGCTGCAACCTCCCTGCTTGTAACCTCTGCCCCGCATGCAGCCTCCACCCTGCTTGCATTTCCTCCCTGCCTGCAGCCTCCGCCTTGCACACCGCCTCCGCCCTGCGTGCAGCCTCCTCCCCGCACGCAAAGTCCTCCCTGCGTTCAGCCTCCTCCCTGCATGACGCCTCCTCCTCCCATGCAACCTCCTCCTCCCATGCAACCTCCCTGCATGCAAGCTGCATTCAACCTCCCTGCGTGCAACCCCTCCTCACACACAACCGGGAACGGCTCCGGACGCATCTTTGCAGCCGGCTTCCCCGGGAACGGGAAGGAGTCCCGGCTCCACCATCCCCGCGGCACCTACCAGCCGGGCCACCTTCGCCTTGGGCCCCTTGCCGTCGGCCGCGGCGCCGGGCTGCACGGCGGCCTCGCTGCTCGCCACGGTGCGCTTGAGGCACAAGGAGACCTTGCAGGGCTGCGCGCACTGCAGCAGCCGCGCCGCATCCTCGGCGCGCACGTTCTCGAAGAAGACGCGGGCGCTGAGCAGCTGGTCGCCTGCGGGGAAGAGCACTCGGTGGAGGCCCCCCGTGCAAGGGCTTTGGGGGGGGCCCTTGAAGCTTGTGAGGATTTGGGGGCTCTCTGGGGCCTGCAAAGACTTTGGGGAGCCTGGAGCTTGGAACTTGCGAAGGCTTTGGGTCCCTGAGGAGCTTGCAAGGACTTTGGATTGCTGCGGAGCTTGCAAAGACTTTGGGGCTCTGTGGGGCTTGCAAAGACTTTGAGCCCTCAGGGAGCTTGCAAGGACTTTGAGGGCTCTGAGAAGAGTTTGGGACCCCGTGGATCTTGCAAAGATTTGGAGTTCCCATGGAGCTTGCAAAGATTTTGGGAGCCATGGAGCCTGCGAAGACTTTGGGACCCCTTGGAGCTCGCAAAGATTTCGGGGCTCCACGAAGCTTGCAGAGATTTGGGGATATTGTGGAACTTGCAAGAACTCTGGGACCCCATGGAGCTCACAAAGATCTGGGGACAATGGGATCTGCAAGGACTTTGTGTCCCTGTGGAGTTTGTAGGGACTTTGGGACCCCATGGAGCTCACAAAGATCTGGGGACAATGGGATTTGCAAGGACTTTGTGTCCCTGTGGAGCTTGCAAGGACTTTGGGACC
>NW_020455834.1:26548-29269 GCF_003342845.1 Nothoprocta perdicaria | reverse complement strand
CCCCGTGGAGCTTGCAAGGACTTTGGGACCCCATGGGGCTCACAAAGATCTGGGGACAATGGGATTTGCCAGGACTTTGGGACCCCATGGAGCTTGCAGGGTGCTCTGCAAGGAGCTCCGGACCCCGCAGCGCCGGCCCAGTCTTGTGTCCCCTTGTCCCGTCCCTTCCCGGCCGCTCTCGCACCTTGCCGGAGCCGCAGGCCCTTGGCGGCGCTGGAGTCGCGCTGCACGTCGCGCACGTAGATGCCCTCCTTGCCACCGCCAGCCAGGCTGATGCCCGTCACCCCGGCCTCGGGCGCCGTCTCCAGCACCACCTCCACCAGCTGTGCCGCCGAGGGCTCCTGCGGGGGACCCCACGGTGTCCCCGTGCGCTGCTGCTGTCCCCACGCGGTGGGGTCCCCGCGCGCCCCAGCCTCACCTGGCTCCCGACGGGCTCCATCCTGCTCCCGCTTGCCGGCTCCTTCCTGCTCCGCTCGGACTCTGCAGTGGCACCTTCGGCTGCGGCCACTGCGGGCACGGGGACATGAGGACGGGCTCAGTGGCATCCCCTGTCCCCCTCCCATTGCAGACCCCGTCCCCCTCCCCATTGCAGACCCCATCCCCCTGTCCCCATCCCCATTGCATCCCCTTTCCCCCTCCCCATTGCAGACCCCCTCCCCATTGCAGACCCTGTCCCCCTCCCCATTGCAGACCCCGTCACTCTCCTCATTGCAGACCCCGTCCCCCTGACCCCATCCCCATTGCAGACCCTGTCCCCCCGTCACCCTCCTCATTGCAGACTCTGGTGTCCCCGTCACTGTCCCCATTGCAGACCCTGTCCCCCTCCCCATTGCAGACTCTGCTCCCCCTGACCCCCTCCCGATTGCAGACCCTGTCCCCCCATCACCCTCCTCATTGCAGACGCTGGTGTTCCTGTCACTGTCCGCATTGCAGACCCCGTCCCCCTGCCCCCCTCCCCATTGCAGGCCCCGTCCCCCTGCCCACTCTCACTCACAGGGCTCCTGCCCTCAGTCCATGGCTCCAGTGGTCGCTGTCCCCAGGGATAAGAGGGGGGACACGATGCCCCAATCCCCGCTGTCAGAATCCGTCCAGGCCCAGAAAGACCCCGGAGCTCCTTCCAGCCGGCAGTGGGAGCAGGAATGGCATCGGCTCCGGTGCGCCACAGGGAAGGGCTTTACCCGGAGCCACCCAGCATGGGAGGGGGGGCCCAGGCGTCCTGGTCCCCTGCGAGCCGAGGCCAGGGTGGCGTTTCCTTCCCACGCCGATGCCGGAGAGGTCAGTGGCTTCATAGCTGGCATTCCCGGGGCGGGACGCGGCTGCCGCCCCGTCCCTGCCAGGCTCCCACGCGCCCGCGGCACAAGGAGCCCCTTGTCCCGCTCCCCCGGGGCCGGGAATGCCAAGGATTTCAGGGACGCGGTGCCCGGGCAGCCCCATCTCCTCCTGGCCACAGGGCTCCCCAGACGGGGATGCAACAAGCACAGAAAGAGCTGATTTCCTTGGAAATCTTCCCGTTTGCCCTCATTCCACCGCTCCGGCACATGGAAGAGCTTCATCCCAAGCTCTTGACTTTTGTTTTATTTTAATTAATTAATTAATTAATTAATTAATTTTCATTTATTTTTATTTATTTATTTATTTATTTATTTATTTATCTATCTATTTTCTTAGCTTGCAAAATAAAATATTGCCAGGAAAAGCAACCCCAGGATTTCCCGGGCAATGGCCCGGGAGGGAAGCGGCAGCTGGGAGCTCAGGGACAAGGAGCCCCAGAGCAGCACACGGAGAACCGGGCTCCAGAGCCAGCCCTGGCACCGGTACCTGGCGATCCAGGCCCATGGCACCCGCGGGGGCTGCCGCCCAGGACGCCTGGGCCCTCCGCAGCCGCTGGAAAATGTGCTTCGTTGGCCGTTCCTGGGGCTGGGGGCTGGGAAAAGCCCTCGAGCCCCGGAGAAAGGGGCAATTGATGGGCCCCGCGGGGGCGGCGCGGGAATTCGGGAGCCAGCGGGAACTGGGCGCCCGCGAGAGCAGCGCCCGCGTGTGATGAGCTGGCATCGGGTCTCAGCCACGCGCCGGAGCTGCTGCTCGCCACGCAGCTAATTGCGGCCACATCAGCAGCTGTCCCAAACGTGGAGGGTCCCCAAGGGTGCTGCCCCCCCCCCAAACCCCCCCTCCGTTCCTTGGGGCTGTGTCGCTTCCTCCCCGGTGCCAGCGCGGGGACCGCGGCCGCCCCAACGGCGCCTCCCGACAGCCCGGTCCCACGCGGAGCCCAGCGGGACACACGGATGCAGCGGGTCGCGGCTGTATTATCCACATTTCCAAGCACAGTTCACGGCCGGAATGCCAGAGCCGCCGGCTCCAGCCGACGTCTCCGGAGCAGCTGCAGATCCCAAACCCGCAAATCCGCTCGCTTTAACCGTCCCGCTTGCAGCCCCAGCGCTGCCAACAGCTCCTGCAGCCGCCTGTCTCCAAGGAGCCCGGCAGCGTGCGGAGCAGCCCGGGAATGCCCGGAGCAGCCTGGGAACGCACAGAGTCCAGGACTGAATGCAGCATCCCAGCACTGCACAGAGCATCCCAGCACCGCATGGAGCGGTTTGGGAATGCGTGGAGCATCCCAGTGCTGCCCAGAGCAGCTTGGGAATGCGTGGAGCATCCCGGCGCTGCAAGGAGCAGCTTAGGAATGCATGGAGCATCCCAGCACCGCATGGAGCGGTTTGGGAATGC
>NW_020455834.1:20849-25645 GCF_003342845.1 Nothoprocta perdicaria | reverse complement strand
CGCGGGGCCCTGCAGGCGCCGCAGGGTGTTGGCCACGAGCACCAGGTAGCGCAGGTTGGGCTCCACGTGCCGCAGGCTCCGGTGCAGCTTCAGCACCGAGATGTTGAAGAGGGAGGCGGAGGGGGCGCCGGGCCCCCCCCCACCCGAAACCGCCTCCGCCGGGGCCTCGCCAGCCTCCATCTCGGCCCGTTTGCGCTTCACGCCTTTGGCCAGCATGGGCCTGGGGGGGGCAAAGAGGGCAGGGGGTGAGCGGGGCCGGCCCAGACCCCCGGGTCCCTTGGGAGACCCCCATGTCCCCTGCACCCCTGGGGGCTGCTGCAACCCCCCACCCCGGGGCAAGAGGGACGGTGTCCACAGGAGCCAGTTGCACCTCGCAAACTGGGGAGGGCTCCAGCAACCTGGGGTTCCCCCCCATGCAACCTGGGGTTCCCCCCCATGCAAACCGGGGTTCCCCCCCATGCAAACCGGAGGCCCCCCCTCCCTTGCAGACCTTAGGGCAACCTGGGACCAAGCCCCGTGTCAAGCCCTCCCCTGGGGCCCGGGAATCCCTCTCCTTGCAAACCGGGAGCTCTCCGGCAAACGGAGGAACTGCAAACCGGGAACCCAGCCCGGCGCAGGCAACCGGAGACCGCCCCCCCACAATGCAAACAGCCAGGCTTAGCAAGGCGGGGATCGCCCCGCTTTGCACGGCGGGGATCCCCCGGCAACCACTGCCATCCGCGGGCTCTGCCGCTGGCGGAGGGGTCCCCGCCGCACCGGGAGCGGCGCGCGGGGCAGCCCCGGTTCCGCGGGCAGAGGCAGCCGCGGGGGCGAGTGAGTCACGGCGCTCGGCGCGGAAACCTCCGCCCCTTCCCCGGTGAGTCACCGCGCCCGGGCGCCCATGGCCGGGCCGGGCCGGGCCGGGCCGGGCCGGAGCCGCCGCCGCGCCGGAGCCTCCGCAGCGGCGCGCGCCCGGGGACCCCCGGGGACCCTCATTTACATACCCTCTCCTCAGGGGCCAATCAGCGGGGTCTGCAAGACGGCGCGCAGCCAATCAGGAGCCAGCATCCCTCCCCTCGCGCTCTCCGCCAGCCGCCGCGGCCGCCCGAGAATGGGCCGCGTCTGCCCGCCCGCCGCTGGACACGCCCCTTCGCCTGCCGGGGCGGGGCCTCGCGCCCCTGCGGCCAATCGGCGCGGCAGGGTTTGGGCTCATCTGCATAGCAGTGACGCCACCGCCGGAGGGCGGGCACGGCCGGCCGCACTGGCATCTGATTGGCTATAGCGCGCGGGTGTCATTTGCATGCGGAGCGCGGACTTGAGCGACTCAAGGCGGGCGCGTGCGATGAGTTTGCGGGCGCTCAGCCGGGCGGAGCGGGGGCCGGGGCCGCTCGCAGCCCCGCGGGGCGCGAGCCCGCCCGGCCCGGAGGAAACCGAAGCATCCGGTCTGCACCCGGGGCCCTGGGGACGCCCGTGTGCACTGCCACCCTGCACCCTTGGCGTGGGCGGCAGGCGGGTGCCGGCGGCGAAGCGCAGCCACGCGGGACCCGCGGGTGCCGCCCCGGCTCTGGCTGAGGGCAGGGACAGCCCGCGTCCCCATGTGCCCATCCGGGGGACATCTTCCCGCTCCGCCGGGCCGGCCCCGCTCCCACATCAGGGCTGAGTCACCTGCAAGGAGGGAATGGCCGGGGCCGGCTGCCGCCCGGCTCCAGCCACATGGACCGCATCAGGAGGCTGGCATGGAAGAAAAGAGGGGCTTTATGGCCGTGGCGGGGCCCCGGGGCGCCCTAGGCCGGGCCGTAGTGCCGGGACACGTAGACATTCTGCCCGTCGTACTGGCTCGTGCCCAGGCAGCGCAGCAGGAAGTGGCCCAGGTCGTGCTTGGAGATGACGCGGGAGCCGCCCGACGTGTTCACCAGCACCGCGTAGTCGCCGGTCAGCGGCTGGTCGTCTGTGGGCGGAAGAGGTGGCCGTGTGTGTCCCCCCCCCGTGTCCCCGTGGCCAACCCACGGCCACGCCGCCCGCTCCCGACACGCACTGGCGATGTGCGGGGGCATCACGGAGACGCAGGCGAGCCCGGACTCCTGCAGCACGCGGTGCATGCGGATGTGGTCCTCGGTGACCGGCCGCAGCCGCGGTGGCACCTTCTGGAGGTCCCACAGCAGGAAGGCTGCGGGGGGAGGTGGTGCTCAGCGCCCCAGTGTCCCCCAGTGTCCCGCGGTGTCCCCTCCCTCCGTGTTCTCACCCGACAGGCAGGCCACCACCTTCCTGACACCGTGCGCCTTCATGGCAGCCACGATGTTCTTGGTGCCTTCGGACATCACGGTGGTCAGGCCTGGGGGCACAGGGGCAGCAGGGTCCCCAGGGTGCCCCCGGGCAGGGAGGTGGCACAGTGCAGGGTCCCCAAGGTTGGCAGGGTGCCCCAAAGCAGTGGGGTGGCAGGATGCAGGGGATGCGAATTGCAAGGTCCCCAGGGTGCCCCAGAGCAATGGGGTGACAGAGTGCAGGGTCGCCCAGGGTGATGGGGCTGCAGGATGCAGGGTGCCCAAGGTTGATGGCATCACAGGGTGCAGGGTCCCCAGGGAGCAAGGTGTCCCCAAAGCAATGGGGTGGCAGGGTGCGGGGTCCCCAGGATGAAATGTGTCCCAGGGTGATGAGGTCCCCAGGGTACAGGATCCCAAAGGGCAATGGGATCACAGGGTGCAGGGTCCCCAGGGTGTGGGGTCCCCAGGGTGCATGGTGTCCCAGGCCAATGGGATGGCAGGATGCAGGGTCCCCAATGGAGATGGAGTCACAGGGTACAGGGTCCCATGGGGTGATGCCATCAGGGGGTGCAGGGTCCCCAGGGTGCAGGGTGTCCCAAAGCAATGGGGTGGCAGAATGCAGGGTCCTCAACATCCCCAAGGGGTGGCAGGGTCCCCATGGGGTGATGGCATCAGAGGGTGCCATGTCCCCAGAGTCCCCCGGGGCGCCAGGGTGACAAGGTCCCCGGTGTCATCAGGCACCCTACTGAGATCATTGCGGGTGCCCAGGATGATGAGGACGGCGTCCTGGCCCTGCACGGCGCGCTCCACGTCGGCACCGTTGAGCACGTCGCCCACCACCACGTGCGCCGGGCTCCGCTCAGGGGGCAGCCGCGCCGGGTCCCGCACCAGCACCGTCACCTCGTACCCTGCGCGCCCCCGGCGGGGGGGGGTGTCCATGGGTCAGCAGGTCCCCAAGAGGGGCTGCACCCCCAAACCGCACTGCTGGGGGTGGGTCAGACACCCCCCTGCCCCGTGGGAGCTCGTGTACGGTGCTCCTGATTGCAGTGCCCGGTGTCACGTGATGGTGACTCAGCTCCGGCCAAGCATGACTCAGCACCGAGGCTGCCTGTGTGTAGCACCCATGGGCGCCGTGGGGGCTCTGGTGCTTCCCCGTGTCTGCTGCGGGGGGTGGGGACAACAAAGGGCCCGGAGGGGAAGCTCTGTGGCTGGCTCACGTGCCCCGTCCCGGGCCCCACGGGGAGGAGGGCCCAGGCGTCCTGCCACCCAGGAGTCCTCTGGCTGGTGCTTTTTCTGGACACTTTCACCACCAAGGTGAGGGGACACTGAAATGTAGCCCTCAGATCCAGCCTCTCCTCCAGAAAAGTGCCCAGGTGCTCTAGGATATGCACCGAGTTGCCCGGGACTCAGCTCCTCAGTGGAATCTGGTGAAAAGGGGCTGTGTGGAGTTTTCTGGGACGGCCGGGGACCAGAGGGACTTGGCCTGTCCTGGACCCTCTCCGCCTGTCCCCAATGGGCTTCGTCTGTCCCCAGCAGCAGCTGTCTGTCCCCCTTGGCATTTGCCCTCTGGGCCTTGCCCAGCTCTGACCTTGGGGCTTCGGTGCCTCCGTGACACCTGCCTGCGCACCGGGGACAGGCTGAGCCCGGCCAACTCAGCGCACCCTCATGTGGCTGCCCGATAAGAGCAGCCCAACCCTATCGCAGGCTCCCACCCGTCACCCACCCACAGCTGCAGCACCGAGGGCCGTGGGGACGGCTGCAGGACCCTGGGACCACGGGGACAGCTGCAGGACCCCCTACCCATGCTCCAGGGTGCCACGAGCCGGGTTCAGCCCAGGAAGCTCCCTGCAGTGCCCGGGACCCCCTGCACCCGTCGCCCGCAGCAGGGGCCTCAGCAGGCGCCACAGGGCGGGTGTTTTGAGGAGGGGGCGCAGCTCGGGTCCCCCTTACCCGCGTCCAGCGCCTGCGCCAGCGTGGCCAGCCCGGTCATGCCGGTGGCACCGAAGATGGCGATTTTCTTGCAGGTGGCCATGGCGCGAGCGCTGCGAGCCCCGCCGCCGCTTCCCCGCCGCCACCGGAGCGCGGCCTCCGCTCCGCCCCGCTCCACCCCCGGCGGGGCGGGCGCCGCCGGACCGGCCCCCTCGGCGCCCCATAGCCTCCCCCCCCAGGGCACGTGCAGCCCCAGGACCCCCCCACACACACACCGGGAGTTGCACCCCCCGGAACTGCACCCCGGGATTTGCACCCTCGTCCTTGCCCGGCTACGGAGACTGCCGGTAAATGCAGCCCCAGCCCTTGCAGCCCGTTCATACCGATACGTGCCCTCCCGGTAAATGTACCCCGGGATTTGCATCCCGCTCCGTGCATCCCGCTCCGTGCAATCCTGCTCCGTGCATTCCCGGTGCGAGCACGACGCTACGAGCATCCCCGGAACGAGCATCCCCGGTGCAGGGCGCACGCTCGGTGCAGCCCCCAGCCCCGCACTGCACCGGGAGCAGGTTGAAGGAGGGGGGGGGTCCCCTCCCTTGCTGCCCGCTCGCGTCCCCGCCGCGGGGC
>NW_020455834.1:19127-20266 GCF_003342845.1 Nothoprocta perdicaria | reverse complement strand
GGGGGGGTTGCAGGAGGGGCTCTGAGGGGCGTGCGGAGAGGTCCAGGACGGACCCTGGAGCCCTGGGAGTGAGTCCCTCTCGGACGGCTTCAGGGGTTGTCCTGGGGCGCTCGGTGGAGATGATAGCCAAAGTGGGGGTCCCGGCCCCCCGCCCTTCCTCCTGCCCCTCGCCCCGCTCTGCATCGCCCCTTCCCGGGGTGGTTTTTGGGGGGCAGGTGAAAACGAGCCAACAAGTGCCGCGCAGGACGGCGCACACTCGAGGTCTGTTAGCGCGAGCCACGCTCCTGCAGCCGCCCTGGGCCCGGGGGGGCCACGCTCTGCTCCCCAGGGGGCTCATCCTCACCCAGGGGCGCAGCGGGATTCCCTGGGGCGCCCCATGCAGACACGCCGGGCAAGGGCAAGGATCCGCTCACTGCTCTGCCCTGTCCCGGCTATTTCAGGCTCTCGGCTCCCATCCCAGCGCTCCCAGCATGGGCGCGGAAAGGGCAATTCCCACATGGGACACGGGCAAAGCGGGCGGGCATCGGGCGCTCTGCAGAAGCCACCATTGCCACCCCATGGCGCATGCAGGACCTGGGTGCACCCCACGCATGCAAAGTGTCTCCCCCCTCGGCGCGCTCTGGAGCTCGCGGCCGCCTTGTCACCGTGCCCGTGTCCCCGCAGCCCCTCCGTCCTCCCCATGGCGGCTGTGGCGGCCGAGCTGGACAACATGGAGGTGCAGGCGGCCAACAACAACAGCGCGTGGGAGGGCAGCGAGCCGCGCGGCTGGGACGAGACCACCGCCTCCGCCAAGCTCTTCGAGTGCTCCCGCATCAAAGCCCTGGCCGGTGCGTGCGGGTCGCCACGGGGGTGATGGATGGAGCGAGGATGGATGGAGCGAGGCAGTGGGAAGGGGCCGGGGGGGACACCCGGACGCCCGGGCCCCTCGCGGGGGCTGATGCCGTCTCTCCACGCAGACGAGCGGGACGCCGTGCAGAAGAAAACGTTCACCAAGTGGGTGAACTCCCACCTGGCGCGCGCGTCCTGCCGCGTCTCGGACCTCTACGCGGACCTGCGCGACGGCTACGTGCTCACGCGGCTGCTCGAGGTGCTCTCGGGCGAGCAGCTGGTGAGCGGCGGCGGCGGCGGGCGCGCGCCGG
>NW_020455834.1:15397-18956 GCF_003342845.1 Nothoprocta perdicaria | reverse complement strand
GCGCGGCCGCATGCGGATCCACTCGCTGGAGAACGTGGACAAGGCGCTGCAGTTCCTCAAGGAGCAGCGCGTGCACCTGGAGAACGTGGGCTCGCACGACATCGTGGACGGCAACCACCGCCTCACGCTGGGCCTCATCTGGACCATCATCCTGCGCTTCCAGGTAGCCGCCGCGTCGCCGGTGCCCGCGGGACCGGCTGCCGCGGGGCGGCCGTGCGGCAGTGCCCTTGTCCCCCGCCCTTCTCCCCAGATTCAGGTGATCAAAATCAAGACCGAGGACAATCGGGAGACGCGCTCGGCCAAGGACGCGCTGCTCCTCTGGTGCCAGATGAAGACAGCGGGGTGAGGACCGGTGCCCGCGCCCATCCCTGGCATGGTCCTCGTCCCCGCTGAGCCCCGGCTCCCCGCAGGTACCCGGAGGTGAACATCCAGAACTTCACCACGAGCTGGAGAGACGGCTTGGCCTTCAACGCCCTCATCCACAAGCACAGGTCCAGCATGGAGCAGCCAGCGGGCTCTCCTGGATGTCGGGGTCCCCTTTGCTTGTCGGGGTCCCCTTTGCTTGTTTGCAGCCGGACACACTCGCCTTATCTCCCCCTCGCAGGCCGGACCTCATCGACTTCCACAAGTTGACCAAGTCCAACGCCACCTACAATCTGCAGCAGGCCTTCAACACAGCCGAGCAGCACCTGGGGCTCAGCAAGCTGCTCGACCCTGAGGGTAGGGAGCGCGATGTCCCCTGCTCGGGGGAGCTGAAAGCGGGGCGTTTTGGGGGTTCTGAGGCATCGCCACCCCTCAGACGTCAACATGGAGGACCCCGACGAGAAGTCCATCATCACCTACGTGGTCTCCTTCTACCACTACTTCTCCAAGATGAAGGCGCTGGCCGTGGAGGGCAAGCGCATCGGGAAGGTGAGACCACGCGCCCGGCTTGCCCATGCCCCCTTGGCGTGTGGGGCTGAGCCCTCTTGTCTCCCCTCCATCCCAGGTGCTGGACCAGGCCATGGAGATCGAGGGCATCATGGAGCGCTACGAGGCGCTGGCAGCCGAGCTGCTCGCCTGGATCCAGCACACCATCGCCATCATCAGCAACCAGAAGTTCGCCAACTCCTTGGCCGGCGTCCAGCAGCAGCTCCAGGCCTTCACGGCCTTCTGCACCCTGGAGAAACCCGTCAAGTGAGCGGGACCCGGGTGGTGGGACGGCCACCAGAGTAGGCGCCAGTGCCCAGCAGGAGTTGTGGTCCTGCAGGTTCCAAGAGAAGGGCAACCTGGAGGTGCTGCTCTTCACCATCCAGAGCAAACTGCGGGCCACCAACCGCAAGCTCTACGTGCCCAGCGAGGGCAAGAGCATCTCCGACATCAACAAGGTGCCCCTGGGGACACGGGGCCTCGGGTCCCCTGCCCTGGAGCCCTTCTGCAAGCCCAATGCGTGCTCCACAGGCATGGAGCTGCCTGGAGAAGGCCGAGCACGAGCGGGAGGTGGCCCTGCGGCACGAGCTCATCCGCCAGGAGAAGCTGGAGCTGCTGGCGCAGCGTTTTGACCACAAAGCGGCCATGCGGGAGACGTGGCTCAATGAGAATCAGCGCCTCGTGTCGCAGGTGGGGTGGGACCGAGGCTGACGGGACCTGCTTGGGCTTCCCCATCTCTATCCACCCCGTCCCGACCGCCTGCTCCATCGCCAGGACAACTTTGGCTACGACCTGCCGGCGGTGGAGGCCGCCATGAAGAAGCACGAGGCCATCGAGGCCGACATCTCCTCGTACCAGGAGCGCATCCAGGTGGTGGTGGAGCTGGCGCTCGAGATGGAGTCCGAGGGCTACTACGACACCAAGCGCATCGGCGCCCAGAAGGACAACATCCTGCGGCAGTGGGGGCTGCTCACGGAGCTGCTGGCCGCCCGCCGCGCTCGCCTCGAGCAGAACCTGGCCCTGCAGAAGATCTTCCAGGAGATGGTCTACATGATCGACTGGATGGAGGAGATGCAGGTGGGGCCAGTGCGGGGCACGGGCCCCAGCAGTGCTCCAGGGCGGCTACGGAGCTTGCGACCACCTGGGACCTGTGTCCTCCTTCCATAGGTGCTGCTGCTCTCCAAGGATTTAGGGAAGCACCTGCTGGAGGTGGAGGATCTGCTGCAGAAGCAGGCGCTGCTGGAGGCTGACATCGCGGCGCAGAGCGAGCGCGTGCAGGCGCTCAACGCCGCCGCGCTCCAGTTCTCCGAGCTGGAGGGTAACGCGGGGCGCGTCCGAGCGGGGCTTGGGTCCCCTTGCAGTCCCCACCGCTCACCACCCGCCGTCCCCGCCAGGCTACCAGCCGTGCGACCCGCAGATCATCTGCAACCGGGTGACGCACGTGCGCACGTGCCTGGAGGAGCTGGGCGAGCTGGCGGCCAAGCGGCGCGCGGAGCTGGACGAGTCGCGGCGCCTCTGGACCTTCCTGCAGGAGATGGAGGAGGCCGAGGCGTGGATGCGCGAGAAGGAGCGCGTGCTGGCGGCCAAGGCGCGCGGGCGCGAGCCGCGCGGCGTGCTGGCGCTCAGCAGCGAGCACAAGGCCATGCTGGCCGAGCTGGGCAGCCGGCGGGCGCTGCTGCACCAGAGCCTGGCGCGCGGCGAGCAGCTGGCGGCGCAGAAGCGCCCCGGCGCCGGGCGCGTGCAGGAGAAGCTGCGGGACGCGCGGCTGCGCTGGAAGAAGCTCGAGGAGGCCACGGGCTTGCACCAGCAGCGGCTGCAGGAGGCCCTCAACTTCGTGCAGTTCAACGCCGAGACGGACGACTTGGTGGCGTGGCTGCAGGACACGTACCGCCTGGTGTCCAGCGACGACTTCGGCCACGACGACTACTCCACGCAGGCGCTGGCGCGCAAGCACCGCGCCGTGCTCGACGAGCTCGAGAAGCACCGCGCGGCCGTGCTGGCGCTGCGCAAGCAGCTGGCGCGCCTGGCGCCCGCGCAGCGCCAGGCCGTGGAGGTGCAGATCCGCGTGGTGGAGGTGGAGCAGCTCTACGGCGAGGTGGCCGAGGTGGCCGTGCTGCGGCGGCAGTGGCTGCAGGACGCGCTCGCCGTCTACCGCATGTTCGCGGAGGTGCACGCGTGCGAGGGCTGGTTGGACGACAAGGAGCAGTGGCTGCAGAAAGTGGAGGTGCCCGAGGAGCTGGATGAGGTGGAGGTGGTGCAGCACAGGTGGGCACGGCGGCGGGGGACGGGGGCCTCGTGCCGTCCCCGGCCACCCTCAGCATGCCCATGGTGCCCAGGTTTGAGAGCCTGGACCAGGAGATGAACAGTGTCATGGGCCGCATCCTGGACGTCAACCAGGTGGTGCAGCAGCTGGTGGACGGCGGCCATCCCAGCGCCCAGGAAGTCCGCGCCTGTCAGGACCACCTCAACAGCAGGTAGTGGTCATGGGGACGTCACCATGGTGGACATCACTACCAGGGAGGATGTCAGAGTGGAGATCACGGAATGGGGATGTCATCATGGGGAATGCCACCATGGGAGTGCCGACCATCGGGAACCTCACCATGGGTGATGTCACCACGAGGAAGGTCACCTTTGGGACATCACCATC
>NW_020455834.1:12316-14206 GCF_003342845.1 Nothoprocta perdicaria | reverse complement strand
CACCCGGCGCGCGCCCTCGCCCTCCTGCTGCCCTTCGAGGAGGTGGGCGCCGAGTGGGAGGCGCTCCAGCGGGCGCTGCGGGGCTGCGAGGACTCGCTCGCCGTGGCCGCGCGCCTGCAGCGCTTCATCCAGGACCTCGACGGCTTCCTGGGCTGGCTCGTGAAGACGCAGGCGGCCGTGGGCGCCGAGGAGGTGCCCGGCAGCCTGGCCGAGGCCGAGCAGCTGCTGAACCGCCACGCGGCGCTCAAGGAGGAGATCAACGGCTATGAGGAGGACTACGCCAAGATCCAGGCGGCCAGCGAGCTGCTGGCGCTCGAGGCGGCCGAGCTGCCCTGCCTCTCGCTGCAGCAGTGGCTGCAGAAGCTTGACGCCGGCTGGAGCAAGCTGCTGGGCGCGTGGGAAGCGCGCCGCGAGGCGCTCGTGCAAGCGCACGTCTTCCACCTCTTCCTCAGGGACATCAAGCAGTGCGAGAGTTGCCTCTACAACCAGGTCGGGCCGCCAGCGCTGCGTCGTCCCCCACGCAAGACGCGGGCGCGTTGCACCCCCGAGGCGTCGTCCGGGCTCACCAAGCCTCATGCCCGCCCCTTCTCCACGCAGGAGTCCACGCTGGCGCGCGCGGAGCTCCCCGATGGCGTGGAAGCAGTGGGCGCCGCCATCAAGCGGCACAAGGACTTTATCACCACCATGGAGCTCAACCTGCAGAAGGTGCAGCTGGCGCTGCAAGCGGGCGAGAGCCTGCAGCGCCAGGGCAACCTCTACAGCGAGCGGGTGGCCGAGGAGATGGAGGCCCTTCGCGCCAAGTAGGTGCCACCGGGGCGCTCCGAGCGTGCCCGTCCCCATCGCGCCGGGATGGAGAACCGCAAGGGGATGCAGGAGCTGCATCCCTGCTCGCGGCCGGGATGCTCGCGGAGCCCTCGGCGCGGGCGCAAGGCAGCGCACGCCGGCCCGCGCGGGCGCGCGCTGCCCGCTCAGCCGGGCTCTCCGCTGCCCGCAGGAGCCAGCGCAACTGCGAGCTGGCCCAGGAGTGGATGAGACGGCTCCACGAGCACCTGGAGCTGCAGCGGTTCCTGCAGGACTGCCACGAGGTAGGACCCCCCTCTGGCCCCCCGCCATAGGTAACGTGGGGCGGTTGCACCCGCCCCTGGCAGGGATTTGCCCTCGGGGGGTGCTCGGGTGCCCTGGAGCGGGCAGGGAGATCCCCACGTGGGGCAGCCGCGGGATTTGGTCCGATTTGGGATGCAGGGAGCACCTGAGGGGGGCATCGCCTTGGAGCTGGGGGCTCTATGCATGGCCAGAGATGGATCCTGGGGGTGCCCTACATCCCCTGGCATGCCCCTAGGGTGCCTCCTGCTGCCCTCCACCACCCCACGCAGGGCACCCATGGGATGCAGCATCACTGGTCCGGTTTGGGGTGCAGAGAGCATCGGGGGCAAGGAGAGGGGGCCCGGTGGGGGGGATACAGGCAGCCCTAGAGCTGGATCCCGGGATGCCCTTTGGTGCCTCTTGCTGCCCTCCATCCCCCCACGCGGGTGCCCACGGGATCCGGCATCCGCGGGCCGATTCCGACTGCAGAGATCCCCCGGCGGGGAGGCTCTTGGGATGGGGGTGCGGGGGACCCCCCACACAGAAAGGCACCCCGGGGACACCCTGCACCCGCTCGGGCTGCCCCTCCGCGACCCGCCACGGGTATCCACGGGCACTGCTCCATCCCGGGGCGCAGCGAGGGCTGCACGCCGCATCCCAGGGTGGGGGGACGCCTTCCTTTGGGGGGGATCCATGCATCCCCGCCATATGCGCCCCCGCACCCGCACCCCCCCGCGCCCGCTGGCGCCGCAGTCGCCCGCTGCGGCAGCGGCGGCCGGCGGTGCCAAGGGGCCTGCGCGGGGCCGG
>NW_020455834.1:9215-11646 GCF_003342845.1 Nothoprocta perdicaria | reverse complement strand
GAAACCTCAGCGGGGCCCAGGGGATGTGGGGGGGCTCGGAGGGGATCCGGGGGCTCTGGGAACGTCGGGGGGATCCAGGTCGGAGGCGCTGCAGAGAATCCCAGGGATGCGGCAGCTCTGCCGGCGCGTCCTGCATTTCCCGGGGCACTTTGCCGCGGCCGCGCGGAGGGATCAGTTCCCTGCGGATCAGATGGGGGGGGGCTAGGGAGGGATCCCTCCGCCCCCAGTGATCCCAAATGTGTCCCCGGTGATCCCAAACGCCCCCGTCACGCGTGGCGCCCGCTCCCTCCCCCCCCGCACACGTGTGTGCCGCCGGCACGTCCGCGCTCCCGAAATAGCCCCGGCCGCCGCAGCGGGGAGCCGCAGCCGCCCCCCCGCCCCGTGCTGCGAGCCCAAGCGGGGGGCCGTGCGGGACGGGGACGCCCCCAATGGGTGCTCCCCTTGGGTGCCCGTGGCACTGCAGCCCGCACAGGGCAGCATCCTGCGGCATCCCCCGCAAAGCCCTCCTTCCCTCTGGAATGCTCCGAGCCGGGGGAGCAGCCGGAGCGGGGCCCCCCGCTGCAATGTCCCCCCCGGTGGAGGCTCTCCCGGTATCCCCCCACATCCCGGTGCTCCCCGCAGGAGGGGGAGCAGCTGCTGCGGGACAAGCCGGAGCTGGCGGGGCCGGTGCAGGAGCAGCTGGCCGAGCTGCGGCAGCGCTGGCAGGAGCTGGAGAGCAGCACGCGGGCGCGCGCCCGGCACCTCCTGGAGGCCACCAAGGCGGAGCGGCTGGCGCAGAGCTACGCCGAGCTCGACCAGCGCCTGCTGCGCCTCGAGGACCAGCTGCAGGCCGTGCGCGCCGGCCCCGACCTGGCCAGCGTGAGCCACCAGCTCAAGAAGCTGCAGGTATGCGGGGGGCGAGTCGGACGCCTGGGCCCCTCGGCTGCCGCTCGCGCCGGGGGCCGTGCGGTTCGGCTGCAATTGCACCCAGTTTGCCCTTGCTTGCACCCGCCGTTTGGCATTGCTCGCACCTGGTTTGGCATTGCTTGCACCCGGTTTGGCATTGCTTGCACCCGGTTTGCCATTGTTTGCACCCAGTTTGCCATTGTTTGCATCCGCCGTTTGGCATTGCTCGCACCCAGTTTGCCATTGCTCGCACCCAGTTTGCCATTGCTTGCACCCAGTTTGCCATCGTTTGCACCCGCCGTTTGCCATTGCTCGCACCCAGTTTGCCATTGCTCGCACCCAGTTATGCCATCGCGTTCTCCACGGTCTGCACCCGCCATTGGGCATTGCTTGCACCTAGTTTGGCATCATTTGCACCCAGTTTTGGCATTGCTCACACCCGGTTTGGCATTGCTTGCACCCAGGCTGCCATCGTTTGCACCCGCCGCTGGGCATTGCTTGCACCCAGTTCGCCCTTGCTTGCTCCCGACTTTGGCATCACTTGCACCCAGTTCGCCATTGCTTGCACTGCGGTTCAGCCTCGCTTGCATCCACAGCTTGGCATCACTTGCACCCGATTTGGCATCATTTGCACCCAATTGCCATTGCTTGCACCTCAGTCCAGCGTCGCTTGCACCCGCATTTCGGCGTTGCTTGCCCCCACGGTTTAGGCATTGCTCGCACCCGGTTTGGCATCATTTGCACCCAGTTTTGGCATTGCTTGCACCCGATTGAGCCTGGCGGCAGCTCGTGCTGCCTCATCCCGGAGCCTGCGCGGAGCCCCCCAGAGCCCCCATCCCCACAGCCGGGCAGAGCCCTGGGCGGCACCACCAGCCCCTCGGGGGTAACCAGGGCACCCGTGCGTCACGAGAGCGCTGGGTCTCAGCATCCCCCCTTGCTGCTTCATCCCCTTCCCTCCGTGTCCCGCCTCGCGCCGGGAACGCTGGCGCTCCGGCGAGGCTCCCGGCGTTCCCGGCGCCCTCTCCTCCGTGCAGAGCATGGAGTCGCAGGTGGAGGAGTGGTCCAAGGAGGCGGGCGAGCTGCAGGCGCAGGCGGCCGCGCTGCCCCACGAGGCGGCGGGCAGGGAGGCGCTGAGCGAGCGGCAGAGCGCCGTGGGCAGCCGCATCGTGCGCCTCATCGAGCCGCTCAAGGAGCGCCGGCGCGTGCTGCTCGCCTCCAAGGAGGTGCACCAAGTCAGCCACGACCTGGAGGACGAGCTGGTGAGCGGGGGCCCGGTCCATGCCATCCTGGGTCATCACGTGCCAGCCCAGCCCATGCCGCCCTATCCCGTGCTGTCTTGCCCAGCTGCAGCCCATCTTGTCACATCCCATCTGTTCCCATCCCATTCCATTCCCAGCCCATCCAAACCCATCTCATCCCATCCGATTCTCATCCATTCCCATCCTGTCCCATCCCACCTCATCCCATCCTGTCCCATCCTCTCCAGCCCTTCCACCCCATCCCATCCTGTCTCATCCCATCCTGTCCCATCCTCTCCAGCCCTTCC
>NW_020455834.1:8092-8851 GCF_003342845.1 Nothoprocta perdicaria | reverse complement strand
CCCATCCCATCCTGTCCCATCCTCTCCAGCCCTTCCACCCCATCCCACTCCATCCCACCCCATCCCATCTGGTCCCACCCTGTCCCATGTCATCTGTCCTGCCCCATCCCAACTCTTCCCAGTGTGTCCAACCCCACCTCACCGTCCTGCTCCGCCCCTAGCTCTGGGTCCAGGATCGGCTGCCCCTGGCCACCCTGCAGGACCACGGCAGCAACCTGCAGACAGTGCAGCAGTTCATGAAGAAGAACCAGGTGAGCAGTGGGGCAGGTGCCTGGACATCTGGGTGATGATGATGATGATGATGATAACAGTGACCCATGCCGATGTCAATGACGGTGATGACCATGATGGCGAAGGTGACAATGATGATGAGGACGATGACCATAGTGATGACAGTGATGATTATGACCATGATGATGATGACGATGATCATAATGATGACAGTGATGATGATGACCATGATGATGATGATGATGATGGTGGTGGTGGTGGTGGTGGTGGTGATGTGAAGATGATGGTGGTGATGTGTAAGATGATGGTGATGACAATGACCATGATGATGACAGTGATGGTGATGACCGTGGTGCTGTCAATGATGGTGATGACCATGCTGATAGTGAAAATGATGGTGACGATGACGATGATGATGACAATGACCATAATGATGACAGCGATGATGATGACCGTGATGATGATGTCAAAGATGGTGGTGATGTTGACGATGATGGCGAAGACAATGACCATGATGATGACAGTGAC
>NW_020455834.1:4367-7612 GCF_003342845.1 Nothoprocta perdicaria | reverse complement strand
GACAATGACCATGATGATGACAGTGACGATGACCATGATGATGATGGTGGTGATGCTGACGATGCTGCTGCTGATGATGTTGCCGGTGATGATACTGACGATGGTGTTGACAACGATGCTGATGGTGCTGGTGGTCCCAGGCGCTGCGGCGGGAGCTGCAGGTGCACCGCCCCCGCATAGAGGAGGTGCTGGAGCGCGCGGGGACCCTGGCTGCCCTCAAGAGCCCCGAAGCGGAGGCGGCGGGACGGCTGCGGCAGCGCCTGGCGGCCGCGTGGGCCCAGCTGCAGGAGCAGGCGGAGCGGCGGCAGCAGACGCTGGACGCCGCCTTCCGCCTCGAGCAGTACTACTTCGACGTGGCCGAGGTGGAGTCGTGGCTGGGCGAGCAGGAGCTGCTGCTCATGAGCGAGGAGAAGGGCAAGGTGCGGGGCGGCCCACGGCAAGGGGGGCACGGCGACGCCCGGCTCCGGGCCCGCGTCTCATCCCGCTTGCTCCCCAGGACGAGCAGAGCACCCTGCAGCTCCTCAAGAAGCACCTGCTGACAGAGCAGACGGTGGAGAACTACGAGGAGACCATCGCCCAGCTCTCCCGGCAGTGCCGGGCGCTGCTTGAGCTGGGGCACCCCGAGAGGTGCGCGGGTGCTCGCCGTCCCCGCGCGCCCTGCCCGAGCGAGCCGGTGCCCGCGCGCTCACCGGGCGCTGTGTCCCTTGCCCAGCGAACAGGTCAGCAGGCGGCAGTCGCAGGTTGACCGGCTGTACGTGTCTCTGAAGGAGCTGGTGGAGGAGCGCAAGGCCAAGCTGGAGCAGCAGTACTGGCTCTACCAGCTCAGCCGCGAGGTGGACGAGCTGGAGCACTGGATCGCCGAGAAGGAGGTGGTGGCCGGCTCCCCGGAGCTGGGGCAGGACTTCGAGCACGTCACGGTGAGCAGGAGGCCAACGGGGGCAGCGGGTGGCCCTGTGGGGTGGGCTCACGGGGGTTGTGGGCATGGTGCATGCACCGTTGGCGCCGGGCGCGGGCCTTGCTCCGTGCCGTGGTGCGGGCTCCGTCCGTCTCCCCGCCCGTGCTCACCTCGGTGCTTGCTTGTCTCAGCTGCTGCAGGAGAAGTTCATGGAGTTCGCCAGCGAGACCGGCAGCATCGGCAATGAGCGCATCTCAGCCGTGAACCAGATGGTGGACGAGCTGATTGACTACGGGCACGCAGACGCGGCCACCATCGCCGAGTGGAAGGATGGGGTCAACGAGGCCTGGGCTGACCTGCTGGAGCTGATGGAGACGCGGGCGCAGATGCTGGCGGCCTCCCACGAGCTGCACAAGTTCTTCAACGACTGCAAGGACCTGCTGTCGCAGATCGAGGAGAAGCGGCAGCGGCTGCCCGAGCTGGCAGCCCGCGAGGCCAAGACCTCAGCCGGCACCTTGCAGCGCCTGCTCGGCGCCTTCGAGCACGACGTGGAGGTGCTGGTGACGCAGGTGAGGTGGTGGCGAGAGTGGAGAGATGGAGGTGGTGGTGAGATGGTGGAGAGATGGAGGTGGTGGTGCGGAGATGGTGATAGCAGTCGTGGTGATGGTGGCGGTGATGTGGTGGTGATGATGGAGATGGTGGAAAGAGGGTGGGGATGGTGGTGGTTAGACGGCGATGATGCTGTTGATGGAGGTGAGGTGATGGTGCTTACAGTGGTGGTGAAGTGATGGTGATGATGGTGGAGAGACAGTGATGGTGAAGAGATGGTGGTGATGATGGTGACGGTGAGATGACGGTGATAATGATTGGGAGGTGGTGGTAATGGTGATGGTGGTGAGACGATGATGGTGGTGATGGTGGGATGATGATGGTGATGGTGGTGGTGTAGAGATGGTGCTGATGGTGGAGAGANCTGGTGGTGATGGTGGGATGATGATGGTGATGGTGGTGGTGTAGAGATGGTGCTGATGGTGGAGAGATGGTGGTGATGATGGTGATGGTGAGATGACAGTGATAATGATTGGGAGGTGGTGGTAATGGTGATGCTGGTGAGATGACGATGGTGGTAATGGTGGGATGATGGTGGTGATAGTGCCGGTGAAGAGATGGTGCTGATGGTGGAGAGATGGTGGTGATGATGGTGAGATGTCGGTGATAATGATTGGGAGGTGGTGGTAATGGTGATGCTGGTGAGATGACGATGGTGGTAATGGTGGGATGATGATGGTGATGGTGGTGGTGTAGAGATGGTGCTGATGGTGGAGAGACAGCGATGGTGGTGATGATGGTGATGGTGAGATGTCGGTGATAATGATTGGGAGGTGGTGGTAATGGTGATGCCGGTGAGATGACGATGGTGGTAATGGTGGGATGATGGTGGTGATAGTGCGGTGAAGAGATGGTGCTGATGGAGAGCTGGTGGCAGTGGCCGTGGCAGTGACACCAATGTCCCCCCAGGTGCGCCAGCTGCAGGAAGGGGCAGCGCAGCTGCGGACGGTCTACGCTGGCGAGAACGCGGAGGCCATCGCCGCGCGCGAGCAGGAGGTGCTGCGCGCCTGGAAGGAGCTGCTGGCCTCGTGCGAGGAGTGCCGCCTGCACGTGGCCTCGGCCGCCGACAAGATCCGCTTCGCCGGCACCGTGCGCGACCTCGTCTCCTGGATGGACGGCATCATCTGCCAGATCGGCACTGGCGAGAAGCCCAGGTGGGACAGCGCGTCCTGAGAGGCCACCGGCTGCCCCCACCTGGGGTCACAGCCTCCCTCCCCACCCACAGGGATGTCTCCTCTGTGGAGGTGCTCATGAGCTACCACCAAAGCCTCAAGAGTGAGATTGAAGCACGCGGCAAGAGCATCACTGCCTGCCTGGAGCTGGGCAAGAACCTGGTGTTGGCTAAGAGCCCCGCGGCCGACGAGGTGCCCGCACGGGGACAGTCACGGGGATGGGGTGGCCCGTGGGGACCCGCTCACCTGCTGCCATGCTCGCTGCTTGCAGATCAAAGCGCACGTGGAGAAGCTGGTGGCCAAGAAGAAGGAGATGACGGAGAAGTGGGACCAGCACTGGGAATGGCTGCAGCAGAGTGAGTCTGGCAGCGCGGGGAGGGGCGGTGGTCTGTGGGACACGTCTCCATCCTGATGCCCCATGGATGGAGGGACCTTAGCACCCTGATTTGGAGTGGTCCATGGGACACATCCCCATCCTGATGTCCCCATGGATGGAGGGATCCCAACACCCCGATGTGGAGTGGTCCATGGGACACATCCCCATCCTGATGTCCCCATGGATGGAGGGA
>NW_020455834.1:2096-3250 GCF_003342845.1 Nothoprocta perdicaria | reverse complement strand
GCGGCGGAGGCGGGCGGGGAGGCCAAGGCGGGCCGTGCGGAGGGGCCGCCCGAGCGGCGGCGGGAGCGGCGGGAGCGGAGGCTGGAGCGGCAGGAGTCGAGCGAGCAGGAGGCGCCGCGGCACGACGGCAAGGCCGCGGGGTGAGGCTCGCGGTGACGTGGAGGCTCCGGGCACGGCAGGCAGTGGGTGCAGGTCGGATGGGGATAGGGCGCAGGTCGGATGGGGATAGGGCGCAGGTCGGATGGGGATAGGGCGCAGGTAGGATGGGGATAGGGCGCAAGCCAAATAGATGCAGGGCCCTCTGTGGATGGGTGCAGGATTCACAAGGATCAGGACAAGGTCCAGCTGCGATGGGCACAGCCTCCACCTTGGGTGGTCACAGTCCCCATCCTGGTTAGACACAGCCTGCATCCCAGTTAGACACAGCCTGCGTCCCAGTTAGACACAGTCTGCATCCCAGTTAGACACGGTCTGCATCCCAGTTGGACGCAGCTCCCATCCTGGTTGGGTGCAGACCCCACTCTAGCTGTGCTCCAGCCCCCATCCCAGTTGGACACAGCCTCCATCCCAGCCACGCTCCAGCCTCCATCCCAGCCACACTCCAGCCTCCATCCCAGCCACGCTCCGGCCCCCATCCCGGCCGTGCTCCAGCCCCCATCCCGGCCGCGCTCCGGTCCCCATCCCGGCCGCGCTCCGGCCTCCATCCCGGCCGCGCTCCAGCCCCCATCCCGGCCGCGCTCCGGCCTCCATCCCAGCCGCGCTCCAGCCTCCATCCCAGCCACGCTCCAGCCTCCATCCCAGCCACGCTCCAGCCCCCATCCCAGCCACGCTCCGGCCTCCATCCCAGCCGCGCTCCAGCCCCCATCCCAGCCACGCTCCAGCCTCCATCCCAGCCACGCTCCAGCCTCCATCCCGGCCGCGCTCCAGCCCCCATCCCGGCCGCGCTCCGGCCCCCATCCTGGCCGCGCTCCAGCCTCCATCCCGGCCGCGCTCCAGCCTCCCCTGTGCCGGCAGGAAGGCCACCCTGGCCGACATCGTGGAGCAGCTGCAGGAGAAGGAGTCCGGCGCCCCCGGCCCGGCCCCGGCCCCGGCCCCGGTGAGTGTCCCCCGTGCCGCCACCACCGTGGGGAGGGGGGGGCTCCCCATGCCCCCCC
>NW_020455834.1:0-1384 GCF_003342845.1 Nothoprocta perdicaria | reverse complement strand
GGTGCGTGGGGGTCGGGGGGCTCCGTGCACGGGTCAGGGTGCATTGAGGGTTGGGGGGCTCCATGCAAGGGACACGGTGCATTGGGGGTCAGGGGGCTCCGTGCAAGGGACACGGTGCATTGGGGGTCAGGGGGCTCCATGCAAGGGACACGGTGCATTGGGGGTCAGGGGGCTCCGTGCACGGGACACGGTGCATTGGGGGTTGGGGGGCTCCATATGAGGGACACGGTGCCCTGGGGTTCAAGGCGAGGGTCCTTACAAGGGACACGGTGCATGGTGGGGAGGTCGTGCAACGGACATGGGGCATTGGGCATGGAGCGGGTCTGTGCACGGGTCAGGGTGCACTCAGGTCTGTGCAACGGGGCGGGTGCCTTTGGGTTTTGGGGGGACCTGTGCGAGGGAGAGGGTGCCCAAGGTCCTGGGGGCTCCTGCAAGCGAGGAAGAGGATGGGTGTCCCGGGGCTTGGAGGTCTGCCCAAGGGAGCGTTTGGATTCAGAGGGGCCCATGCAAGGGAGCAGCTACCCCTGGCCGGGCCGGGGGGTCTCCGCGCCAGGGCGGGCGCCCCCCGCTGCAGCACCCAGAGGTGCCCCCGCTCGCCGCCGCGGCAGGTCCTGGGTGAACCTCTACTGCGTGCTGAGCAAGGGCGACCTGGGCTTCTACAAGGACGCGAAGGGGCCGGCGTCGGGCAGCACGCACGGCGGCGAGCCGCTGCTCAGCCTGCACGGCGCCGCCAGCGACGTGGCCAGCGACTACAAGAAGAAGAAGAACGTCTTCAAGCTGAGGTGCGCCCGCCTGGCACGGCGCGGCGCGGCGCGGCACGGGGAGGCACAGCGCGGTGCTGCAGGGCATGGCGCCGTGGGGCAGCACACATTGGCACGGCATGGCATGATGCAGCACGGCATGGCACGATGCGGGACGGCACAGCATGGCACAGCATGGCACATTGCAGCACAGCATGGCACAGCATTGCATGGCCTGGTGCAGCACGGCACCGTGCAGCACAGCATGGCACGATGCGGAATGGCGCAGCATGGCACAGCATGGCACATTGCAGCACAGCATGGCACAGTGTGGCACAGCATAGCACGGCCTGGTGCAGCATGGCACCGTGCAGCACGGCATGGCATAGCATTGCACGGCCCGGTGCAGCATGGCACCGTGCAGCACAGCATGGCACGATGCAGGACGGCGCAGCATGGCACAGCATGGCACGTTGCAGCACAGCATGGCACAGTGTGGCACAGCATAGCACGGCCTGGTGCAGCATGGCACCATGCAGCACGGCATGGCATGATCCAGGACGGTGCAGCATGGCACAGCATGGTGCAGCGCAGCACGGCATGGCACGATCCAGGACGGTGCAGCATGGCACAGCATGGTGCAG
>NW_020455833.1:72688-75268 GCF_003342845.1 Nothoprocta perdicaria | reverse complement strand
AAAGGAAGGGGCGGAGCCTGAAAGCCTGGGTGGGGCCTGGGGGCGGGGCCAGGCAGGGGCCTGGGGAGAGGGTGGGGCCGGGCTCAGGGGTGGGGCTGGGCGCGGGGGCGTGTCCCCCTCAGAGCCCCGCCCCCCCAGGCGCAGCACATCCTGTGCTGGGACCTGCGGCGCCTGGAGGAGCCGCTGGTGGCCCTGGAGCGGCCGGTGGCCACCAACCAGCGCGTCACCTTCGACCTCGACCCGTACGTGTAGGGGCGCCCTGGGGGTGACACCGGGGTCCCCTGGGGGGTGACACTGTGCCGGGGTCCCCTGGGGGGTGACGCTGTCCTGGGGTGCCCTGGGGGTGACACTGGGGTCCCTTGGGGGTGACACTGTCCCGGGGACCCCTGGGGGTGACGTCCCAGGGCACCCTTGGGGGTGATGCTGGGGTCTCCTGGGGTGACATTCTCCCGGGGTCCCTTGTGGGTGACGCTGTCCCCGGGCACCGTCCCCAAACGCGGCGCCCTCGGACACCCACATCCACGGGGAGCGGTGATGTTGAGGTCACCTGGGGGGAGGTGATACTGGCCACGCAGATCTGTGTCACCCGGGGGGCAGACATCTGGGTGCCCTAGGCCCCAAGGGTGGCATCCCCACACGCCGGGGTTCCCAGCGGGTGACAATGTCCCACGTCACCGTTGTCACACCTGGGTCCCCAGCGGGGAGGTGGCAGTGTCCGTGCAGACCGGGGTCTCTGGGGGGAGGTGGCAGTGTCCCCAAATGCCCAGGTCAATGTGGGTGACACTCCCGGACGCCTGGGCCCCTCGGGGGGGCCAAGGCCCCAGCCTCGCGGGTGACGTTCCCCGGGTGCCCGCAGGAGCGGGCGCTTCGTGGTGAGCGGCGACTCGAGCGGCTGGGTGCGCCTGTGGGACACGGCGGCGGCGCCGCTGCCCGGGACCCCCCCGCTGCTGCCCCCCCTGCTCCGCTTCCGCGCCCTGCGCGACTGCGTCAACGGCGCCAGGTGGGCGGCGCGGGGCGGGGCCCGGACGCCTGGGCCCCTTCCAGGCGGGGGACATGGACATCTGAGTCCCCGAGGGTGGGGGGTGCCCGGACGCCTGGGCCCCTTCCGGGGGGGACATGGACATCTGAGTCCCCGAGGGTGGGGGTGCCCGGACGCCTGGGCCCCTGCTTGGGGGGCACCCAAAGCCTGGGTGCTCATGGGAGGGGGGGTACCAGGACCCCCCAAGGGGGAGGGGATTGGGGGTATCAGGACACCTGAGGATTGGGGGGGGGGGAGGCTCCCGGACGCCTGGGTCCCCTTGCTGGGGGGTCCCCCGGGTGCCTGGGTCCCTGTTTTGGGGCGGTCCTGAGCACCGGGGGACTTGGAGGGGAGGAATTGGGACACTTGGGTGCCCCGTGTGTGGGAGGGGGCGCCAGGACCCTTGGGTGTCTGATTGGGGGAAGGTTCTTGGACACCTGGGCCCCTTGGGAAGGGAGGCCAGACGCCGGGGTCCCGGGAATGGGGGTGCGCTGATGCCGGACGCCGGGGCCCGCAGCCTGCACCCCAGCCTGCCGCTGCTGGCCACGGCGTCGGGGCAGCGGCTCTTCCCGGAGCCCTGGGCCAGCGCCGAGGAGCCCGACGAGGAGGAGGAGGAGGCCGAGGGGCCGCCCGCGCGCGGCCACAACTGCCTACAGCTCTGGAGCTGGGCGGGCGCTGCCGTGGGCTAGCCGGCTGTGCGCCGACTGTGTGCCGGCTGTGCGCCCGGTGCGTGCCGGCCGTGTGCCCGGTGTGCGGCGGGTGTGTCCACCAGCTGTGTGCCCGCTGTGTGCCGACTGTGCGCCCAGTGTGCAGCCGGTGTGCGCCGACTGTGCACCTGGTGTGCACCCAGTGTGCGGGAGGCGGCTGTGCAAGAGACACGTGGTGCAAACGGGGTTGTTGGGGGGGTGGGTGAGGCTGTGCGTGTTGGGGTGTTGTGCGGGGGTTGCCCGCTGCCATTAAAGTGTTTGTACTGAACAACGTCTCCTTTGAGTGTCTGTCACCACCGAATGAGGGGGGTAGCTATTCCTGTAGCAACACTGCAGCCACCCTCGGCTACACCTGCAGACACCTTGGCTTGGTTCTGGCTACACCTGCACACCATGTTGCACAGCAACACCCTGACTCCACCTGGCCTGGCACCTCTCACTAGGCCCCAGGCAACACCCCAACGAGCTAGAGCTACACCCGCACTGCCCCCAACACCCGCACTGACTACACCCGTACTGCCCCCCAACACCTGCACTGACCGGCCAGCTACACCCCCAGCATCCACCCAGCTACACCTGCACTGGTGCCCTGCTTACCCACGGTTACACCCGCTCTGAAAACCCTGCTACACCCCAACAACACCCCCACAACACCCCCCGACTGCTGTCTTTCCCGCCCCTCTCCCCCCTCCAGCCAATCAGGCGCCTCGCTGCCGCTGATCGACAGCGCCCCCCGGCGGCCGTTGGTGGCGTTGATTGACAGCGGCACCTGGTCCGCGCCCGGTCCCGCCCCGCGCTCCGTGATTGGCCCGCCGGGCGCCTCGCGCCGCGCTCCCATTGGCCCACGGCGTCCGT
>NW_020455833.1:69461-70489 GCF_003342845.1 Nothoprocta perdicaria | reverse complement strand
GCCCCCGGAGCCCCAGGGACCCCCAGAGGCCCCGGAGCCCCAGGGACCCCCGGAGCCCCCAGAGCCCCCAGAGCCCCTGGGCCAAGGGGACGAGGAGCCGGCGCCGCCTCTCGCCCTGGAGCAGGAGGAGGAGGAGGAGGATGCAGTAAGTGGGAGCCCTGTGGGGGTGGGCACCACTGCCAAGCCCCTCCCTCCCGCCTTGTCCTGCCTTAAAACGGAGGGTGGCCTCTCCGCTCGGTCCACGACAGGGCAGCGAGAGGCACCCGCTGCTCGGGGGGCACCCACACGGCCCCCAATGCCCCCCCACTGCCCCAGCTGGCCTGCATGTGGTGACACGTGGTGCTGAGCGGGCTGCTGCCCCGGGGGCACCCGCATTGCCCCCAATGCCCCCCCCCCCCAGCTGGCCTGCATCCGGCGACGCGTGGCGCTGAGCGGGCTGCGGGAGCACGAGTGGACGGCGGAGCACAGCGCCGCCGCCGCGCGCTTCCTGCAGGACGGCTCCACGCAGCTGCTCGTGGTGTACGTGGACCCGGCCACGGGGCTGCAGGTGCGGCACACCATGCCGCCGCAGGTGGGTGACACACGCGGCGCCGGCGCGCGGGGCGGCCCCGCGGCGCCGCCGCACACGGTGACGCCGGCGCCGCGCAGGAGCCGGAGCAGCTGGCCTTCTTCGTGCGCCTGGGCACGGAGCAGGTGGCGGCGCGCGGGCTGGGCCGCGCCGTGCACTTCGGCACCGTGCGGCGGCCCTGCCTCGAGGCGCTGCGGCGCCTGCTCGAGGCGCTGCTGCTGCCGCGCCTGCTGCGCGGCACCGCCTGGCCCGAGAGCGTGCGCGCCGACTTCTTCGCCGAGCTCTACCACTTCATGACCTCGCTGACGGGTAGGCGGCGGGCGCCCGCGCTGGGGCCGCCGCCGGCACCGCCGCCTCACCTGGGTCCCCCCCGCAGACACCTGCTCGCGCCTGCGCGGCCGCACCGTGCTCTACGTGCCCGTGGAGGCCCTGAGCGTGGAGCCGCAGGCGGCCGCCGCCG
>NW_020455833.1:67985-69104 GCF_003342845.1 Nothoprocta perdicaria | reverse complement strand
GCAGGCGTCGCGGTGCCAGCGCCTGCCCCGCCGCAGGCCAGCTCCGAGGAGGCGCGCTCCAACCTGCGCTTCCTGGCGGTGCTGGAGGCGCCGTGCCGCGAGCTGCGCGCGCTGCCGCCCGCCGCCGTGCCCGCCCGCCTGCCGCACCTGCTCAGCCTCGTGCGCGTCGTCTGGGTCAACTCGCCCTACTACAACACGCGCGAGCGCATCACCGCGCTGCTGCGCAAGGTGAGCGTCGCGCCGGGGCGCGGGGCGGCGCCGGGCGGGCTGGACACCGGCGCCGTCACCCGCAGCTGAGCAACAAGATCATCCGCCTGTGCTGCCGCCACGTGGCCCTGGAGCGGCTCTTCGAGGGCTACGTGCTCTCCAGCCGCCGCTGCCTGCACGACTGCGTGGCCTGCGTGGAGGCCTGGAAGGAGAGCTACCTGCGCGCCGCCCACATGCACAACCGGTGCGCGGCGGTACCTACAGGCACCCACGGGGGTTGCTTTGGCGCACGGAGGGGGTACAGCAGCCGCGTTCCCCGCAATTGCCTGTGCCACGGTTGTGAGCCCACCGTGCGCAGGCACTACAGCCTCTCTGGAGTTAGGAACCGCTGTGCAGGGGGGGGCCTGGGCCCCTCCGGGACCCCCTCGGCGGCCCCTCAGGGGACGGGGACACCCAGGCCCTCCCACGGGTGCTGAGCGCCCCCCTCTCCCACCAGGCTCTCACCCAAGGGCTGGGTGCTTGACCAGACCAGCATCTTCGCCCAGGTGGACGCGTTTGCTCAGCGCTGCCGGGACCTCCTGGAGGTGGGGACAAGCTGGGGACCTCCCCTCCGCGTGCGGTGACCCCCGCCTGTGGTGACACCCCCAACCGTCCCGTCCCCCCGCCCCCGCAGGTGTGCGACTGCCAGCAGCACTTCGGGCGCTGGGAGGACGGGCAGCAGAGCCCCCCGCCCCGCTTCTCGGGGCACCGGGGGCCGCAGCTGGCGCAGAGCCTGCTGGAGATCGAGGAGACCTTCGCGAAGCACCTGCAGGCCCTGCGTGCCACCAAGGGCCACGTGCTGGACGTGCGCAGCCCCTGCTGGCACGAGGACTTCAACCGGTGAGGAGCGGCGCCCGCCGCGCTGCCGGCCCC
>NW_020455833.1:59956-66599 GCF_003342845.1 Nothoprocta perdicaria | reverse complement strand
CCTTCAAGGAGCTGGGGGTAAGCGCGCCGCGAGTGCCTCCGCCGCCGCGCGCGCCCGCCGCCCCGGCGCCGCCACCCACGCGCGTCCCCGCAGCGCCTGGCGGCCGCGCGCTGCCTGCCCGAGGCCGGCGTGGGCGAGGAGAGCCGGCAGGCGCAGCAGCAGCTGGCGCAGGCGCTCGACGAGCTCGAGCGCCGCAGCTTCCAGGAGTGGAGCCGCGCGCTCGACCGCGACTGCCTGGCGCGCCTCGACGTGCCGCTGCTGGCGCCCAGCGCGCACCGGCCCGGCCTGCTCGACCTCAACTTCGACAAGTGCGAGGCCTCCCGCGCCCGCTGTACCCGCTCCCCGCGCGCCGCCCGCGGCCTCTGCGCCCCCCGCACACCCGCACGTGCTGCACGCTCCTTGTGCGCCACCCACACGTGCTGCACGCTCCTTGTGCACCCCGCACACCCCTGTGTACCCCCCGCGTGCTGCATGTTGCTTGTGTGCACCCCTGCACACCCCCATGTGTCCCCCATGTGCTGCACGCTCCTTGTGCCCCCCGCACTCCCCATGCACCATCGCATGCTCACTGTGCTCCCCGTGCACCCCTGCACTCCCCATGCACCCCCCCATGCTGCACGCTCCTTGTGTGCCCCCCGCACACCCCATGCACCACCGCACACTCACTGCGTTCTCCCAATGCACCCTGCATTCCCCCCTCACGCCCCTCGTGCACCCTGCATGCCCCCTGCACACCCCGCATGCCCCCCTCGCGCTCCTTGTTGCCCCTGCATGCTCTCCTCGTGCCCCCTGTGCACCCTGCATGCCCCTCTTGTGCCCCATGTGCACCCTGTATGCCTCCCTTGCGCACCCTGCGCACCCTGCATGCCCCCGTCATGCCCTCCGTGCACCTGCATGCCCCCCTCTTGCCCCCTGTGCACCCTGCATGCCCCCTCGCGCCCCCCGCGTGCCCCGCGGCGCTGAGCGCGCCCCCGCCGCAGGGAGCTGCTGAAGCTGCTGACGGAGGCGCGGGGCTGGGAGCGGCTGCTCTTCGAGGTGCCGCACTACGTGGCCGAGGTGTACCGGCGGCGCGAGGACCTGCGCGCCCTGCGCCACAACCTGCTGCTCGTCGTGCGCGACTACAACCGGTGAGGCCCTGCGGCGGTGCTCTGCGCGCGGGGGTACCCGTCAGGCGCGCCAGCCGGTGCGGGAGTACCCATCAGGGGTGCCAGCCACGAGGTGGTACCTGTCAGGCGTGCCAGCCAGGCGGTGGTACCCGTCAGGGGTGCCAGCCTGACGCCGCGCCCGCCCTTGCCCGCAGCATCGTGTGCGAGCTGGCGCCCGAGGAGCGGGCGCTCTTCGCCGAGCGCCTCCGCGCGCTCGACAGGAAGATCCAGCCCGGCCTCAAGAAGCTGCTCTGGTCGCTCAAGGGTGCCAGCAGCTGCTTCATCAGCGAGTGCCGCCTGCACGCCAGCAAGGTGCCCCGCGCCCCCCGTGCCCCCGCGGTGACAGGTCCCCCTGCGCGGGCCCCGTGTCCCCTCCTGCAGCGGTGACAGGTCCCCCTGCGCTGGCCCCGTGTCCCCTCCATGGCACCTTGGTCCCCTCTCCCGTTCCCTGCTCTTGCTCCTCCCTTGTCCCCTGCTGCGCTGGCTCCAGGCCCCCTGTCCCACTCCCCGTGGTGGCTCTGGGGTCCCCTGCCATGTCCCCCTGTCCCCCCTTCTGTGGCTCCCTGTCCCCCCATCGCACTCCCTGACACAGCTGCACGTCCCCATGCCAGTCCCATGTCCCACCTGCCAGCCCCTGTCCCCTGCCACCTCCCTGTTGCCCTGTCACCCCCTGTCCCCTGCCACCTCCCTGTCACCCCGTGTCACCTCCTTGTCCCCCTGCCACCTCTTTGTCACTCCCCCTGCCCCGTCCCCTCTGCCATATCCTGTTCCCCTGCAGCTCCTGTCACCTACACCCTCGTCCGGACCCTCCCCGGTGCCAGCGCGTGGTGCCCGGTGGCAGGTGCAGGCGCTGGTGACGGAGTTCAAGGCGGCCACGGTGGCGGTGGCGCGGCTGGCGCAGCGCATGAGCGAGACGCTGCTGCTGCAGCTGCCCGCGCAGCGCCTCTACAGCGAGCTGCAGTTCGCCGAGGAGCAGCGGCAGCACCGCGCGCGCGCCCAGGCCGCGCTGGGCGCCCTGCACGCCGAGGCCGCCCAGCTGCTGCAGCGCGCCATGCTCGTCTTCGCCCGCGACGGCCCCGAGGTAGCGCCCGCGTCCCCCGCGTGGCCCTCTGCGTCCCCGTGTCCCCCGCGTGCGCCCTGTGCCCCCTGCACCTACCTGCATGGCCAGACCCGTGTGTGAGCAGCCACCGCGCGTCCCTGCACGTGTCCCCTGTGTCCCCTGCGTGTCCTCGTGTGTCCCCTGCACACCCCCTTGCTCCTTGTGCCCCTCGTGCACTCCCTGTGCCCCCTGCACACCCTGTACACCTACCTGCACACCCTGCACACCTGCCTGCACAACACCCGTGTGTGAGCAGCCACCGCGCGTCCCTGCACGTGTCCCCTGTGTCCCCTGCGTGGCCCCTCTGCGTCCCCGTGCCCCCCGGGTGCGCCCTGTGCTCCCACGTGCTCCCCACACACCTGTGCAGCCTGCACTGCATGGCCAGACCCGTGCATGAGCAGCCACCGCGCGTCCCTGCACGTCCCGTGTCCCCTGCGTGTCCTAGCGTGTCCCCTGCACACCTGCCTGCACAACAAGGCCCATGCATGAGCAGCCACCGCCCCCCACTGCGTGTCCCCTGCGTGTCCCCATGTCCCCCGTGTGCTCCCCACGTGCTCCCTGCGCACGCCCGCACACTCCCTGTGCCCCCTGCACACCCACCTGCACCACAACACCCACGCGTGAGCAGCCACCGCCCCCCGCCGCGCACCCCCCGCGTGTCCCCGCGTGCCCCCGCGCCCCGCTCCGTGCCCACGCGGTGCCCACGCGGCACCGCCGCAGGTGCAGGCGCAGTGGCTGAGGCAGGCGGCACGGCTGGACCGCATGGTGGAGGAGGCGCTGCGGCTCAACGTGCGCCGCTCGCTGCACGAGCTGGCGCGCGCCGTGGCCGGCGACGGCCGCGGGCCCCCCGGGCCGCTCTTCCGCGTGCGCGTCTTCCTGGCCGAGGGGCAGGGCGAGGCGCCGCCACAGGTGAGCGTCCCCACGGGGGACACCCGCGGGTGTCCCCGCGTGCCCCCGGCCCAGCGGCGCCGTCACCCGGTGCCGCCGTGTCCCCCCGCCCGCGCAGGTGGCCTTCTCGCCCAGCCTGGCCGAGCTGGCCGCCATGGTGAACGACATCCCCGGGCTGCTCATCCTGGCGCTCGCCGCCTTCTCCCGGCTGCCCGAGCTGCTGGGGCAGCGGCGCCCGCGGCGCGAGCCCATCTGCGTGCTCGTGGGTGAGGACAGCCCCGCCTGCGCGGTGGCACCCTGCGCGGGGACAAGCCCCGCGTGGTGACACCCTGCACAGGGACAGACCCCACGCGGTGACACCCTGCATGGTGACAGACCCCACGTGGTGACACACTGCGCGGGGACAAACCCCACATGGTGACACCCTGCGCGGGGACACCTCTGCCCAGTGACAGACCCTGCGTGGTGACATTCTGTGCAGTGACAAGCCCTACGTGGTGACACCCTGCACAGGGACAAACCCCACGTGGTGACACCCTGCGCAGGGGCAAGTCCCACATGGTGACGCCCTGCGCAGTGACACCTCTGCCCAGTGACAGACCCTGCGTGGTGACATTCTGTGCAGTGACAAGCCCTACGTGGTGACACCCTGCGCGGGGACAAGCCCCACGTGGTGACACCCTGCGCGGTGACACCTCTGCACAGTGACAGACCCCACGTGGTGACACTCTGCGCGGGGACAAGCCCCACGTGGTGACACCCTGTGCGGTGACACCTCTGCACAGTGACAAACCCCGCGTGGTGACACCCTGCACGGTGACACCTCTGCACAGTGACAAACCCCACGTGGTGACACCCTGCACAGGGACAAACTCCATGTGGTGACACCCTGTGCGGTGACACCTTGCACGGTGACACCTCTGCACAGTGACAGACCCCACGTGGTGACACCCTGTGCGGTGACAAACCCCACGTGGTGACACCCTGCGCGGTGGCACCTCTGCACAGTGAGAGACCCCATAAGTTGACACCCTGCGCGGTGACACCTCCACACAGCGACAGACCCCACGTGGTGACACCCTGCGCGGTGACACCTCCACACAGTGAAAAACCCCACTTGGTGACACCCTGCACAGTGACAAACCCCATGTGGTGACACCCTGCACGGTGACACCTCCACACGGTGACAAACTCCATGTGGTGACACCCTGCGGGGTGACAAACCCCACATGGTGACACCCTGCACAGTGACACCTCCACACAGCGACAGACCCCACGTGGTGAGACCTCCCTGCGATGGCACCTCTGTGCAGTGACAAACCCCCATGGTGACACCCCCATGCGGTGACACCCTCCCAGGGTGATGCCCCCGTGTAGTGGCATCCCCATGCTGTCACAACCCCGCAGTGTGACAGCCTGCACCGTGACACCCTTGCACAGAGAGACCCCCCTGTGGTGACACCCTACACAGGGACACCCTTGTGTGGTGACACGCCCATGCAGTGCCACCCGCACGCAGTGCCACCCGTGCATGATTACAGCCCCACGTGGTGGTGCCCTTGCCAGTGACACCGTGCGCAATGACACCCCACGTGGGGACAGGCTTGCGCAGTGACACCTCCACATGCTGACAGCCCCACGTGGTGACACCCCACCATGGTGACACCCCACGCTGTCACATCGCCATGTGGTGACACCCACCACAGTGTCACTCCCACGCGGTGACACCCCACACAGTACAGCCTCCACACGGTGACACCCCACCACGGTGACACCCCATGCCGTGACATCACCATGCGGTGACACCCCGCAGAGCGCGACGAGGAGGTGGCCAAGCTGCGGGCGCAGATTGCGGCCGGCGTGCAGGCGGCCGCCGCGCAGCTCCGCGGCTACCTCAAGACGTGGGCCGGCTACCGGGAGATCTGGGAGGTGGACAAGGAGGCCTTCGTGACCCGCTACCGCCACCTCGACCCGCTCGTGTCCTCCTTCGACGCCGACATCGCCCGGTCAGCCCCCGGCCCTCCCGCCCGCCGGCCTCCTCCCACCCTGGTGGCCCTGGCCCAACCCGGTGGCCCTGGCCCACCTCTGTGCCCTGCTCCTGCTGGCCCCGTTCCTGCTGGCCTCTTCCCAGTGTCCACATCCCGCCCTGGTGGCCTTGTTCCAACCCAGTGGCCCTGTCCCAACCCAGTGGCCTCCTTCTGCTGGCCCCGTTCCTGCCCAGCATTCTCCTCCTGGTGCCCCCATCCCGACCCGTTGGCCTTGTCCCAACCTGGTGCCCCTGGCCCAACCCAGTGGCCTCCTCCTGCTGGCCCCGTTCCTGCTCGCCTCCTCCCAGTGGCTTCCCAGTGTCCACATCCCACTCTGGTGGCCTTGTCCCAACCTGGTGGCCTTATCCCAACCCAGTGGCCCTGTCCCACCCCTGTTTCCTGCTCCTGTTGGCCCTGTTCCTGCCCAGCAGCCTCTTCCCAGTGTCCACATCCCGACCCGTTGGCCTTGTCCCAAACTGGTGGCCCTGTCCCAACACGGTGGCCTTGTCCCAGCTTGGTGGCCTCCTTCTGCTTGCCCCCTTCCTCCCCAGGGACCTTCTCCCGCCATCCAACCCAGGTGTCCCCATGCAGCTCTGGTATCCCCCCTAGCACCCATTGCCGGCCCTGTGTCCCCAGCCCAATGTCCTCCACACCGTAGCCATCGTCTTGCCTTGGTGTCACCTCTGCGGTGGCTCCTGCCTGGCCCCGCTCTCAGTCACCATCCCCACCCTCGTGCCCATCACCTCGTGCTGGTGCCACCCTCAGTGTCCCCGTCCCCGCGCTCCTCACCCACCCCTCGTCCTCATCCTCGTGCCTGGCCCCGTGTCCCCGTGTCCCCGTGTCCCCGTGTCCCCGTGTCCCCGTCCCCGTGCTCCTCACCCACCCCTCGTCCTCATCCTCGTGCCCAGCCCCGTGTCCCCGTGTCTCCGTCCCCGTGCTCCTCACCCACCCCTTGTCTTCATCCTCGTACCCGGCCCCGTGTTCCCGTCGCCATGCTCCCGCCCCGCTCTGTGTCCCCATGTCCCCGTGTCCCCGTGCTGCCGCGCGTGTCCCCGTCCCCGCGCGGGCGCTGACGCCCCCGGCGCACGCGCAGCTACATGGAGGTGGCGAACAACGCGCAGAAGGAGGAGACGGTGGTGAGCGCGCACGTGGCGCTGCTGGACTGCGGCGCGCTCAAGGGCGCCGTGGTGCGGCACTGCGCCGCCTGGCAGGGCCGCCTGAGCGCCCTGCTGCACGACATGGCGAGCGCGCGCCTGCACGGCCTGCACGCCTACCTGCGCGACAACGCCTGCGCGTGAGCAGCCCCCGCCACGCGTGTCCCCCGCGTGTGCCCTGCGTGTGTCCTGTGTGCGCCCTGTGTGCGCCCTGTGTGCGCCCTGCGTGTCCCCCGCGTGTCCCCTGCGTGTCCCCCGCGTGTGCCCTGCGTGTGCCCTGTGTGCGCCCTGCGTGTCCCCTGCGTGTCCCCTGCGTGTCCCCTGCGTGTG
>NW_020455833.1:55615-59781 GCF_003342845.1 Nothoprocta perdicaria | reverse complement strand
TCCCCCGCGTGTGCCCTGCGTGTGCCCTGTGTGCGCCCTGCGTGTCCCCTGCGTGTCCCCTGCGTGTCCCCTGCGTGTGCCCTGTGTGCGCCCTGCGTGTGCCCTGCGTGTCCCCCGCGTGTCCCCTGCGTGTCCCCCGCGTGTGCCCTGCGTGTCCCCTGCGTGTCCCCTGTGCTCCCTGCACGGCCTGCACACCTACCTGCGTGACAACGCCTGCACGTGAGCAGCCCCCGCCACGCGTGTCCCCCGCGTGTGCCCTGCGTGTGCCCTGCGTGTGCCCTGTGTGTGCCCTGTGTGCGCCCTGCGTGTCCCCTGCGTGTCCCCTGTGCTCCCTGCACGGCCTGCACGCCTACCTGCGTGACAACGCCTGCGCGTGAGCAGCCCCCGCCTACCTGCGTGTCCCCCGCGTGTGCCCTGCGTGTGCCCTGTGTGCGCCCTGCGTGTCCCCCGCATGTCCCCTGCGTGTCCCCTGCGTGTTCCCTGTGTGTGCCCTGTGTGCGCCCTGCGTGTCCCCTGTGCGCGCCTGCACGGCCTGCACGCCTACCTGCGCGACAACGCCTGCGCGTGAGCAGCCCCCGCCACGCGTGTCCCCCGCGTGTCCCCCGCATGTCCCCTGTGTGTCCCCTGCGTGTCCCCCGCGTGTCCCCTGTGTGTCCCCTGTGTGCACCCTGCGTGTCCCCCGCATGTCCCCTGCGTGTGCCCTGCGTGTCCCCGTGTCCCCTGTGTGTCCCCTGTGCGCGCCTGCACGGCCTGCACCCCTACCTGTGCGACAACGCCTGCGCGTGAGCAGCCCCCGCCACGCGTGTCCCCCGCGTGTCCCCCACGTGTCCCCTGCGTGTCCCCTGCGTGTGCCCTGTGTGCGCCCTGCGTGTCCCCTGCGTGTCCCCCGCGTGTGCCCTGTGTGCGCCCTGTGTTTTCCCTGTGTGTGCCCTGCGTGTCCCCTGTGCGCGCCTGCACGGCCTGCACGCCTACCTGCGCGACAACGCCTGTGTGTGAGCAGCCCCCGCCCCGCGTGTCCCCCGCGTGTCCCCTGCGTGTGCCCTGTGTGTCCCCTGCGTGTCCCCCGCGTGTCCCCTGCGTGTCCCCTGCGTGTTCCCTGTGTGTGCCCTGTGTGCGCCCTGCGTGTCCCCTGTGCGCGCCTGCACAGCCTGCACGCCTACCTGCGCGACAACGCCTGCGCGTGAGCAGCCCCCGCCACGCGTGTCCCCTGCATGTCCCCCGCGTGTGCCCTGTGTGCGCCCTGTGTGCGCCCTGCGTGTCCCCTGTGTGTCCCCTGTGTGTGCCCTGCATGTCCCCTGTGCGCGCCCTGTGTGTGCCCTCCGTGTCCCCTGTGCTCCCTGCACGGCCTGCACGCCTACCTGCGCGACAACGCCTGCGCGTGAGCAGCCCCCGCCACGCGTGTCCCCCGCATGTGCCCTGCGTGTGCCCTGTGTGAGCCCTGTGTGTGCCCTGTGTGCGCCCTGCGTGTCCCCTGCGTGTCCCCCGCGTGTCCCCTGCGTGTCCCCTGCGTGTCCCCTGTGTGTCCCCTGTGTGCACCCTGCGTGTCCCCCACGTGTCCCCTGCGTGTGCCCTGTGTGAGCCCTGTGTGTGCCCTGTGTGCGCCCTGCGTGTCCCCTGCGTGTCCCCCGCGTGTCCCCCGCGTGTCCCCTGCGTGTCCCCTGTGCGTGCCTGCACAGCCTGCACGCCTACCTGTGCGACAATGCCTGCGCATGAGCAGCCCCCGCCTACCTGCGTGTCCCCCGCGTGTCCCCTGCGTGTGCCCTGTGTGCACCCTGCGTGTCCCCTGCGTGTCCCCCGCGTGCGCCCTGCGTGTCCCCTGTGTGTCCCCCGCGTGTCCCCTGTGTGTCCCCTGTGTGCGCCCTGTGTGCACCCTGTGTGCGCCCTGCGTGTCCCCTGCGTGTCCCCTGCGTGTCCCCTGCGTGTCTCCCGCATGGCCTCTGCGTGGCCCTGTGTGTCCCCACACCCCCCGCGTGCTCCCCATGCCCCTGCACGGCCTGCACGCCCACCTGCATGGGAACACGCGTGTCCGACCAGCCACCCCGTGTCCCTGTGTGCCCCCCGTGTGCCCCCGCGTGCTGCCCCGTGTGCCAACACCCGTGCACAAGCAGCCCCTGTGCCGGCACCCCGTGTCCCTCCCGCCTGCCCCACAGCGGCTGCCCCCCAGGGAGAGGGGAGGCGGCAGGGCCCCGGTGCCAGTGCCCGCCGTGTGCCCACAGCGTGCGCCGCCCCCCCGAGACGCTGGAGGAGCTGGGCGCCAGCCTGCGGCTGCTGGAGGCCCTGCAGCGCGAGGCGCCCTCGCTGCGCGCCCGCGTGCTCCCGCTGCACGAGCAGTTCGCCGTGCTCGACAAGTACGAGGTGCCCGTGGCTGAGGAGGTGAGCGGCGCCCTCCCCGCGCCCGCGCCCGCGCCCGCGCCCACGCACCCGCCCTGGGCACTGCGCCGTGCCCCCGCAGACGCTGCGGCTGCTGGGCGCGCTGGAGGGCGAGCGGCTGGCGTTCGAGCGCACGCTGCGCGAGAGCGAGGCCATGCTGCAGCGGCACAAGGAGCGCTTCCGCACTGGCCTCGTGCACCACGCCGACGACCTCAAGAAGAAGGCGCGCGGGCTGCTGCAGGAGTTCACCGACGGCGGTGAGCGCCCCGTGGGCACCGCCCACCTCCCGCGGGGGACGGGGACCGCCGAGCTCCCCCGGTGATGGGGACTGCAGAGCTCCCCTGGGTGACGTGGACCAAGTTGCTCCCCCAGTGATGGGGACGGTGGAGCTCCCCTGGGTGACGGGGACCGTGGAGCTCCCCATGTGACAGGGACCGCCAACCTCCCCCGGGTGACGGGCACCACGGAGCTCCCCATGTGATGGGCACCGCGGAGCTCTTCGGGTGTGATGGATACCATGGAGCTCCCCTGGGTGATGGGTACCATGGAGCTCCCCATGTGATGGGCACCACAGAGCTCCCCATGTGACGGGCACCACGGAGCTCTTTGGGTGTGACAAATACCACGGAGCTCCCCCGGGTGACGGGCACCACAGAGCTCTTCGGGTGTGATGGATACCATGGAGCTCCCCCAGGTGACGGGCACCACAGAGCTCTTCGGGTGTGATGGATACCACGGAGCTCCCCCGGGTGACGGGTACCGCAGAGCTCCCTGGGTGTGACGGGCACCACAGAGCTCCCCAGGTGTGATGGGCACCACAGAGCTCCCCATGTGACGAGTACCACAGAATCACAGAATCACAGAATCACAGAATGGTTGAGGTTGGAAGGGACCTCAGAGGTCACCTAGTGCAACCCCCTGCTCACGCAGGGTCACCTGGCACGGGCTGCGTCCGAGCGGGTGTTAAAGCTCTCCGAAGAAGGAGACTCCCCAGGCTCGCCGGGCAGCCCGGGCTCTGGCACCCTCGCTGGCAAGAAACGTTTTCTCAAGTTCCTGAGGAACTTCCGATGCTTCCGTTTGTGGCCGTTTCCTCTGGTCCTGTCGCTGGCCAGAACCCTCCGGGTGTGACGGGTACCACAGAGCCCTCACAGGGTGACGGGTACTGTGGGTACCACGGAGCTCCCTGGGTGTGATGGGTACCACGGAGCTCCCCATGTGTGATGAGTACCGCAGAGCCCTCACAGGATGATGGGTACTGCGGGTACCACAGAGCTCCCTGCGTGTCATGGGTACCACGGAGCTCCCGAGGTGACAAGTACCGCGGAGCTCCCCATGTGTGACGGGTACCATGGAGCTCCCCGGATGACGGGTACCACAGAGCTGCCTGTGTGTGATGGGTACCACAGAGCTCCCCATGTGTGATGGGTACCACCAAGCTCTGTGTGTGACGGGTACCACCGAGCTCCGTGTGTGACGGGTACCGCAGAGCTCCCCATGTGTGATGGGTACCACCAAGCTCCCTGTGTGACGGGTACCACCGAGCTCTGTGTGTGACGGGTACCGCAGAGCTGGGTGTGTGACGGGCACCACAGAGCTGGGTGTGTGACGAGTACCACCGAGCTCCCTGTGTGACGGGTACCACAGAGCTGGGTGTGTGATGGGTACCACTGAGCTCCCTGTGTGGCGGGTACCACCGAGCTGGGTGTGTGACGGGTACCACCGAGCTCCCTGTGTGACGGGTACCGCAGAGCTGGGTGCGTGATGGGTACCACCGAGCTCCCTGTGTGACGGGTACC
>NW_020455833.1:52475-54098 GCF_003342845.1 Nothoprocta perdicaria | reverse complement strand
CCCCAGCGCCCCCCTGCGCCCCCCTGCGCCCAGGGCCGCCGCTGGGACGTGGTGGAGGCCACGGCGACGCTGCTCGACGCCTTCCGGCGCACGGTGCCGCTCGTGTGCGACCTGCGCAGCCCCGCCATGCGGCCCAGGTGACGGGGACATGGCGGGGTGACGGGGGCGCCGAGGGTGACACTGGGAGCGGGTGGGGACACCGCTGACACAGGGGGCAGGGTTGGCATGAGGTGACTGCGGGACCTGGGTATTGGGGACCGAGATGTGACCAGAGCGGGCAGGGAGGAGGGG
This sequence comes from Nothoprocta perdicaria, assembly GCF_003342845.1. Classification (NCBI taxonomy): domain Eukaryota; kingdom Metazoa; phylum Chordata; class Aves; order Tinamiformes; family Tinamidae; genus Nothoprocta; species Nothoprocta perdicaria. The sequence goes on along the minus strand of NW_020455833.1, from coordinate 53,807 downwards.
AGGTGACAAGGGGTGGCGGGAGGTGACAGGGAGGAGCAGGGAGCACCAGGATGGGTGGGAGGTGGCAACGGGGGGGTGACAGCAGGGCAGGGCAAGGTGGGGTGGCAGGGGGTGACAGGAGGTGCCAGCCCCACTGAGTAACACTGAGGGGCGAATGGGGCTGTGGGGTGTTGAAGGTCCGCGGGGGTGACGGGAGGTGCCAGAGGACGGGGTGCCAGGGGATGGCTGTGCCAAGGGACGGCGGTGCCAGGAGATGGGGTGCCAGGGACCAGGGGGTGCCAGGGGATTGGGGGTGCCAGGGGACAGGGTGTCAGTGGATGAGGTGTCAGGGGCCGGGGTGCCAAGGGACGGCAGTGCCAGGAGATGGGGTGCCAGGGGCAAGCGGTGCCAGGGACCAGGGGGTGCCAGGAGATTGAGGGTGCCAGGGGACAGGGCGTCAGGGGATGAGGTGCCAGGGAACAGGGGTGCCAAGGGATGGGGTGCCAGGGGACAGAGGGTGCTGGGGGCTGGTGGTGCCAGGAGATGGGGTGCCAGGGGACAGGGTGCCAGGGGATGGGGTGCCAGGGTATAGGGGTGCCAGGGGACAGAGGGTGCCAGGGGATGAGGTGCCAAGGAACAGGGATGCCAGGGCCCGGGGTGCCAGGGCCCGGCGGTGACGCAGCCCCCGGCAGGCACTGGGCCGAGGTGCAGGCGCTGCTGCAGCAGCCGCTGGCGCCGGGCCCGGCCGAGCTGCGCCTGGGGACGCTGCTGGAGCTGGGGCTGCACCGGCAGGCGGGCGCCGTGAGCGCCGCGCGGGAGCTGCGCGTGGAGCGCGTGAGCACGGCGTCCCCCACGGGTCCCTGCGCCCCGTGCACGTGGGGGCGTCCCCCGCGGGTCCCTGCGCCCTGTGCACACAGTGGCGTCACCCATGGGTCCCTGTGCCCCATGCACGTGGGGATGTCCCCTGCGGGTCCCTGCGCCCTGTGCATGTGGGGGCGTCACCCACGGGTCCCTGCCCCTTGTGCACGTGGGGGCGTCCCCCGCGGGTCCCTGCGCCCTGTGCACGTGGGGGTGTCACCCGCGGGTGCCTGCGCCCTGTGCATGTGGGGGTGTCACCCGCGGGTCCCTGCCCTCCTGTGCACGTGGGGGCGTCACCCGTGGGTCCCTGCCCCCTGTGCACGTGGGGGTGTCACCCACGGGTCCCTGCACCCTGTGCACGTGGCGGTGTCACCCACGGGTCCCTGCCCCCTGTGCACGTGGGGGTGTCACCCGCGGGTCCCTGCCCCCTGTGCACGTGGGGGTGTCCCCCGCGGGTCCCTGCGCCCTGTGCACATGGCGGTGTCACCCACGGGT
>NW_020455833.1:49978-51490 GCF_003342845.1 Nothoprocta perdicaria | reverse complement strand
TCCTGTGCACGTGGGGGCGTCACCCGTGGGTCCCTGCCCCCTGTGCACGTGGGGGTGTCCCCCGCGGGTCCCTGCGCCCTGTGCACGTGGGGGTGGCACCCGCGGGTCCCTGCGTGGCCATGCGCGGCTGTGCACACAGGGGTGTCACCCGTGGGTCCCTGCCCTCCTGTGCACGTGGGGGCGTCACCCACTGGTCCCTGTGCCCTGTGCACGTGGGGGTGTCACCTATGGGGTGCCTGCCCCCTGTGCACGTGGGGGTGTCACCCGTGGCTCCCTGCGTGGCCACGTGCGGCTGTGACCTGCTGTGCACATGGGGGCATCACCCATGGGTACCCGCGTGGCCACACACAGCTGTGCCCTCCTGTGCACACAGGGGTGTCACCCACGGGTCCCTGTGTGGCCACGCATGTGACCCCATGTATCCCCTCCACCCACACGTGTCCCACCCTCCCCACAAGTGTCCCACGTGTCCCCTCCACCCACATGTGTCCCACCCTCCCCACATGTGTCCCATGTGTCCCCTCCACCCACACGTGTCCCACCCTCCCCACAAGTGTCCCACGTGTCCCCTCCACCCACATGTGTCCCACCCTCCCCACATGTGTCCCACCTGCCCCCCATGTGTCCCACCTGTCCCCCACATGTCCCCTTCTCCCACGCGTGTCCCTGCCACCCCACTCATGTCCGTGCCCTCCGCAGGCGCTCGAGGACCTGGCCAGGACGTGGCAGAGCACCGTGCTGGACCTGGTGCCCTACAAGGACAAGGGCCACCGGCAGCTGCGGTGAGACCGTGTCTCCCTGTCCCCACCTCCCCATCCCCCTCGTCACCTCCAGGTCCCCCTGTGACTTCTGTGTCCCCTGTCCTGCACTGCCTGTGACCCTTCATCACGCCCGTGTCCCCCTTCGTCCCTCACTGCTTGTCATCTCCACACACCCCCGTGTCACCTCCACAGCCCTCCCGTCACCTGTGTCCTGGTGTCACCTCCACGTCCCCGTGTCGCCTCCACGTCCCCGTGTCACCTGCACAGCCCTCCCGTCACCTGCGTCCCGGTGTCACCTCCACGTCCCCGTGTCGCCTCCACGTCCCCATGTCACCTCCACATCCTTGTGTCACCTGCACAGCCCTCCCGTCGCCTCCATGTCCCCGTGTCACCTCCACGTCCCCGTGTCAGCTCCGCGTCCCCGTGTCACCTGCACAAGTTCCTGTGACCTCCACATCTCCCTGTCACATCCATGTCCCCCTGTCACCTCCATGTTCCTCCTCCCACCTCCATGTCCCCGTCACTTCCTCATCCCCCCTGTCGTCACCTCTGCTTCTCCCTGTCACTTCTGCACCCGCCCTGTCCCACAGCACCCATCACCTCCATGTTCCCCCATCACCTCCACGTCCCCCCTGTCCCACAGCACCCATCACCTCCATGTTCCCCCATCACCTCCACGTCCCCCCTGTCCCACAGCACCCATCACCTCCATATCCCCCCATCACCTCCATGTCCCACAGCACCCATCACC
>NW_020455833.1:46657-47732 GCF_003342845.1 Nothoprocta perdicaria | reverse complement strand
CGCTGGGCGCGCTGCTGCAGCGCCGCCGCCGCGCCTGCCCCCGCCTCTGCTTCCTGGGCAGCGAGGAGCTGCTGGCGGCGCTGGGGGGGCCCCGCGCGCCCCCCGCCCTGCGCCACGCGCTGCCCAAGTGCTTCGCGGGGCTGCGGCGCCTGCGCCTGCGCCAGGTGACCCGCGGGCACCGCAAGGGGACGGGGGCTCCCGGGCACCGGGGAGCCCAGTGGGAATGGGGTCCTGTTGGGTGCGCCCAGGCACCAGGGGAGCCCAATGGGAACAGGGTCCTGTTGGGTGCTCCTGGGCACCAGGGAGCCCAACGGGAATGGGGTCCTGTTGGGTGCTCCCAGGCACCGGGGAGCCCAATGGGAATGGGGTCCTGTTGGGTGCGCCCAGGCACCGGGGAGCCCAATGGGAATGGGGGCCCCGGGGTGCTCCCGGGTACCGGGGAGCCCACTGGGAATAGGGGACTTGGGGTGCTCCCGGGCACCAGGGAGCTCAATGGGGTTGGGAGGACATTGGGTGCTCCTGAGCACCGAGGACTCCAATGGGAATGGGGTCCTGTTGGGTGCTCCCAGGCACCGGGCAGCCCAATGGGAATAGGGGACATTGGGTGCTCCCGGGCACTGGGGAGCCCAATGGGAATGGGGGCCCCGGGGTGCTCCCGGGCACCAGGGAGCCCAATGGGAATGGGGTCCTATTGGGTGCCCCTCGTGAGACATCGGGAACCCCAATCGGAGAGGCATTCCCACGGGATTGGGGGCCCCTTGGCAGGGAGGGCACCCTTTGTGCACCAGCGATCCCTAAGGGAGCCGCACTTCCCATCGGAATGGGGGGTCCGTTGGGTCGAGGGTGCCCTGGGTTGGGTATTCCAGTGCATGAGGGATCCCTGTGGGATGGGGCTTCCCATGGGAGCGGGGCTCAGGGGCAGCCCCCCCTCCACGGTTCCCCCCGGCGCAGGTGGGCCCCGGAATACGCACGGAGGCCACGGGAATGGAGGCTGCTGACGGGGAGTACGTGGAGTTCAGCCGGCCCGTGCTGCTGGACGGGCCCCTGGAGGTGAGCGCCCCCCTCCAGCACCCCC
>NW_020455833.1:43507-45147 GCF_003342845.1 Nothoprocta perdicaria | reverse complement strand
CCCCCCACAGTGCTCCAGGTGGCCACAGCGCCAGCCTGGGTGGCCACGGCCCCCCACAGTGCTCCAGGTGGCCACAGCGCCAGCCTGGGTGGCCATGGCCCTCCGCAGTGCCCCAGGCGGCCACGACGCCAGGCGTCCCTTGGTGCCATGGGCACGTCCCTTGGTGCCACATCCCATGGTGCCATGAGCACATCCCTTGGCACCACGTCCCTTGGCACCGTGGCCACATCCCTTGGTACCACATCCTTTGGCACCACATGCACATCCCTTGGTACCACATCCATGTCCCTTGGCACCCTGGGTGCATCCCTTGGCGCCACATCCCTTGGCACCACATCCACGTCCCTTCGTGCCATGGGTGCAGTCCTTGGCACCACATCCATGTCCCTTGGTGCCACATCCATGTCCCTTAGTGCATGGACGCATCCCTTGGCACCACATCCGTGTCCCTTGGTGTCACATCCACATCCCTTGGTGCAGCATCCGCGTCCCTTGGTGCCATGGGTGCATCCCTTGGCGACACGTCCCTTGGCACCACCTCCACTCCCTTGGCGCCCTGGGCGCATCCCTTGGCGCCGTGGCCACGTCCCCTGGTGCCAGCCCTGACGGCGGCCGTGCGCAGGCGGCCGTGCTGGGCCGCTACGCGGAGGCGCTGCGGGGCCCGGCGGCGGAGGGCGGGCGCCGGCGCCTGGCAGCGCTCGCCACCGTGGAGGCGCACGCGCGCGACGTGGCCGAGCGCCTCTACCGCAGCGGCAGCGCCGACGGCGCCGCCTTCGAGTGGCTGGCACAGCTGCGCTTCTACTGGGACAAGGTGAGCGGGGCGGGCACGCGGGCGGGCACGCCGCGGCCGTGCCACCCCGAACGCCCCCGCCACGGCGCCCGCAGGACACCGACGACTGCGTGGCCCGCCAGACCTGCGCCCTGCTGCCCTACGGCTACGAGTACCAGGGCAGTGCGGGGCGCCTCGTGGTGACGCCGCTCACCGAGAGGTGCCCGCACGGCCGCCGCGCGCGCGCCCGCGGGCCCCGGCACCCCGCGCGGCCCCTCATGCCACCGCCGCCGCCGCCGCAGGTGCTTCGTGGCGCTCACGCTGGCGCTGCAGCTGCGGCACGCGGGCGCCCCGGGCGGCCCCGCCGGCTGCGGCAAGACGGAGACGGTGCTGGAGCTGGGCCGCGCGCTGGGCGCCTGGGTGCTGGTGCTGAGCGGCGCCGCGCGCCCCAACGCCGCCGCCCTCGGCGGCCTCTTCGCCGGCCTGGCGCAGGTCAGCGGGCACGGGGACGCGGGATGGGGGACACGTGTGGGACACGGGGCATGGGACATGTGTCGGACACGGGGTGGGAGACACGTGTGGGACACGGGGCATGGGACATGTGTCGGACATGGGGTGGGGGACACATGTGGGACATGTGTGGGACACGGGGTGTGGGACACGTGTGGGACATGGGGTGGGGGACACGTGTGGGACACGGGCTGGAGGACACATGGGGGACACGGGGCGTGGGACACGCATGGGACATGGGGTGTGGGACACGTGTGGGAAACGGGGTGTGGGACACAGGTAGGACACAGGGTGGGGGACACGTGTGTGACACGGGATGGGGGACATGGGGTGTGGGACACGTGTGGGACATTGGGTGGGG
>NW_020455833.1:41887-43207 GCF_003342845.1 Nothoprocta perdicaria | reverse complement strand
GGGGACATGGGGTGTGGGACACATGTGGGACACGGGGTGTGGGACACGCGTGGGACACGGGGTGGGGGACACGTGTGACACGGGGTGGGGGACATGGGGTGTGGGACACGTGTGGGACATGGGGTGTGGGACATGTGTGTGACACAGGGTGAGGGACGTGTGTGACAAGGTGGGGTACACAGAAAGGGGGACGCGTGGGACACAGGGCGTGGGGCATGTGTGTGTGACACGGGTTGGAGGACACGGGAGGGGGTGCGCCTGTGACACGGCACGTGGGGAACACGGGAGGGGGTGCGCGTGGGGCATGGGGTGTAGGACACGTGTGACACAGAGTGGGGGACACGGGAGGGGCACCCGTGGGACATGGGGTGTGGGACATGTGTATGTCACAGAGTGGGGGACACGCGAGGGGGTACGTGTGGGACACAGGGTGTGGAACACGTGTGTGACAGGGTGGGGGACACGGGAGGGGTACCCGTGGGACATGGGGTGTGGGACATGTGTGTGTCACAGAGTGGGAGACACAGGGTGTGTGAGACATGTGACACAGGGCGTGAGACACACGTGTGACGGGGACATGTGACGCGGGACGTGGGGCATGTGACACAGAGTGTGTGACGCACACATGTCCCAAGATGGGTGACACTCATGCAACACGGGGCATGTGACGCAAGGTGTGTGACAGAGCATGTGCCATGGGGCATGACGCTGGGTGTTCCCCGGATGCGTGGCATGATGTTTGCGTGTCCCCTGGGTGCATGGTGTGACGCTACATGTCCCCCGAGCGCGTGGCGTGATGCTCGCGTGTCCCCCGGGCACATGGCGTGATGTTTGCGTGTCCCCGGGCACGTGACGTGACATTTGCATGTCCCCCGGGCACGTGACATGACGCTGCATGTCCCCTGGGCATGTGGCGTGATGCTTGCGTGTCTCCCGGGCATGTGGCATGACATTTGCATGTCCCCTGGGCACATGGCATGACATTTGCAAGTCCCCGGGATTGTGGTGTGACATTTGCGTGTCCCCTGGCACGTGGCGTGACATTCGCGTGTTCCCCGGGCACATGGCATGACACTCGCCTGTCCCCCGGGCACGTGGCATGACATTTGCGTGTCCCCGGGGCGCGTGGCGCAGACGGGCGCCTGGGGCTGCCTGGAGGAGCTGCCGCGGCTGCCGCCCGCGCTGGTGGCCCTGGTGGCGCAGCTGGCGCTGGCCGTGCTGGGCGCGCTGGGCGCCGGCCGGGAGCAGGTGGCCCTGGAGGGGCCGCCCGTGGCCCTGCGCCCCTCCTGCGGCATCTTCATCACCACCGACCTGGGTACG
>NW_020455833.1:39072-41094 GCF_003342845.1 Nothoprocta perdicaria | reverse complement strand
GGGGGGAATGGGGACACTGGGAGCGGGGGGGACACCCACCCGGGGGACACCGGGGGGAATGGGGACACTGGGAGTGGGGGGGGCACCGGGGGGAATGGGGACACTGGGAGCTGTGGGGACACCCGCACAGGGGACACGGAGGCGGGGGACACTGGAAGCTGTGGGGATGGAGTTGGCCTCATGGGGACAGTGTTGGCAGTGTTGGCAGGGACAAGGGTGGGGACAGGGGACTCTGGGGGACGAGGTAGAGCCATTGGGACGGGGAAGGTGGCTGGGGGCCCTTGGGGACAGAGGTGGCACCAAGGGCACCGCGGGGACAAGGGGGGTGGCAGCAGGGGCATGCAGGGGACACGGGACTGCCACGGTGGCACGGGGGCACCGGGAGTGGCAGCGCAGGGCGCAGCGGGACGGGGCCCGGGCGCGGCGGGTGGGGGACAGCGCTGGCACCCCCGGTGACGCCCGCGGGCGCAGACGGCGCCAGCCTGGCGGAGCTGCCGCCCGCGCTGCACGAGGCGCTGCGCCCCGTGGCCATGGTGGCCCCCGACGTGGCGCCCGTGGCCGAGGTGCTGCTGCTCACCGAGGGCTTCGGCGACTGCAAGGTACCCATGGGTGCTGCCCGCCTGCCTTGGGCGACCCCCGGGTCCCGTGGGGGCCCAGGGGCCCTCCTGGCGGCCACCTGCAGCCCCTTCGGTGTTTGGGGTCTGTCCTGGGTGGCTGCCTTTGGGTGCTCACGGTCCCTTGCGGGTACCCGCTGCGTGCCTCTTGGGTTCTAGTGCAGCACCTGCACACCCTGTAGGTGCTAGGAGCACCCATGGGTGCTGCCGGCCGTAACAGGTGCTGGCGCGGCACCTGCACGCCCTATGTGTGCTTGTGCGTTGGCTGTGGGTGCCAGGAGCACCCGTGGGTGCTGGGGGCCCTTGCAGGTGCTGGTGCGGCGCCTGCAGGCCCTGTGCGCCATGGCGCGATGCCGTGGGTGCCAGGGCACCCACGGGTGCTGGTGGGTGCCAGGAGCACCCATGGGTGCTGGGGCCCTCGCAGGTGCTGGCGCGGCGCCTGCAGGCGCTGTGCACCATGGCGCCGCCGCAGCTCTCCATGCAGCCGCACTACGAGGCCGCCTTCGGGCTGCGGGCGCTGGTGCCGCTGGTGCAACGGGCGGGCGCCGCCCGCCGCCGCCACCCGCAGCGCGGCGACGACGAGGTGACGGGGACGGGGAGGAGGGGGCTCTGGGGACAGGGAGTGATGGGGACCGGGGACCCCCCGGCATGGGGACGACGAGGTGATGGGGACAGGGAGGAGGGGGCTCTGGGGACAGGGATCAATGGGGACCGGGGACCCCCCCGGCATGGGGACCCTGTGACGTGGGGACAGGGAGCACTGGGGACACGGGACACCCAAGGGCTGAGGACACCAGGGGACAAGGACCCGTGGGGACTATGACCGGGAAGTGCCAGCAATGGGGACGATGGGAACAGGGCCCCCCTCGGGGACAGGGTGGTGGGCACCCTGGGGACCTGTGGGACCGCGTCCCTCGCCAGGTGCTGCTGGAGGCGGCGGCGGCGGCGCTGGAGCCAGCGCTGGCGCCCGAGGACGTCGCCCCCTTCCGCGCCCTCCTGCGCGACCTCTTCCCGGACACGCAGCCGCCGGCGGGCGCCGCGCCGGGCGACACCGCCAGCGCCCGCGGGGACGGCGACGTGGACGGGGACCCCGAGGGGGACGGGGCCGGCGGCGGCACCGATGAGGAGGACGAGGAGAGCAGACAAGTGAGGAGGGCCGGCACCGGCCACGCCCCCCGCGGGAAGGCCACGCCCCTACAGACAGGCCCCGCCTCCTCCGTGGCCACGTAGGCGCCACCTCTGCAGCGGGACCCACCCCTCTGGCTGGCCACACCCCCACAGGCCACACCCCCTGCAGCCAAGCCCCGCCTCCCCGCTGCTGAATGGGACCAGAGCCTGGCCCCGCCTCCTTCAGCCTGGCCCCGCCTCGTCCTGCCCGACCCCACCCCCAGAGCCACACCCTGCCCCA
>NW_020455833.1:29516-38258 GCF_003342845.1 Nothoprocta perdicaria | reverse complement strand
TGGGGATGAGTGGGGACAAGTGGGGACAAGTGGGGACATGTGGGGACATGTGCGGGCACTGGGGACACATGGGCACGAGTGGGGACATGGGAATGTGTGGGGATGTGTGGGGATGTGCAGAGACACATGGGGATGAGTGGGGACAAGTAGGGACACATAGGGACACTGGGGACACGAGGGGACACTGGGGACACGGGGGGACAGGCAGGGACACATGGGGACATGTGGGGACACTGGGGACCCATGGGGACGAGTGGGGACACGGGATGCATGGGGACATGTGAGGATGTGTGGAGACACATGGAGACTCATGAGGATGCGTGAGGATGTGTGGGGACACGTGGGGACGCATGGGGACACTGGGGACACGTAGGGATGTGTGGGGACGTGTGGGGATGCGTGGGGACATGTGGGGACACATGGGGAGGTGGGGACATGGGGACAAGGGAACACTGGGAGGTGGGGACCAGCAGGGGACACGGGGACATGGGGACATGGGGACATGGGTGCTGGGAGGAGGGGACCCAGTAGGGGGACACGGGGACATGGGGACATGGGTGCCGGGAGGAGGGGACCCAGCAGGGGACGTGGGGACCTGGGGACACAGGGACATGGGTGCTGGGAGGGGGGAACCAGCAGGAGACACGGGGACCCAGGGACCCGGGGACATGGGTGCCGGGAGGGGGGGCCGCGGGGAGCCGGGGTCACCGTCCCCGCGCCCGTGGCAGGAGGTGGTGCTCAACCCGGCGGCGCTGGCGCCGGGCGAGCTCTACGGCGAGTACGACCCCGACACGGGCGATTGGCAGGACGGCGTCCTCGCCGCGCTGCTGCGCGACGCCTGCGCCGGTGCGCGGGGCGCCCCGGGGTGCCCTGGGGCCCACGGGGACACCCTGGGGTGCACGGGAACACCCTGGGGTGCAGGGGGACACCCTGGGGTGCACGGGGAGACCCTGGGGTGCACAGGGACTCCCTGGGGCACATGGGGACACCCTGGGGTGCAGGGGGACACCCTGGGACATGGGGGGACTCCCTGGGGTGCACGGGGACTCCCTGGGGGTGCACGGGGACACTCTGGGGCACATGGGAACACCCCGGGGCACACAGAGGCACCCTGGAGTGTATGGGGACACCCTGGGGTGCACAGGGACACCCTGGGGCATACGGGGACTCCTTGGGACGCAGGGGGACACCCTGGGACATGGGGGGATACCCTGGGGCACACAGGGGCACCCTGGAGTGTATGGGGACACCCTGGGGCACGGGGGGACACCCCAGGACATGAAGGGGGACACCCTGGGGTGCACAGGGACACCCCGGGACATGTGGGGACACCCTGGAACACCCAGGGACAGACTCGCTGGGCTGCCCCAGGGGACCCCCCGGGACATGGGACGTAGCGGGTGTCCGGGGGCACCCCGCGGTGCGCGGGGGCACCCACGGGCGCGGCCGCCGCAGAGGAGAGGCAGGAGGCGACGTGGCTGGTGCTGGACGGCCCCGCGGCGCCGCTCTGGCTGGACGCGCTGCACCCCGCGCTGGACGAGTGCCGCGTGCTGCCCCTGGGCAGCGGCGAGCGCATCGCGCTGCCCGCGCAGGCGAGCGGGGCGCGCCGCGGCGGGGGACACGGCGGGGGGACACGCAGGGGACACGCACAGGGGGGACATGGAGGGGACATGGAGGGGACATGCAGGTGGGACACTGTGGGGACACGCAGAGGATGTGCGGGGGGGACATGTAAGGGACACAGCAGGGACACCCAGGGGGGACATGGAGGGGACATGGAGGGGACATGGAAGGGACACAGCAGGGACACCCAGGGGGGACATGGAGGGGAGATGGAGGGGACAGGGAAGGGACACATGGGGGACACAGAGGGGACACAGCAGGGACATGGAGGGGACATGGAAGGGACATGCAGGTGGGACACTGTGGGGACACGCAGAGGACGTGCGGGGGGGACATGGAGGGGACATGGAGGGGACACGGCAGGGACACGGAGGGGACACGGTGGGGACGTGGAGGGGATACACGGGATGACACAGTGGGGACACACATGGGACATGGAAGGGACACGGCAGGGACATGGAGGGGACATGGCAGGGACACAGCAGGGACACCCAGAGGGGACATGGAGGGGACATGGAAGGGACACAGCAGGGACATGGAGGGGACATGGCAGGGACACAGCAGGGACACCCAGAGGGGATATGGAGGGGACATGGAGGGGACATGCAGGTGGGACACTGTGGGGACACGCAGAGGACGTGCGGGGGGGACATGGAAGGGACACAGCAGGGACACCCGGGGGGGACATGGAGGGGACATGGAGGGGACAGGGAAGGGACACACGGGGGACACAGAGGGGACACAGCAGGGACACGGAGGGGACACAGCGGGGACATGGAGGGGATACACGGGATGACACAGTGGGGACACACATGGGACATGGAAGGGACACGGCAGGGACACCCAGGGGGGACATGGAGGGGACATGGAGGGGACAGGGAAGGGACACACGGGGGACACAGAGGGGACACAGCAGGGACATGGAGGGGACGTGCAAGAGACATGCAGGTGGGACACAGAGGGGACACACAGGCGACATGCGCAGGGGGACATGGAGGGGACATGGAGGGGACACGACGGGGACACGCAGGGGACATGGAGGGGACATGCACAGGGGGACGTGGAGGAGATGGCAGGGACATGCGGGGGACACGGTGGGGACACGCAGGAGAGACGTGTGGGGAGGACATGGAGGGGACGCGCGGGGAGGACACGCAGGGGACACACAGGGCACACGTGCGGGGGGGACACGTGGGGGGGGACACGGCAGGGACACACATGGGGGGAACACAGCGGGGAGATGTGGGGACACACAGAGGGGACACGCGCGGGGGGGACATGGAGGGGACACGGAGGGGACCCTTGCGGGGGGGGTCACGGCGGGGGGGTCCCCGCTCCTCACCCCCCCTGTCCCCGCAGGTGTGGCTGCTGCTGGAGCTGGAGGAGCTGGCGGGCGCCTCCCCCGCCGCCGTGTCCCGCTGCGGCGTCGTCTACGTCCCCTACGGCGGCTGGCGGCCCCACGTGCGCGCCTGGCTGCGCTCCCGGCCCCAGGTACCGACGGGGACCCGGGGGACACCGGCAGGCTGGCACTGTCCCCAGGGTGACACCGGGGACATCCCAGAGGGGACAGCGGCAGGCTGGCACTGTCCCCAGGGTGACACCAGGGACGTCCCCGGGGGAACACCGGGAGGCTGGCACTGTCCCCAGTGTGACACTGGGGACATCCCCGAGGGGACAGCGGCAGGCTGGCACTGTCCCCAGTGTCACCAGGGACATCCCCGAGGGGACAGCGGCAGGCTGGCACTGTCCCCAGGGTGACACCAGGGACGCTGCCCAACCCAGCCCTGGGGGGACACCGGCAGGCTGGCACTGTCCCCAAGGTGACACCAGGGACATCCCAGAGGGGACAGCGGCAGGCTGGCACTGTCCCCAGGGTGACACCAAGGATGTCCCCGGGGGGACACCGCCCAGTCCAGCCCCAGGGAATACCAGGAGGCTGACATCCCCAGGGGGACACAGCACAACCTAGCCCGGGAAGCTGGGACTGTCCCCAGTGTGACACCAGGCCCATCCCTGGTGTCACCGGGCTCGTGGCGGTGTCACCAGGCCCATGCCTGTTGTTGTCACTGGGCTCACCCCAGTGTCACCAGGCTCATCACCAGTGTCACCGGGCCCATCTCTGGTGTCACCGGGCTCGTGGCGGTGTTACCGGGCTCATCACTGGTGTCACCGTGCCCGTCCCTGGTGTCACTGGGCTCGTTGCGGTGTCACCGGGCGCGTCCCTGGTGTCACCGGGCCCATCCCTGGTGTCACTGGGCTCGTTGTGGTGTCACCGTGCCCGTCCCTGGTGTCACCGGGCTCATGACGATGTCACCGGGCTCGTTGCGGTGTCACCGTGCCCGTCCCTGGTGTCACCGGGCCCATCCCCGGTGTCACCGAGCTCGTGGCGGTGTCACCGGGCACGTCCCCGCGCAGGCCGAGGCGGAGCCGCTCCAGCGCCTCTTCGACAAGTTCCTGGAGCCGCTGCTGGCCTTCAAGGCGGCCTCGTGCCACGAGCCGCTCGCCCTGAGCCCGCACGGCGCCGTCACCTCCCTCTGTGACCTGCTGGACGCGCTGGCCCCGCCGCCCGACAGGGTACAACGTGGGGACCGTGGGGACGAGCCCGGGGACGCGGCCTCCGTCCTCCGCTCTGCCCAAATTCCGCCGCTTTTGCTGCTCTGCCTCCCTTTTGGGGGCGTTTCTGCCCCAATTGGGGACATTTCTGCCCCAATTGGGGACGTTTCCACCCCTTTTTGCAGCATTTCTGCTTTTCTAGTGGACATTTCTATGTTTTGGGGGTTTTTTTTGCATTTATGCCCTTTTGGGGTCAATTCTGCCCCTTTCTGCAGCACTTTTGGAGGGGCATTTCTGCCCTTTCGCTGTTGCTGCAGCTCTGCCCGTGTGTCCCATGCCCACCCCCGTGCACCCCGGGGTGCCCCCCAACACATCCCCTGTCACCCCCCGCACTTGTCCCCCTGCCCTTCAGGATGTCCCCACGCTCCCCAGGGTGCCCCGTGCTCATCCCCCGGGTGCCCCAGGGTGCCCCAGCCCGCTCCCGCCTGCCCGCCGGGGTGCCCCCGCGGAGCCGTCCCGACGGTGGCCGCTGTCCCCGCAGGTGGCGGCCGGCGGCACCGACCCGGCGCTGCTCGAGCTCCTCTTCCTCTTCAGCCTCGTGTGGGCCGTGGGCGGCGCCGTGGACGAGGGCGGCCGCAAGCGCCTGGACGCCTGGCTGCGCGAGATGGACGCCTCCTTCCCCAGCAAGGTGGGGCGCGCGCGCGGGGCGCCCGGGGCGGCGCGCGGCACTGCGGTGCCCTCACCGTCCCCGCAGGACACCGTCTACGACTACTTCGTGGACCCCAAGAAGAAGGGCTGGGCCCCCTTCGAGGAGCTGCTGCCGCCCGCCTGGCGCTACCAGCCTGAGTGAGCGCGGGGCACGCGGCGCTGGGCACCTCCGCACGGGGCACCGCGGCTCCATGGACCATCCCTGGGCTCCATGGCTCATTCCCGGGCTCCATGGACCATCCCTGGGCTCCATGGGCCATCCCTGGGCTCCATGGGCCATTCCCGGGCTCCATGGACCATCCCAGGCTCCATGGACCATCCCCGGGCTCCATGGACTATTCCTGGGCTCCATGGACCATTCCTGAACTCCATGGACCATCCCCGGGCTCCATGGACCATTCCCGGGCTCCATGGCCCATTCCAGAGCTCCACGGACCATCCCTGGGCTCCATGGACCATTCCCGGGCTCCACGGACCATCCCTGGGCTCCATGGACCATCTCTGGGCTCCATGGACCATTCCCGAGCTCCATGGGCCATCCCTCAGCTCCATGGACCATTCCCAGGCTCCATGGACCATTCCTGAGCTCCACTGACCATCCCTGGGCTCCATGGACCATCCCTGGGCTCCATGGACCATTCTTGGGCTCCATGGACCATCCCTGGGCTCCATGGACCATCCCAGGCTCATCCCACCACAGCCTGTCCCCAAGCCCATTGTCCTGTCCCCAAGCCCCACAGCCTGTCTCCAAACCTCACAGCTTGTCCCCAAGCCCCACAGCTTGTCCCCAAACCCCGTGTCTTGCCCCCAAGTCCTGTGTCCTGCCCCAAACCCCACAGCCTGTCCCCAAACCCTACAGTTTGTCCCCAAGCCCCGCAGCCTGTCCCCAAGCCCATTGTCCTGTCCCCAAACCCTACAGCTTGTCCCCAAGCCCCGCAGCCTGTCCCCAAGCCCTGTGTTCTGTCCCCAAGCCCTACAGCTTGTCCCCAAACCCCACGGCCTGTCCCCAAACCCCGTGTCCTGTCCCCAAGCCCCATGACCTGTCCCCAAGCCCCGCGGCCAGTCCCGCGGCCCCCCGGGCAGTGCCCAGGGTGACACCCGCCGCCCCCCTGTCCCCAGCGCGCCCTTCTACGAGGTGCTGGTGCCCACGGTGGACACGGCGCGCTACCAGCACGTGGCGCGGGCGCTGCTGGCCGCGGGCAGCCCCGTGCTGCTCGTGGCGCCGCCGGGCG
The DNA here is from genome assembly GCF_003342845.1 of Nothoprocta perdicaria. NCBI lineage: Eukaryota > Metazoa > Chordata > Aves > Tinamiformes > Tinamidae > Nothoprocta > Nothoprocta perdicaria. The sequence goes on along the minus strand of NW_020455833.1, from coordinate 32,142 downwards.
CCGGCAAGACCGCGCTCGCCACGGCGCTGCTGCAGGGCCTCGACAGCGCCCGCTGGGACACGCTCTGCATCAGCCTCTCGGCACAGGTGACAGCGCGGGGACACCCGCAGGGGACACCTGGAGGGGACACCCGCAGGGGACACCCGGAGGGGACACCCACAGGGGACACCCAGAGGGGACACCCGCAGGGGACACCCAGAGGGGACACCCGCAGGGGACACCCGCAGGGGACACCCAGAGGGGACACCCGCAGGGGACACCCGGAGGGGACACCCGCAGGGGACACCCACAGGGGACACCCACAGAGGACACCCGCAGGGGACACCCACAGGGGACACCCACAGGGGACACCCGCAGGGGACACCCACAGAGGACACCCACAGGGGACACCTGCAGGGGACACCCACAGGGGACACCCACAGAGGACACCCGCAGGGGACACCCACAGGGGACACCTGCAGGGGACACCCGGAGGGGAGACCCAGAGGGGACACCCGCAGGGGACACCCACAGGGGACACCCACAGGGGACACCCGCAGGGGAGACCCAGAGGGGACACCCAGAGGGGACACCCGCAGGGGACACCCACAGGGGACACCCACAGGGGACACCCATAGGGGAGACCCGCAGGGGACACCCGCAGGGGACACCCACAGGGGACACCCAGAGGGGAGACCCAGAGGGGGGACATGCAGCGGGGACACGGAGGGGGGACACGGAGAGGGGACACGGGGGGACATGGAGAGGGGACACGCAGAGGGATATGGAGAGGAGACACGCAGAGGGGACACCAAGGGGGGACACCGAGAGGAGACACACAGAGGGGACATGGAGGGGGGACATGGGGAGGGGACACGGGGGGACATGGAGAGGGGACATGGAGGGGGACACATGGGACACGCAGAGGAGACACAGAGGGGGACACACAGAGGGGACACAGAAGGGGACACACAGAGGGGACACAGACAGCGGACACAGAGAGGGGATGCAGCAGCGGGATGTGGCACAGGGGTGTGCGGAGAGGGGACATGGGTGACCCAGTGCGGGGACACATCGGGGGAACGTGGCATGGGGGGACATGGAGAGGGAGGACACAGGAGGATGAGGAGAGGGGACACGGAGAGGGGATGCAGTGCAAGGAGGTGGCACAGGGGCACACGGAGAGGGGACACCGCGGGGGGACATGGTGGGGGGACATGGGGGACATGGCAAGGGGACACGGAGAGGGGACACGGAGAGGGGACACGGTGTGGGGATGTGGCAAGGGGACACAGAGAGGGGACCTGGTGGGGGACCACGCAGAGGGACACGATGCAGGGGGATGCAGTGGGGGAACAGGGTGAGGGGTTGCGGTGCAGGGGCTGCGGGCAGAGCCTGGGGCTGCGGGCAGGGACATGGGCAGGGCCACGGGCAGGGACATGGGCAGGGCCACGGGCAGGGACATGGGTAGGGACATGGGCATGACATGGGGAAGGTCATGGGCAGGAACATGTGCAGGACACGGGCAGGACATGGGCAGGGACACGGGCAGGGACACAGGCAGGACATGGGCAGGGACATGGGCAGGATGTGGGCAGGACATGGGCAAGGACATGGGCAGGACACGGGCAGGACACGGGCAGGACATGGGCAGGGACATGGGCAGGACATGGGCAGGGACATGGGCAGGATGTGGGCAGGACATGGACAGGGACACGGGCAGGACATTGGCAGGACATGGGCAGGGACACGGGCAGGACATGGGCAGGACATGGGCAGGGCCGCGGGCAGGGATATGGGCAGGACGTGCGCAGGGCCGCGGGCAGGCCGCCGTGGCGAGCCGCGTGTGCCCGCAGAGCTCGGCGCGGGCGCTGCGCGCGGCGCTGCGCAGCCGCGTGGAGAAGCGCACGCAGGGCACCTACGTGCCCGCGCGCGGCCGCCGCGTCGCCGCCTTCGTGGCCGCGCTGGCCGCGCGGGCGGCCGCCGCGCCGCTCGAGCTGCTGCGCCTCTGGCTGGAGCACGGCTGCTGGTACCAGCGCGGCGCGCCCGCCCGGCGCCGCGTGCAGGTGAGCGGGGTGGGGGGACACCGCATGGCACCGCGGGGCACTGCGTGACACCGCGGGGCACCGTGTGTCACTGTGTGCCACCATGGGGGGACACCGCGGGGCACCGCAGGGCACTGCGGGACACTGCGTGACACTGCGGGGGCACCACGGGGCACCGCGGGACACTGAGTGATGCGGTGTGACACTGTGTGGCACTGCGGGGCACCGTGTGTCACTGTGTGCCACCGCGGGGGGACACCGCGGGGCACCGTGTGACATCGTGGGGCACCCTATGCCACCATGTGCCACTGTGTGCCACCACATGGCACCGCGGGACACCACATCACACTGTGTGTCACTGTGTGACACTGCGGGGGGACATCGCGGGGCACTGTGTGACACTGTGGGGCACCACATGGCACCGCGTGCCACCGTGTGACACCCTGGGGGGACACCGCGGGGCACTGCGGGGTACTATGGGACACTGTGTGACCCCGCGTGCCACCGCGGGGCACCATGTGGAACCACAGGGCACCGTGTGACACTGTGGGGCACTGTGTGCCTGTGTGCCACCACGGGGCACCATGTGGAACCACAGGGCA
>NW_020455833.1:25207-28044 GCF_003342845.1 Nothoprocta perdicaria | reverse complement strand
CTGGGCGCTGTGGTGGTAGTGGGTGACGTGGTGGGGACACACTGGGTGCTGTGGTGGTAGTGGGTGACGTGGGGACACACTGGGCGCTGTGGTGGTAGTGGGTGACGTGGGGACACGCTGGGTGCTGTGGTGGTAGTGGGTGACGTGGGGACACACTGGGTGCTGTGGTGGTAGTGGGTGACGTGGTGGGGACACACTGGGCGCTGTGGTGGTAGTGGGTGACGTGGTGGGGACACGCTGGGCACAGTGGTGGCAGCGGGTGACCTGGGGACACGCTGGGCGCGGTGGTGGCAGCAGCGGAGACACAGCAGGGACACGCTGGGCACAGCGGGGTAGCGGATGACGTGGGGCCACACAGCGTGGCGGTGGCAGCGGGTGACATGGGGACACACTGGGGGCAGCGGGTGACACAGCAGGGACACCTTGGACACAATGGTGGCAGGGGGTGACATGGGGCCACACTGGGCGCAGTGGTGGCAGCGGGGGGACACCGCAGGGCCACACTGGGCGCGGCAGTGGCAGCAGACGATACCGCAGGGACACACTGGGCACAGTGGTGGGGACAGTGGGGGCCACGGGGCCACGGAGGGCATGGCGGGGCCCGCGGTGACGCGGCGGGGCGCCCAGGACGCGCAGGCGCGCCGCGTGTTCGGCACGCTGCTGGCACACAAGCTGCAGGACTTCGAGGAGGCCGTGAAGCCGCTGGGCGCCGCGCTCACCGACGCCACCCTGGAGCTGTGGCACGCCGTGGCCCAGCGCTTCCCGCCCGTGCCCGCCCGCACCCACTACCAGTTCTGCCTGCGCGACGTCGCCAAGGTGGGTGACACTGCATGGCATCACCCGCCGCGGCAGCCGGGGGCACCGGCGGGACACCGCGGGGCTGTGCCCACGGGGCTGTGCCCATGGACTGTCCCTACAGGCTGGCCCACGGGGCTGTGCCCATGGAGCTGTGCCCACAGATCTGTGCCCATGGGGCTGTCCCCACGGAGCTGTGCCCACAGGGCTGTGCCCACAAACCTGTCCCCACGGGGCTGTGCCCACGGGGCTGTGCCCACGGTCAAGGGGACGTCGCGGCGCTCCCTGCAGCGCCCGCCGTGGGGGACACGGGGGTGGCACCGACACCCTGGCGGCCCCCAGGTCTTCCAGGGCTTGCTGCGGGCGCACAGGGACTTCCATGACACCAAGACCGCCCTCACCCGCCTCTGGATCCACGAGTGCTTCAGGTGACACTCGTGTCCCCCCGGGCTGGGGACACAGCCCTCCTGGGGTGACAGGACCCTCCCAGGGTGGCAGGGTCCTCCTGGGGTGACAGGTGTCCCCAGGGTGACAGATCCCCCTCAGGTCGGCAGGTTCCTCATGGGATGACAGGTCCCCCCACAGTGACAGTTTCTCCATGGGGTGACAGGTCTCCCCAGGGTGACAGGTGCCCCCCCAGGGTGGCAGGTCTTTCCAGGGAGGGCACCTGGTGGCAGGTCCCTTTCAGTGGGTGGCATGTCCCTCCCCAGGGAGGTGACAGCTCCTTCCCCAGGGGACACGGCAGGACCGGGCTCCTTGCAAAGGGACCTGGGGAGATTCAGGTGTCCCAAGGGGGGGCCATCAGGGGCCACTGGGGGCCACAGGGGTCATGGGTGTCCCAAGCAAGGGGACACCAGGGGACGTGGGTGTCCCATGCAGGGGGATGGCGGGGGACATGGGTGTCCCATGCAGGGTGACACNCGTGGGTGTCCCATGCAGGGGGATGGCGGGGGACATGGGTGTCCCATGCAGGGTGACACTGGGGACATGGGTGTCCCATGCAGGGGGACACCAGGGGACGTGGGTGTCCCATGCAGGGGGATGGCGGGGGACATGGGTGTCCCATGCAGGGGGACACCAGGGGACGTGGGTGTCCCATGCAGGGGGATGGTGGGGGACATGGGTGTCCCATGCAAGGGGACACCAGGGGACATGGGTGTCCCATGCAGGGGGACACTGGGGACATGGGTATCCCATGCAGGGGGATGGTGGGGGACATGGGTGTCCCATGCAAGGGGACACCAGGGGCCGTGGGTGTCCCATGCAGGGGGATGGTGGGGGCCGTGGGTGTCCCATGCAGGGGGATGGCGGGGGACATGGGTGTCCCATGCAGGGTGACACTGGGGGCCGTGGGTGTCCCATGCAGGGTGACACTGGGGACATGGGTGTCCTATGCAGGGGGACGATGGGAGATGCAGGTGCCCACGTGGGGGGGATGCAGCCCCAGTGCTGGGGGTGGGGCGCTCCAGGTGACACAGGGTGACAAGGGAAACACAGGGTGCCATGTGGGTCACAGGGTGACACAGGGGGACGCAGTGACGTGCAGGGACACAGGGACACAGGGCGACTGATGCAGGGGCACAGGGTGCTGTGGGGTGCTAAGAGGGACCCAGGGGCTGCGGGTGCCGCGGTGGGTGCTGCGGCTGATGGGTGCCTTGGTGGGTGCCGCGGGGCGTCACGGGTGACGGGTGCCATGGGGCGCAGGGTGTTCTTGGACCGCCTGGCGGAGGCCGGTGATGGGTGCCATGGTGGGTGCCGTGGGGCACTGCGGGTGACGGGTGCTGTGGGGCGCCACGGGTGATGGGTGCCATGGTGGGTGCCGTGGGGCGCCGCGGGTGACGGGTGCTGTGGGGCGCCACGGGTGATGGGTGCCATGGTGGGTGCTGTGAGGCGCCGCGGGTGACGGGTGCCGCGGTGGGTGCCATGGGGCGCCCCAGGATGTTCCCGGACCGCCTGGCGGAGGCGGGTGACGGGCACCATGGGGTGTCATGGGTGATGGGTGCCATGGTGGGTGCTGTGGGGCGCCGCGGGTGACGGGTGCC
>NW_020455833.1:18948-24091 GCF_003342845.1 Nothoprocta perdicaria | reverse complement strand
GGGGGGCTGCAGAGGGCCTGGGGGTGACACGGGGGTCTGGGGGCCGCAGGGGACTTCCTGAGCGCGCGGGGGGTCTACGAGGACCTGGGCGAGGCGGGCGCGCTGCGCGCCGAGCTGCAGCGGCTGCTGCGCCCACCCGGGGGGGCCCCGCGCCGCAGCCCCCCCCTCGACCTGCTGCTCTTCCGCGAGGCCATCGAGCACAGTGAGCAGCCGGGGGGCACCCGGGGGGGCCCTGTCACCATCCCCCCCCCCACGCAGGTCCCCCGTGTCCCTAACGTGTCCCCGCAGTGTCCTCCACTGGGGGAGGGGCGGGGGGCCCTGCCGTGGGTTCCTGCAGCATCCCGCATGGGGGTGACAGTGGGGGGACCCTGACAGTGTCCCCCATTGGGGGTGGCAGGGGGGTGACCTCCCCCGTGTCCCCCGTGGGGGTGGCAGGGCTGACCCCCCCCGTGTCCCCAGTGGGGCGGCAGGGCTGACCCCCCCCGTGTCCCCGCAGTGTCCCCCGTGGGGGCGGCAGGGCTGACCCACCCCCCGTGTCCCCGCAGTGTCCCCCGTGGGGGTGGCAAAGGGGTGACCCACCCCCCGTGTCCCCCGTGGGGGTGGTAGGGCTGACCCCCCCCCGTGTCCCCCGTGGGGTTGGCAAAGGGGTGACCCCCCCCGTGTCCCCGCAGTGTCCCCCGTGGGGGTGGCAAAGGGGTGAACCCCCCCGTGTCCCCCGTGGGAGCGGCAGGGCTGAGCCCCCCCCCGTGTCCCCGCAGTGTCCCCCGTGGGGGTGGCAGGGGATGACCCCCCCCCTGTGTCCCCCGTGGGGGCGGCAGGGCTGACCCCCCCCGGGTCCCCCGTGGGGGCGGCAGGGCTGACCCTCCCCCCCCCGTGTCCCCGCAGTGTCCCGCGTGGCGCGCGCCGCGGGGCAGCCCGGCGGTCACGTGCTGCTGCTGGGCGCGGGGGGCAGCGGGCGCCGCAGCCTGGCCCGCCTGGGGGCGGAGCTCTGCCGGCTGCGCCTGGCCCCGCCCCCGCCGCCCAGCGGGACCCGCCTCCAGGCATGTGAGTGACACGCCCCCCTGCGGCCGGACACGCCCCCTGTGCCGCGGCCCGCCTCCCTCTGATTGACCACGCCCCCGACCACGCCCTCTTCCTCCGCCTGGCCGCACCTCCCTCCTCCGGCCACGCCCCTCCCAGCCACTGGACACGCCCCTCTGTCTGGCCACACCTCCTGATCCGGTCCCGCCCCCTCCACCGCTCAGCCCCGCCCCTCCCTTTGAGTGACTCCCCTATGCCCCGCCCCCCGGCCGCGCTCCCCATCGGCCCCTCCCTCTATGGCAAGACCCTCCCCTTCCCGCTCTGGCTCCTCCTTCTCCTGCCAAGGCCCCGCCCCCTTTTTATACCTGCCCCGCCTCTTGTGGCCAGCCCCGCCCAGCAGCTCCTCGTATTTAGCCCCACCTTTTTCCCAAGGCCCCTCCCACTGGGCGGGGCTTCCTTCTCTGGCCCCTTTTCAGGTGGTTCTGCCTTTGGGGAGGGGGCCGGTGGGAGGGTCAGGCAGGGGGCGTGGCCGCGCTGACCCCGCCCCTTTGCCCCCCCCAAGACCTGCGGGAGCTGGTGGTGGAGGTGGGGGCCGGGGGGGGCCCCCTGGCCCTGCTCCTCGCGGACCACCAGCTGCCCCCCCCGCTGCTGGAGGACCTGCAGGGGCTCATGGCCACGGGGGAGGCGCCCGCGCTCTGTGCCCCCCCGCACTGGCACGAGGTGGGTGACACCCCTGGGCGCCCCCCAAGGTCCCCAGCCAGCCCCCGGGGCCCGAATGCCCCTATTGGGGTCCCCACTCTCACCCACAGGCTCCCTGCTCCCCACCCCCCTGTCCCCATTGCCAGCTAGGGGTCCCCAATGTCCCCCAAGGGCTGCCTTCTCCCCACATGGGCTCCCCAATGTCCCTATGGGGTCCCCAATGTCCCCCAAGGGCTCCCTGCTCCCCACATGGGGTCCCCAATGTCCCTCACGGGCTCCCCAGTACCCCTATGGGGTCCCCCATGTCCCCCAAGGGCTGCCTGCTCCCCACATGGGGTCCCCAAAATCTCACCCCAGCTCCTCCTTCCCCCGAGGCTCCCCCCTAAGGGCCCCCACAGTGTCCCCGGCGCCCCCCCCGGGGCTCCCCCACTCAGCCCTCATTGCCCCCATCTCCCCCGACGCATCCCCCCCGATGTCCCCAACGTTCCCGATGTCCCCAAGTCCCCAACGTTCCCGATGTCCCCAACGTCCCCAACGTCCCCGACATCCCCAAGTCCCCAACGTCCCCGACGTCCCCGATGTCCTCACGTCCCCAACGTCCCCACGTCCCTGATGTCCCCACGTCCCTGATGTCCCCCTGTCCCTGATGTCCCCAACGTCCCTGATGTTCCCACTTCCCCGATGACCCCAACGTCCCCAGCGTCCCCGATATCCCCATGTCCCCGATGTCCCTGATGTCCCCAACACCCCCAATGTCCCCAATGTCCCCACATCCCTGATGTCCCCACATCCCCACGTCCCTCATATCTCCACATCCCCACGTCCCCGACGTCCCCAATGTCCCCACGTCCCCATATCCCCGATGTCCCCATGTCCCCGACATCGCCGATGTCCCCAATGTCCCTGATGTCCCTGATGTTCCCATGTCCCCGATGTCCCCAACGTCCCCAACATCCCAACGTCCCCGATGTCCCCACATCCCCATGTCCCCGACGTCCCCATGTCCCTGATGTCCCCGATGTCGCCGACGTCCCCGACGCCCCCCGTGTCCCCACGTCCCCGCAGATGCAGCCGCAGCTGCGGGCGGCGGCGCCGGGCGCGGGCTCCGACGCGGAGCTGCGGGCGCTGCTGGCGCAGAGGCTGCGCCGGGACCTGCGGGTGCTGCTGTGCGTGAGCCCGGCGGGAGAGGCCTTCCGGTGAGCGGCACCCCCCCGGGACCCCCCGGGACCCTCCGGGGGTGCCACGCTCACCCGCGCGCCCGCAGCACCCGTCTGCGCGACTTCCCGGCGCTGCTGGCCTGCAGCACCCTCGACTGGGTGGGCCCCTGGCCCCACTCCGCCCTGCTCGAGGTGGCCCACACGGCGCTCGAGGGGCTCGAGCTGGGCCCCGACCCCCAGGTGAGACCCCCACCCCAGGGTGCCCACGCACCCTCCCCAGGGTGGGTGCCCCCTCGCCTAGACACCCACATGGGTGGTGGGGGCCACCCTAGACACCTCCCTTGCGTGGGTGCCCCCTCACCAAGGCACCCACATGGGGGGGTGGGGGCCACCCGAGACACCTCCCCAGGGTGGGTGCCCCCTCACCGCGACACCCACGTGGGTGGTGGGGGCCACCCTAGAGACCCGCTTGGGGTGGGAGACACCCAAAGATGTCCATGTAGGGGGTGGCACCCTGGAGCCCCCACGGGTGCCCTGTGCTCTGCTTGGTGGGTGTCCCATCCTTGTCCCCTATGATTGGGTGCCCCCTGGGCCACCTGGGTGCCCTGTGCCCTCACTGATGGGTGCCCTGTCCCCCCTGGGTGCCTTGTCCCTCCACTGCGTGGATGCCTGTGCCCATCGTGTCCCCCTGTTCTGCCTGTGCCCCTGGGCACGTGTGTCCCTGTGCCCACATGTCCCCGTGCCGTGTCCCCTTGCCCATGGCCTGGTGGTGTCCCGTGTCCCCGTGCCGTGTCCCTGTGCCCATGGAGCGGTGGTGCCCGTGTGTCCCCATGCCGTGTCCCCCTACCCATGAGCGGCAGTGCCCGTGTCCCGTGGCAGGCACGGCGGTGCCCGTGTCCCCGTGCCGTGTCCCCTCACCCACGGTGCCCGCGTGCCGTGGCAGGCGCGGCGCGCGGTGGCCGAGGCGTTCGCGGCGGTGCACGCGGCGGCGGCGCAGCGGGCGCAGCGGGCGCAGGCGGAGGCGCAGCGCCACGGCTACGTGCTGCCCCGCAGCTTCCTGCACCTCGTGGGCACCTACGGCAGGTGGGCACCGCCGGCGGGCACCGGCACGGGGCGCCGGGGACACATCCAGGGGTGGCACCAATGCAGGGTCCCGGGACACATCCGTGGCGGGTGGCACCCATCCCCGGGGCGGGGGACACATCTGGAAGAGTGGCACCTCTGTGGGGGTCCTGGGGACACATCTGGGGGTGCCGCCTCCGGGGAGGTGCTGGCGGTGCCAGGGTCCCACCTGAGGGGGTGGCACTAGTACCAGTGTCCCGTGGTGCCCCAGTGTCCCTGCCCTGTGTTACGGTGTCCCGTGGTGTCCCCACAGAGCCCTGCCGTGTCCCCACGGAGTCCCTCGGTGTCCCCACCGTGTCCCCGCCATGTCACCCCAGTGTCCCCACCGTGTCCCCACAGTGCCCATGTCCTCACGCTGTCCCCATGTCCCCACAGTGTCCCCACGGTGTCCCCATGTCCCCACCGTGTCCCCATGTCGCCCCTGTGTCCCCACCATGTCCCCATGGTGCCCCCATGTCCCCACCATGTCCCCATGCTGTCCCAATGTCCCCACTGTGTCACCCTGGTGTCCCCACGTTGTCCCCACGCTGTCCCCATGCTGTCCCCACAGTGTCCCCATGGTGTCCCTGCCAGCATCCCCATGGTGTCCCCCATGTCCCCATGGTGCCCCTGCGGTGCCCCCGTGTCCCCATGGTGCCCCATGGTGTCCTCGCTGTGTCCCCACGGTGCCCTGTGTCCCCACTGTGTCCCCCAGTGTCCCCACGCTGCCCCCATGTCCCCACCCTGTCCCCATGTCCCCACTGTGTCCCCATGCTGTTCCCATGTCCCCACGGTGTCCCCATGGTGTCCCCATGTCCCCACGCTGTGCCCGCGCCCCCACCCTATCCCCATGTCCCCACGCTGTCCCCGTGTCCCCACAGTGCCCATGTCCCTGCAGTGTCCCCACAGTGTCCCCACCATGTCCCCACAGTCCCCATGTCCCCACGCTGTCCCCACGCTGTCCCACGCTGTCTCCACGGTGTCCCTGTGCTGTCCCCATGGTGTCCCCACGCTGTCTCCACGCTGTCCCCACGCCGTCCCTACCTGCGAGCGTGCCCATGTGGCGGAAGGCCCATTCCCACCATGTCCCCATGCTGTCCCCACGCCATCCCCACGTCCCCGCGCTGTCCCCGCGCTGTCCCCACGCCGTCCCCGCGGTGTCCCCG
>NW_020455833.1:15384-16929 GCF_003342845.1 Nothoprocta perdicaria | reverse complement strand
TGGGGACACTGCGGGGACACCCTGCAGACACCGTGGGGACACTGCAGGGATACCCCGGAGACACCCTGGGGACACCCCAGGGACACCACGGGGACAGCGTGGGGACACTGCGGGACGCCGTGGGGATACCGTGGGAACACTGCAGGGACAACCTGGGGACACTGCGGGGACAGGGCAGGGAGACCCTGGGGACACCGCGGGGACACCACAGGGACACTGCGGGACACCGTGGGGACACTGTGGGGACAGTGCAGACAGACCCCGGGGACACTGCGGGACACCATGGGAACACCATGGGGACACCACGGGGACACCCTGGGGACGCCGCGGGGACATCCCAGGCACCATGGGGACACCACGAGGACACTGCAGACATAGGGCCAGGGGGACACAGGGACACCAGGGTGGGGGGACATGGAGACCCTGGGCACCCAGGGGTCAGCCCTTGGGGACACAGGGAAGGGGACATGGGGCCTTGGGGACGGCAGGGACACAGGGATGGGGACACGGGCGCCGCGGGGACAGGGCTGCAGGGTCATGGGCACACAGAGCAGGGGACTTGGTGCCAGCAGGGATGGGGACACAGGGACACGGGGGTGGGGACACAAGCACTGCAGGAATGGGGCTGTGGGGACACGGGGACACGGGTGGGGCTGTGGGGACACAGGGATGGGGACACGGGCACTGCAGGGACGGGGCCCTGGGGCCACGAGACGCGGGTGGTGACACTGCGGGTGCCGATGACGCTGCCAGTGTCAGTGCTGGGGTGGTGCGGGTGACACTGTGGGTGCCGCTCCAGATAGCGGTGACGCTGTGGGTGTCGGTGTCGGGGTGGTGTGGGTGCTGCTGCGGGTGACACTGTGGGTGCCAGTGTCGGGGTGGTGCCGGTGACGCTGCGGGTGCCGCTGCAGGTGGCAGTGACATTGTGGGTGCCAGTGTCGGGGTGGTGCGGGTGACACTGTGGGTGACGCTGCGCATGCGGGTGTCAGGGTGGTGTGGGTGACTCTGTGGGTGCCGCTGCGGGTGCGGGTGACGCTGCAGGTGTGGGTGACACTGCGGGTGCGGGTGTCGGGGTGGTGCGGGTGACACTGTGGGTGACGCTGCAGGTGACGCTGTGGGTGACGCTGCAGGTGTGGGTGCCGCTGCGGGTGTCACTGCGGGTGTCGCTGTGGGTGCAGGTGTCAGGGTGGTGCGGGTGCCGCTGTGGGTGACGCTGCAGGTGCGGGTGCCACTGCGGGTGCGGGTGACGCTGCGGGTGCGGGTGTCGCTGCGGGTGTGGGTGACGCTGCGGGTGCCGCTGTGGGTGTGGGTGTCGGGGTGGTGCGGGTGCCGCTGCGGGTGCCGCTGCGGGTGCGGGTGACGCTGCGGGTGCCGCTGCGGCAGGCGCTGGAGTCGCTGAACAAGAAGGACCTGACGGAGATCAAGTCGTACGGGCGCCCGCCGGGGCTCGTGGAGACGGTGCTGCAGGCCGTGATGATCCTGCGCGGCAGCGAGCCCACCTGGGCCGAGGCCAAGCGGCAGCTCGGTGCGCGCCGGGGGGCGGGG
>NW_020455833.1:13246-14511 GCF_003342845.1 Nothoprocta perdicaria | reverse complement strand
CCGTTATGCGGGCGCGGGGACCGTTACTGGGGGGCGGGGCATGCAGCCCAGGCGGGCTGAGGCTGCTGCTTGAGGTGTGCAGGGCGTGGTGGAGAGGGGCGGGGCCTAATGGAGAGGGGCGGGGCATGCAGCCCACCTGGGCCAGGGCTAATAACCCCCCCCACACCCCCAGGCAGGTTGGGCTTAGGGTGAGGGGGCAGGGCTTGAGGAGAATGGGCGGGGCTTGTGGAGAGGGGGCGGGGCTTGTGGCAAGGGACCCAGATGTGCCCCCCCCCCCCCCCCCCCCCCCCCCCCCCCCCCCCCCGCAGGTGAGCCCAACTTCATCAAGCAGCTGCTGAACCTGGACCGGGACAACATCCCCGAGCGGGTGCTGCGGCGCGTGGGCGCCTACTGCGCCCAGCCCGACTTCCAGCCCGAGGTGGTGGGCAGGGTGGCGCGCGCCGCCTGCTCGCTCTGCATGTGGGTGCGCGCCATGGAGGTGGGTGTCCCCAACGCCGTCCCCAGGGGTGTCACCAACACCGTCCCCACGGGTGTCACCAACACCCCCTGCCCCGTCCCCAGGGGTGTCACCAACACCCCCTGCCCTGTCCCCTGCCCCGCGCCGCCTGCTCGCTCTGCATGTGGGTGCGCGCCATGGAGGTGGGTGTCACCAACCCCTGCCCTGTCCCCATGGGTGTCCCCAACCCTGTCCCCATGGGTGTCACCAACACCCACCCCTGCCCCCTGCCCCGCGCCGCCTGCTCGCTCTGCATGTGGGTGCGCGCCATGGAGGTGGGTGTCCCTGTCCCCAAGGGTATCCCCAACCCCGTCCCCACGGGTGTCACCAACCCTGTCCCCACGGGTGTCACCAACACCCCCTGCCCCGCGCCCCTGCCCCGCGCCGCCTGCTCGCTCTGCATGTGGGTGCGCGCCATGGAGGTGGGTGTCCCTGTCCCCAAGGGTGTCCCCAACCCCGTCCCCACGGGTGTCACCAACCCTGTCCCCACGGGTGTCACCAACACCCCCTGCCCCGCGCCCCTGCCCCACGCCGCCTGCTCGCTCTGCATGTGGGTGCGCGCCATGGAGGTGGGTGTCCCTGTCCCCATGGGCGTCCCCAACCCCCACACACCTGTGGGTGTCCCCGCCCGGATGCCTTGGCCCCCCCGGACTCCTGGGCCCGCTGCCACACAGGGGTCCCTCCACCCCACCCCGGGGTGCCCCAGTGGGTGGCGCTCGCCGCCCGCCCCCTCCCCACGCACGCGGGTGCTCCCCGGCCCCGCGCGGCC
>NW_020455833.1:9054-11740 GCF_003342845.1 Nothoprocta perdicaria | reverse complement strand
TGTCCCCCCGTGTCCCCACATGTCCCCCCGTGTCCCCATGTGTCCCCGCAGGTGTCGGAGCGGCTGGCGCGGCTGCAGGCCGCGTACCGCGAGAAGCAGGCGCAGCAGGAGGAGCTGGGCCGCCCTGTCCCCCCGTGTCCCCCCGTGTCCCCCCGTGTCCCCACATGTCCCCCCGTGTCCCCCCGTGTCCCCACATGTCCCCCCGTGTCCCCACGTGTCCCCTCGTGTCCCCGCAGGTGTCGGAGCGGCTGGCGCGGCTGCAGGCCGCGTACCGCGAGAAGCAGGCGCAGCAGGAGGAGCTGGGCCGCCGCGCGCGCGACACCGAGGCCCGGCTGCAGCGCGCCGCGCGCCTGGGCCAGGGGCTGGCGGGCGAGCGCACGCGCTGGCAGCGCGCCGTGCAGGTGTGTGCGGGGCAAATACCCCCCGAACGGGGGGGAATACCCCCAAACGGGGGAGAATACCCCCAAAGGGGGGAAAATACCCCCCAAAGGGAGGGGAGATACCTCCTAAAGGGGGGAAAATACCACACAAAGGGGGGGAAATACCCCCCAAAGGGGGAAGTGCCTCCTAAAGGGGGGAAATACCACCTAAAGGGGGAAATGGCCCCCAAGGGGGGAAAATACCCTCTAAAGGGGGGAAAATGCCTCCTAAAGGGAGGAAAATACCCCCGCAGGGAGGGAAAATACCCCCTAAAGGGGGAAAAATGCCCCTAGAGGGGTGAAAATATGCCTAGGGGGCGTGAAAATACACGTGTGTGGGAGAGATACCCCCAAAGGGGTAAAAATACCCCCAGTGGGAGGAAAATACCCCTGGGGGAGGCAAATACCCCTAGAGGGGTGAAAATACGCCTAGAGGGTGTGAAAATACACGTATGTGGGGGGGAAATACCCTCTAAAGGGGTAAAAATACCCCCAGAGGGAGGAAAAATACCCCTGGGGGGTGAAATCCCCCCTGGGAAGGTGAAAATACCCCTAGGGGGGTGAAAATACCCCCTGGGGTGGGGGAAATGCCCCTGGTGGAAATCACTGGGCTCCCCTAGGAGGCCAGAACAACCTCCCCGGGGGTCGTATACCCTGGGGGCACAAATCTACCCCCTGGGGCGGGAAGTACCCCTGGGAGGGGTAAAACTGCCCCTGGAGGGGCTAAATGCCGCCCCTAGGGGGGCAGTTTTACCCAGAGGGGGTGGCAAACATGGGGCGGCTGCCCTGAGGGAACATGGAGCCCAAAGGGGACACCATGGGGACACTGTGGGACACAGTGGGGTCACGGGGGGCTAGGGCTCTGGCAGAGCTTGGGGACACGAGGCAGGTGGCAGAGGGACGCGGCGCCACCGTCCCCGGGGGTGCTGGTGACCCTGGGGACGCAGCCGTGGCCGTTGGAGGTGGCAGCAGCAGCCGTGGTGGCGGTGGGGACATGGGGGCGGTGGGGACACGGGGACATGGGGATGGGTGGTGATAGGGACACGGGGACAGTGGGGACATGGGGACACGGGGATATGGGGACGGGTGGTGATAGGGACACGGGGACAGTGGGGACATGGGGACAGTCGGGACACGGGGATACACGGACAGTGGGGACATGGGGACACGGGGACAGGTGGTGATAGGGACATGGGGGCAGTGGGGACAGTGGGGACATGGGGACATGGGGACAGGTGGCGGTGGGGACACGGGGACAATGGGGACAGTCGGGACACAGGGACATGGGGACAGAGGGACATGGGGACACGGGGACACGGGGGCGCCGGGGCCGGCGGGGGCCGCGGTGACGCGCGGTGGCCGCAGGGCCTGGACGAGGCGCTGGCCACGGTGGCCGGGGACAGTGTGCTGGCGGCCGCCGGCCTCGCCTACCTGGGCCCCTTCGCCGCCCCCGAGCGCCACGAGCTGCTCGGCCGCGCCTGGGAGCCCGAGGTGCCCGGACGCCGGGGCCCACGGGTGGCGGGGGGGACCCGCACACCTGCGACCCACGTTGGGGGTTTGAGGGGGACCCGGACACCGGGGCCCACGGGATTGGGGGGGGACCCACACACCTGGGACCCATGTTGGGGGTTTGAGGGGGACCCAGACGCCGGGGCCCACGGGGTTGGGGGGGGACCCACACACCTGGGAGCCACGTTGGGGGTTTGGGGGGGACCCGGACACCGGGGCCCACGGGGTTGGGGAGGGACCCGCACACCTGGGACCCACGTTGGGGGGTTGGGGGGGACCCGGACGCCTGGGCCCCACATTGAAGAGAGGGGGGACCCGGACGCCTGGGCCCCTGCGGGGGGAGGGATCTGGACCCCTGGGCTCTGGGTGGGAGGGAGGCCCGGACGCCTGGGCCCTTGCGGGGGAGGGGAGGGGGCTCCCCGGACGCCTGGGCCCCTGGGGAGGGGCAGAAGGGACAAGGGGACTCTCGGAGTAGGGAAGGGGGCACGGGGAGCCCCGGACCCCTGAGTGCCCAGGGTGGGGGCTGCACGGGGACCCCTGCCCCCCCCCCGTCCCGGACGCCCGGGCCCCTGTTCCTGGGCTGCCGCGACCCCCCGGACGCCGGGGCCCGCAGGTGCGGGGGCAGGGCCTGCCCTGCGCCCCCCAGTTCTCGCTGGCCGCCTTCCTGGCGCCCCCCGGCGCCGTGCGCAGCTGGACCCTGGGGGGGCTCCCCAGCGACCCCTTCGCCATCACCAGCGCCGTCATCGTCACCCGCAGCC
>NW_020455833.1:2833-8650 GCF_003342845.1 Nothoprocta perdicaria | reverse complement strand
GGGACACGGAGGGGGGGCGCTGGGGACCCTAGGGAGACTGGTTGGGCCTGGGAGCACCTGTGGCCATGGGGGGACTGCGACCTGCCCCCCCCGAGCCCCGTGTCACCCCCCGTGTCCCCCCCCGTGTGCCCAGGTGGCCCCTCATGATCGACCCCCAGGGCCAGGCCTGCAGGTGGATCAAGAGCATGGAGGAGCCGCGGGTGAGGCCGGGGTGCCCCGTCCCGGGGTGCCCATGTCCCCGGGGTGCCCATGTCCCCAGGGTCCCCATGTCCCTGGGGTCCCTATGTCCCTGGAGTGCCCATGTCCCCAGGGTGCCCATGTCCCCGGGGTGCCCATGTCCCTTCCTGGGGCCCCTCCCAGCATCTCCAGAGTCCCCTCTGGGTCCCCTGTCACCCCCCTGTGTCCTGTGGGTGCCCCTGCCCACCCCTGGGTCTCCCGATGGGTCCTGGGTGTCCCCCCACGTCCCCTGGGTTGCCCTGAGCCCCCTGGGTGTCCCTGGAGGCCTCCTGGGTGTCCCCTGGCACCTCCCACGTCCCCCAGGTCCCCTATGTACTCGGGGGTGTCCCTGGGGTCCTCCTGTGTCCCCTGGGTGTCCCCTGGGTGTCCCCTCTGTGTCCCCTGGTTCCTCCTGTGTCCTCTAGGTGTGTCCCTGGGGTGTCCCCTGGGTGTCCCCTAGGGTGTCCCCTCCCTGTCCCCTGGTTCCTCCTGTATCCCCTGGGTGTCCCCTTGCTGTCCCCCGGATCCCCGCGTGTCCTGGGGTGTCCCCTAGGTGTCCCCGGGGTGTCCCTGGGGTGTCCCCGGGGTGTCCCCAGGGTGTCCCCGGGGTGTCCCCTCGCTCTCCCCTGGTTCCCCGCATGGCCCGGGGTGTCCCCGGGGTGTCCCCAGGGTGTCCCCTTGCTGTCCCCTGGTTCCCCGTGTGTCCCGGGGTGTCCCCGGGGTGTCCCCAGGGTGTCCCCGGGGCGTCCCCTCGCTGTCCCCCGGCTCCCCGCGTGTCCCGGGGTGCTGCCCCAGCCGGGTGACGCGGGGGACGCGGCGGGCGGTGCAGGGCCTGCGGGTGACGTCGGCGGAGGAGGCGGCCGAGGCGCTGGGGGTGCTGGCGCGCGCGGCCCCCCTGGGGCACCCGGTGCTGCTGCAGGACGTGGGCGAGGAGCTGGAGCCGGCGCTGGGCCCCGCGCTCGCGCCCCCCCGGCCCGGCCCCGGTCAGCCCCGGACGCCTGGGCCCCGTGCGGGGGCGGGAGGGGGGCCCGGACGCCTGGGCCCCGTGCCGGGTGGGGGGGCCTGGACACCTGGGCCCCCTGGGGGAAGGAGCACCCAGATGGGGGGAGCCCCAGGACACCTGGGCCCCCCGGGGGAGGGCGCACCCGGGTGTCTGGGTCCCCATGGGGTGGGAGAGCACCCCAACACGGACCCGGACACCTGGGCCCCTGGGGGAGGGAGCACCCGGGTGTCTGGGTCCCCATGGGGTGGGAGAGCACCCCAACACTTGGGTTCTCTGGGGAGGGGGAGCACCCGGGCGCCTGGGCCCCCCGGGGGAGGGAGCACCTGGGTGCCTGGGTCCCCATGGGGTGGGAGAGCACCCCAACACGCACCCGGACACCTGGGCCCCCTGGGGGAGGGAGCACCCAGACACCGGGGGTGTTGGGACCCTTAGGGTGGGAGCACCCAAACCCCTGGGTGCCCTGGGGGAGGGAGCACCCGGGTGTCTGGGCCCCCTGGCAGTTTGGGGGGGGGGGTTCCTGGGGCCCCCCGGGGAGCAGTGTGGGGTGTCCGGGGAGCCCCGGACGCCTGGGCCCGTCGCCTGCAGCCCGCCCAACTGGCACCCTGTCCCCCCGCCGCGGACCCAGACGGGCGCCTGCTGCTGGGCCTGGGCGAGGGCACCGTGGAGTGTCACCCCGACTTCCGCCTGTACCTGGCCACCAAGCTGGCGAACCCCCACTTCCCGCCGGAGACCGTCGCCCACACCACGGTGGTCAACTTCGCGCTGCTCGAGCAGGTACCGGCGGGGACAGCGGTGTCACCCGCAGGGCGGTGTCACCCGCAGGGCAGTGTCACCCGCAGGCCAGTGTCACCCGCAGGGCGGTGTCACCCGCAGGGCAGTGTCACCCGCAGGCTGGTGTCAGCCGCAGGGCGGTGTCACCCGCAGGGCGGTGTCACCCGCAGGGCAGTGTCACCCACAGGGCAGTGTCCCCCACAGGGGCAGTGTCACCCACAAGGCAGTGCCACCTGCAGGGTCACTGTCTCCCGCAGGGCGGTGTCACCCTCAGGGTGGTGTCACCCTCAGGGACAGTGTCACCCTCAGGGTGGTGTCACCCACAGGGACAGTGTCACCCTCAGGGGCAGTATCACCCGCAGGGCAGTGTCACCCGCAGCGGTGCTGTCCCCGCAGGGCGGTGTCACCCTCAGGGCAGTGTCACCCTCAGGGTGGTGTCACCCTCAGCGGTGCTGTCCCCGCCGGGCGGTGTCCCCCGCAGCACCCTGTCCCCCGCAGGGCCTGGAGGCGCAGCTGCTGGCCGTGGTGGTGCGCGAGGAGCGCCCCGAGCTCGAGGAGCAGAAGGACGCGCTGGTCCGCGCCATCGCCGCCGGCAAGGCCCGCCTGGACGAGCTGGAGGACGAGATCCTGCGGTGGGTGCCGTGCCCGGCCCCGGTGCCATCGCTGTCCCCGGCACCATCCCCGGCACCATCCCTGTCACCATCCCCGTCATCGTCCCCCATCCCCATCACCGTCCCCGGCGCTGTCCCCGTCCCCATCCCTGTCACCATCCGCATCCCCACTGCCATCCCCGTCACCATCCCCGTCCCCGTCACCATCCCTGTCCCCATCCCCGTCACCATTGCCATCACCATCCCTGTCCCCATCAGCACTGTCCCCATCCCCAGTGCCACCTGTCCCCATCCCTGTCACCATCCCCATCCCTGTCCCCGTCCCCATGCCCGTCACTGTCTCCGGCGCTGTGCCCGTTGCCGGTGCCACGCGCGCCCGCAGGCTGCTGGACGAGGCGGCCGGCTCGCTGCTGGAGGACGCGCAGCTGGTGACGGCGCTCGAGGGCTCCAAGGCCACGGCGGCCGAGGTGGCCGAGCGCCTGGGCAGCAGCCAGAGCACCGAGGTGGTCATCGACCGCGCGCGTGAGGTCAGCGGCCGCGGGCCCCGGCGTCCCCGTCACCGCCACCGTCACCACCGCGTCCCCATCACTGCCACTGCGTCACCGTCACCGCCACCGCATCCTCATCCCCATCACCACATCAGCATCACTGCTACGTCCCCATCCCTGTAACCGCCACCGCATCCCTGTCCCCACCACCGCGTCCCCATCACCGCCACCGCGTCTCCATCACCACCACTGCGTCCCCGTCCCTGCCATCACGTCCCCGTCACTGTCCCCGTCACCGCCACTGCGTCCCCGTCCCTGCTGCCATCCCCATCACCGCCGTGTCCCTGTCACCACCACCGCGTCTCCATCCCTGTCACCATCACCGCATCCTCATCCCCATCACCGCGTCCCCGTCACCACCACGTCCCCGTGCCTGTCACCACCACCACATCCCCGTCCCCACCACTGCGTCCCTGTCACTGCTGCATCCCTGTCACTGCCGCGTCCCCGTCACCGCCATGTCCCTGTCCCCGCCGCCACATCCTCGTCACCACCGCGTCCCCATCCCTGTCACCACCACTGTCCCCGTCACCGCCGCTGTCCCCGTCCCCGCCACCACGTCCCTGTCCCCACCGCCGCGTCCCCGTCACCGCTGCGTCCCCGTCACTGCCACCGCATCCCCATCCCTTTCACCGCATCCCCATCACCGCCACCGCATCCCCGTCACTGTCACCACCGCGTCCCCGTCGCTGCCGTGTCACCGTCACCGCCACCGTCACGCCGTCACCCGCCAGGCGTACCGGCCGTGCGCCCAGCGCGCCGCCCTCCTCTTCTTCGCGCTGGCCGACATGGCCAAGCTGGAGCCCGTCTACCAGTTCTCGCTGGACGCCTACGTGGAGCTCTTCGGGCGCAGCCTGCAGCGCAGCCCGCGCAGCGCCAAGCTCGACGAGCGCATCCGCGCGCTCAACGACTACCACACCTACGCCGTGTACAGGTGCGCCGCGGCTGACGCGCTCGCGCCGGCCCCGGGGACGCGCTGGGGCTGTCCGGGCGCCCTGGCCGCTGCGGGGATGGGTGACACGCTCGCCGTGTGTCTAGGAGACGTCTACGGCTGTAGGTGCCCTCTGACAGCCACAGGAATGGGTGACGCACTCATGGTGTGTCCAAGGGACATGTCTACAGCTGTAGATGCCCTCTAACAGCCACAGGGATGGGTGACACACGATGTATCCGAGGGACATGTCTACGGCTGTAGGTGCCCTCTAACAGCCACAGGGACGGGTGACACTCTCACAGTGTGTCTAGGAGACATGTCTACGGCTGTAGGTGCCCTCTGACAGCCACAGGAATGGGTGACGCACTCATGGTGTGTCCAAGGGACATGTCTACAGCTGTAGATGCCCTCTAACAGCCACAGGGACAGGTGACACTCTCACTGTGTGTCTAGGAGACATGTCTACGGCTGTAGGTGCCCTCTGACAGCCACAGGAATGGGTGACGCACTCATGGTGTGTCCAAGGGACATGTCTACAGCTGTAGATGCCCTCTAACAGCCACAGGGACAGGTGACACTCTCACAGTGTGTCTGAGGGACATGTCTACGGCTGTAGGTGCCCTCTAACAGCCACAGGGACGGGTGACACATGGTGTGTCTGAGGGACATGTCTGCGTCTGTAGGTGCCCTCTAACAGCCACAGGGACGGGTGACACTCTCACGGTGTGCCTAGCAGATATGTCTACGGCTGTAGGTGCCCTCTAACAGCCACAGGAGTGGGTGACACACTCACAGTGTGTCTAGGAGACATGTCTGCAGCTGTAGATGCCCTCTAACAGCCACAGGAACGGGTGACACTCTCATGGTGTGTCTGACGGACATGTCTACGGCTGTACATGCACTCTTAACAGCCACAGGGATGGGTGACACTCACACTGTGTTTAGGAGACATGTCTACAGCTGTAGATGGCCTCTAACAGCCATAGGAATGTGTGACACACGGTGTGTCTGAGGGACATGTGTGCGGCTGTAGGTGCCCTCTAACAGCCACAGGAATGGGTGACACTCTCACGGTGTGTCTGGGGGATGTGTCTGTGTCTGTACCTGTATCCCAGCTGCCATGGGCACGGGTGACACACAGTGTTAGAGGGACATGTGTGCACCTGGACCCATGCCCTAACCGCAGCGGGGACGGGTGACACACGTTGACCTGCCTGGGGGACATGCCTGTGGCTCTACCTGTACTCCTAACTGTCCCTGGGATGGGTGACACGCTCACGTGTCCTGTAACTACAGCATGTTTGGGTGACGTGGTTGTGGCCGTGCCAGTGCCATAACTACAGTGGGCCCTGCGGCTGCTTACTGTGGGTGTGCGTGGTGCTTTTACACCGTGTGCGGCTGACACCCCTACAGCTGGCATGGGTGACATCCCTACACCATGAGCGGGTGACACCGTGACACGGGGTACAAGCAGCACACCTACACCGCGCGCCGTGGCAGCGCTCCCGTGGGTGCGGGTGTTGTGCCTAGGCGGTGTGCGGGTGACGCGGCCGCGGTGACGCTGTAGGTACGCCTGTCAGAGCCTCTTCAAGCGCCACAAGCTGCTCTTCAGCTTCCACCTCTGCTCCCGCATCCTGGCGGCCGCCGGCAGCCTCCGCGCCGACGAGTTCAACTTCTTTGTGCGCGGCGGCGTGGTGAGTCCCAGCGCGCAACACCCCGCCGCAACACCCCGCC
>NW_020455833.1:0-1510 GCF_003342845.1 Nothoprocta perdicaria | reverse complement strand
CCGCAACACCCTGCCACAACACCCCGCCACAACACCCAGCTGCAACAGCCCTCCACAACAGCCCTCTGCAACACCCCCCCGCAACACCCTGCCGCAACACCCCTCCGCAACACCCCGCTGTGCCACCCTGCCCCGTGGCAGCACCCGGCGACTCCGCGCCGCACACCCGCTCACCCCCGAGCGCACACCCAGCTGCCCTACAGCCCCATAACCGCACCACCCCCGTCTGTACAGCTCACAACGGTGTGCCCTGCAACCCCACGCCTCACCACCGCACACCCTACAACCCCGCGCCACACACCGCTCCCGACAGCAACCCCCGCCCGCACACCCCACAGCCCCGCACACAGCCGCATAACCCACAAACCCATCCCCACAAGCGTGCACACCCCACGGGCACACCCCCAGCCCCACAACCCCTCGCCACACAACCTCACACCCCACAACCCCGCACACAGGCAGCCCCCTGAATGTCACCATAGATGTGCCCCACAACCCCATACCCCACAACAGTACACCCCACAACCGCTCATTACAACCTCGCACCCAAGCACACACCACACCCCCTCACACCCCACAAGCGCACACACTGCACAACCTCACAACGTACAGCCTCACACGCCACAACCTCACACTGTACAACCTCACACCACACAACCTCACACCGCACAAGCGCACACCACACAGCCTCACAGCACACAAGCGCCCCCCGCACAACCTCACACTGCACAGCCTCTCACTGCACAAGTGCACAGCGCATAACCTCACTGCACAGCGTCACACCGCACAAGCGCCCACCGCACAACCTCAACATAGCACAACCTCACACCGCACAACCTCACACCGCACAAGCGCACAGTGCACGGCCTCACACCGCACAACCTCACACCGCACAACCTCACACCCCACAAGCGCACACGGCACAAGCGCACAGCCTCACACGGCACAACCGGCCGGCGTGGCGCAGGTGCAGGACCGCGAGGAGCAGATGGACAACCCGTGTCCCGGGTGGCTCTCGGCCGAGGCCTGGGACCACATCACGGAGCTGGACAAGGTGCCGCATTTCCACGGGCTGAGCCGCTCGCTGGAGCTGCTGCCGCGCGACTGGCACCGCTGGTACCGCAGCGCCTGTCCCGAGAGCGCCCCGCTGCCCGGTACGGCCCCGCGCCCGCCCGCCGCCGGCCAGCCAGCCCGGACACCCGGGCCCCGTGGCTGGGGGAGCCCGGACGCCTGGGCCCCATGACTGGGGGCAGCCCGGACACCTGGGCCCCATGGCTGGGGGAGCCCGGACACCCGGGCCCCATGGCTGGGGGAGCCCGGACACCTGGGCCCCATGGCTGGGGGAGCCCGGACACCCGGGCCCCATGGCTGGGGGAGCCCGGACGCCTGGGCCCCATGACTGGGGGCAGCCCGGACACCTAGGCCCCATGGCTGGGGGAGCCCGGACACCCGGGCCCCATGGCTGGGGGAGCCCGGACACCTGGGCCCCATGGCTGGGGGCAGCCCGGAC